>NC_092358.1:16284242-16610232 GCF_030848805.1 Temnothorax longispinosus
TCTTAAATAACTTGATTTTGCCTTTGAGAGAAAAGTTGTAGATCTCGAGACGTTTTCGAAACACTAATCTCTCTTTCGTTAAAGATTTCTTGAGATATTTTAAATTTTTTCATGATATTTTTACAATATGAAATATGAAATACCTCGTTAGTCTAAAGTATTCACCTTTCAACTACTTTACCTTGACACTTTTGTATATAAAATAATAAAAGAAAGCGTATAATAATGAAATTAATTTTTACATTTGCAATTTTGCAAAATTGAATGCGTTTACAAAATCTAATCAAATTTTTTTGTTCTTTTTTTACAACAATCGATTTTTTTCATTATCTACGTATAAAAGTATTAAGATAAAGTCATCAAAAAGTGAATTAATACTTTACAAAGTATTTTATATTTTATATTAAAAATATTATAACAAAATTTAAAATATCTCAGGAAATCCTTAACAAACGAGAGCTTTATTATAGTGTTTTGAAAAAGTCTCGACGAGCTCTACAACTTTTATCTTAAGAAAAAAAAATCAAGTTTTATTTAAGAAATTAGTTGCTTTTAAAATTTCTTGAAAACGACGACATCTACGACATGACTAATGTAGGAATCATATATCCCCCTTTATGGCCCGCTTCATGTAATCCAATTATTCTGACTCTATCTGCTTAATGTAAATATGTATAAAGTGTACAGAATCAAAAAATATAATGTTTAAATATATTAAAATTTTACGAAAGTTGTAACGACTCATTATTTCTAGAATAACAATAATGATAACAGGTTACTTTTTTAATAGATAATAAGTAACGGGAACGAGTTACTTTTCTCAATGAGAATAACGAGTTACTTTTACGTAACGATAAGTTACTTTTTTCAATGAATAATTTAGCTAGATACAGAAAATAATTTTGTTGCAAGATCAAAATAATTATAGTAGGTCCCTGGAGTATAATAATAATTTTCTAAAAAATTTTGACATTTTAAAAATCAGTTTGAACGTTCTACATAATTATTTTGATAGTGCAACAAAATATAATCAAATTATTTTCAGATTTGTATCTAGCTAAATTTTTAGAATCTTCAGCAAAACCGTTCTTTCGGTGTTCTTGTAATGAGAACAACGAGTTACGGTAACGATAAGTTACTTCTTTCAATGAGTAACGAGTAACGGTAACGATGAGTTACTCCTTTCAATGAGTAACGAGTAACGGTAACGAGCTACTTCTTTCAAGAATAACGAGTTGTATACGGTAACGATGAGTTACTTTTTTCAATGAATAACGAGCAACGGTAACGAGTTACTCCTGGAAAGAACGGTTTTGTTGAAGTATCTAAAAATTTAGCTAGATACAGAAAATAATTTTGTTGCAAGATCAAAATAATTATAGTAGGTCGCTAGAGTATAGATAATAATAATTTTGTAAAAAATTTTGACATTTTAGAAATCAGTTTGAACGTTCTACATAATTATTTTGATGGTGCAACAAAATATAATCAAATTATTTTCAGATCTGTATCTAGCTAAATTTTTTGAATCTTCAGCAAAACCGTTCTTTCGGTGTTCTTGCAATGAGAATAACGAGTTACGGTAACGATGAGTTACTTCTTTCAATGAGTAACGAGTAACGGTAACGAGTTGCTTCTTTTAAGAATAACGAGTTGTATACGGTAATGATAAGTTACTTTTTCAATGAGTAACGAATTACGATAACGAGTTACTTTTCAAACGTAACTTTCCTTGATATTATATTATTAATTAATACTATATATTTGAAATATATTATTATAAAATATTCTTAAAATATATGTTGGGACAACTTTGCCGAGTAATTAAGAGCTTCCGCACAAGACTCTCGTATAGTAATGTAGCGTAACGTAACGTAGATCAACGCACAAAAAACGTATAACACCTTAACCGATACGTTTCTCGTGCGCTGATCCACGTTACGTTACGCTGGATTACTATACGAGAGTCTTGTGAGGATACCCTTACAGTCATGATGAACGAATATCTAGAGACGGAACACGCGCTCTGAATATGCCCCGATACGCGTGCAATTTCAAGTGAGAAGGCATTCCTGTCCCCGTTACATAAGTACACAAAATTTAATATATTTGTAACTGAAACATATGTTTGTGTACATATTCATGAAATTTAGTGCACTTTTTCATAAAATTTAATGTGAGTACGCATAAAATTTAATGTTTATGTACATGACATTTCAACACAAAAACTGAAAGTATATTAATGTACATATGTATGGAATTTAATGTACACATGTACGAAATTTATAATACCCTGTATATTATTTAATAAACTTTACATGAAGTTTAATATACATACGCATGAACTATAATGTATACGCACATTAAATTTAATGCAGAAACTGAAAAATATATTAATCTATATATGCACAAAATTAATGTAATTATAAGTTTTTGAAGTAAACGGTGGTCCCTTAATCGGGGGATATGCGCATAATGATGCGCACGAAAATCCCACATCTCTCTCTTTCGATTGTGGCGCAAGAATGAGAAAGAAATTTCTGTTGTAAGTCGAAGAGAGAGTCGAGCGAGAAGTATTGTATCGATATATCGAAGTCGCAGCGAGCGACGAGCGGAAAGTAGAGAGTAGAGAAGATGGCGGAATAGAGAAGGTCGTGTGTAACGGCGTGCAATAAAGTTTTGTTCTGGCATTTATTTCCGTCTAGTGTGCGTCACGTGGCTGCTACACGTACACGCGAACGTATACATGTGTGTAGGTAGCGCTGGTAGCGCCTAGTGATACGTGCGCGCTTCGCATATATGTGTATGTGATGGGGTGTTGGGGTGGCGGAGTAGGGATAGTACCTCTTATACTGAACAGTCGCGCCATGTACGGGTCAAGCATCCACATAGCGGTCCAGTGAATTGGTTCCCACTCGGTACCCAACTTTCATCTATGGCTCCAAGAAGCTAACAGAAGTTAGCGGCCACACCCCGGCAAACCGTGTCGACTCACGGGCTAAACTAGATGAGGGTAGCCAGATATGGCGAGATCTGATGGGAGGCAGCAGTCCCATCAGTACTGCATTAAGGCGGTTGAGACATTCTAGTCCGGCTTAATGCAGATACTTTCAGGCGCGGTCAAATTGACCACACCGGCTGGAACACTGCGGTACAGAAAGACACGGGAACCTACTGTACTATACTCCCATGAAAGCATGAATGGAATGTCGACATATTGTGGATGTACACCGTTGGGCGATCCGGCTAACGACCGGCGCTGCCCTGCGTCCGGGGCGGGCAGTGTGAAGTTAGCAACTGGGCATGTGGCGGTGGACCGCTGGACCCCACATGGGAAATTGGCGACCAGCGAAGAAACCCGAATAGGGACATGGAATGTCCGGAGGCTACAGCAAGCGGGCAAGTTGCAAATACTACATAGTGAGCTAAAGCGCTGTAATGTAAAGATCGCAGGAATAGCGGAGATACATTGGCGGGGTAGCGGACATTTCTGCACTCCTGACTTCCAGGTGTATTTTTCTGGATTGGAAAATCAAAGTCGCGGGGGAGTGGCAGTGATGGTGAGTAGCCGATTGAGAAACACCGTCACCGGCTACAAAACCATGAGCGAGCGCATAATTTCGGTTCGCTTTAGCGCAACCCCCTATTGTGTAAATATAATCCAGGTGTATGCACCTACAATGGATGCAAACGACGAAGAGGTGGAAAGCTTCTACACTGCCTTAAAGAATTCGATTGCTGAGATACCCAACAACGAAATCGTGTTAATTCTGGGCGATCTCAATGCTAAGATAGGCCGCACGAGTGAGGACGATCACCTGCGCAATGTTGTTGGGAAATACGGCATTGGCACTAGAAATGAGAGAGGCGAAAGACTGCTGCAATTCTGCATTGACAACAACTACTGCATCACGAATACAACCTAACCTACAAACAGCATTTTCGTCGCTTATTCACCTGGACATCACCGGATGGGAGAACCAAAAACCAGATAGACTATATACTGATAAGGAGTCGTTGGCGCACATCCATTCTATCGGTAAAAACGCTTCCAGGTGCCGATTGTGGGTCGGATCATCAACTCTTGGTCTGTGGCTTCCGAATAAAGCTGCAAGCACGGAGAGGGCTAAACCAAATTTCCAAGCTGCCGCCGATCACGGATAAGGACGCGTTCGTGACGACGCTAAAGCGTAACATTATGGTCGGGACTCAAAAGTAATACACAAATTCAAACTCATTATGGCTTGATATGAAACATTTAATAACGGCATCGCTAGAGGCATCCCAACCTCCACCCAAGATCATTAAAAAACAATGTTGGATGACCGACAGCACACTCACACTGATAGAGGCTAGGAGGAAACTTAAAGCCAGCGGACTTGACGACCAAGAACACAGAACGGAATACAAACAACTCTCGAAACTCATCCAGCTGAACTGCAGAAAAGATAAAAACAAACATCTTAATAACATATGCAGTGAAATCCAGCATCATATAAATACCACGCAGCCCAGGGACGTGTTTAAAAAAATAAAGAGCATAACCCATAAATCTAAGCCTCGCACTTGGGCGGTTTGTGATTCCAGCGGCACTCTATGCACAGACATAGACGAAATTACTGAAGTCTGGAGGAAATACTGTGCAAACCTTTACAGTGAGGAAGAGGCAGGAACCCCAACGATTACCGGATGGGATGAAGAGCCGGGCATACTACTGCAAGAGGTACAAGCAGCCATTGAGAAACTGGCCAAGAATAAGTCACCCGGAATTGACTCAATTACAGGAGAAATCCTGAAATCCTTGAGTGACGAAGGGGTGAAGATAGTGCATAAGATCTGTCAACTTATATGGACAACGGGAAAATGGCCCAAAAAGTGGACAACCTCAATTATTGTCCCTCTGCATAAAAAAGGAGCAACATCTAAATGCGACACTTACCGGCTCATTGCACTTATAACCCATGTAAGCAAAGTCATGCTCCATATTATACAATCCAGATTACAAGCTTTTGCAAATTGGCAAATTGCCCCGGAACAAGCCGGATTTGTAAAGGGACGAGGCACGAGAGGACAAATACTAAATTTACGTCAACTAATAGAAAAAGCCAGGGAATACTACACGCCAATGTACATCTGCATCGTAGATTATGTTAAGGCCTTCGACAAGGTTAAATGGTGTTGTAGCAGAGGTTGAGAGGAATGTGGTGAGGGGGTAGCCGGAATAAAGTAGCTTGATTTAACCGTACGTTCACACTTTATTGTTCTCTTAACACGAGGACGACCGGTTGTAATGGCGTTACAGACGACTCTAATCTTACTGGGGGGGAATTCGTGGTCGCGCGTACAACGCTCGCAGCGCACCCGACTATAGCCGAACATCCTCGAGCGTCTCCGATCACAGCATCGAGAATGCTCGGCTTCCGACTAAAGGCCGATTCACAGATGCGCGTCAAACTATTCTGCCTTAACACTACCGCCGTTTAAGTGCATCCTCTAGAATTCACGCATACATAAGTTTTCACGAAGCATTACAAAACGCTCTCTCGGCAGTGCCTTCGTAAACACATCTGCATATTGCACCTCCGTAGGAACGTATTTCACCGTAATTTCTTTTTCTTCGAATTTCTCTCGAATATAATGATACCTTATGTCTATATGTTTTGTTCGCTTGTGGAACTCTGCGTTCTTTACAAGCCGAATCGCACTTTGGTTGTCTACACATAACTCAGTCGCATTATTACATTCGATCCCTAGACCTATCAACAATTTCCTCAGCCATGTGGCTTCTCTGGTCGCAGCACTCGCCGCAACATACTCTGATTCAGTCGTGCTCAACGTTACAAGCTTCTGCGAAGACCACGAGACCGGACCATTTGCAAAATAGAACACATAACCCGTTGTTGAGCGCCTTGTCTCCAAGTCACCTGCAAAGTCCGCGTCGGAGTAGCCAATGAGGGTCGAACGCCTACCGCCGTTTTTGTACTCGATTCCGTACCCGATCGTTGCATTCACATACGCGAGAACTCTTTTTACCGCACGCCAGTGTGACTTGTCGTGCTTATTCGCGAATTTACTAATAACATTTACAGCAAAAGCTATATCAGGTCTCGAGACTATTGCCAAAAACATGAGCGATCCTACGGCCTCTCTATATGGAACGGTTCCGTCGTTCCCCTCCTCTTTCTCCACCGGGAGCAATACTGCATGTGGGTCCGCGGGCATTCCAACAGCTTTCGCCTCTTTCATTTTGAATCTATCGACAATCTTAGTTGCGTACGCCGCTTGATGAATTACAAGAGATTTGCGCTTACGATCACGTTTTATTTGTAAGCCGACAAACACAGACGCGTCACCAACTGTGATTCGAAAAGATTGACTTAACTTATCAATAATTGTCTCTAAGATGGTCTTATTTTTGGCCGCGAACAGGCCGTCATCCACAAAGAGCGCGAGATACACTTTTTCACCTTCAAACTGACCGACAAAGATACACTGATCGGCCTCGATGGCCTCGAACCCGTATTCACTCAGAAAATCCACGAACTTCTCGTTCCAGCATCGTGGAGCCTGTTTAAGTCCGTACAATGCTTTGTCGAGTTTGCACACCACACTCGCTGATGAATCTTTCTTCTCCTTGTCTCCGCTGATGATTAATCCCTCTGGGATTTCCATGTAGACGTCCTCGTCCAGCACTCCATACAGGAACGCCGTCTCCACGTCGAACTGCCGAAGCTCCAGGTCCTCTTCTGCTGCTAGCGCCAACAACACCCGCAGCGAATCGTAGCGCACGACCGGCGCAAACGTTTCTGAGTAGTCTATGCCCTCACGTTGCATGAAGCCCCTTGCGCAGAGCCTTGCCTTGAATCTTACTGTATTTTTCTCGGGATCCTTCTTCACCTTGAATACCCACTTCGAGTCGATGATCTTCTGACCTGCTGATCTTGGTACAATCGACCACGTATGATTTCGCTCGTGTGCGTGAAGCTCCTCTTCGACAGCACGTGCCCACTGCGCGGCATCCCTGCTGCTCATGGCCTCATTAAATGAGCCTGAAGCCACATACTCAGCGATATCTACCTCGTATCGCCGCGGTGGTCGAAGTACAGAGCGATCCCTTAGATTCCTTGCTGGGTTGTCCGTTGTCTGGCGTGGAGTGACATTCCCCACGACAGGAGCCTCCTCGACATCGTCTTCTTCGTCGTCCTCGCAACGTGCGCCCTCGTCGGCTTCTTCTTGATCCTGGATATTGCACTTCTTGAGTTTCACGGAAACCTCGTTGTCTGAGTCCGTAGTTACCTCAGCTTTTCCTAGTTTTTCATCGAAAATGACATCTCTCGAGACTCCGACTTTCCCTGTCTCGGGATCAAACAGTCGATAGTTTGTTGACTCACTTTCGTAGCCCACAAGTATTTTTGCCTTTGTGCGAGAATCGAACTTCCTCACAAATTGCTTTGGTACGTGCACCAACGCTCGCGTGCCGAAAACTCGCAGATGTCCTAACTCAGGCTTTTGTCCATTCCACAGCTCGAAAGGGGTCACCTCCTTTCCAGAAGACACGGTTCGGTTCAACACGTACACCGCGGTATTCACTGCTTCAGCCCACAAATGTTTGGGCAGATCTTTACCGTGCAGCATCGACCTCGCGCTCTCAACGATGGTCCTGTTGTCCCTCTCCGCCTTCCCGTTCTGCTGTGGTGTGTACGGAGCAGTATTTTCTTTCTTGATGCCATGTGCCGACAAATACTCGTTCATCTTCTCGTTGCAAAATTCACGCCCATTGTCAGAGCGAAGAACTTTCATCGGCTTGCCAAACTTGGTCCTGATGAGACGCTCGTATTGTTTGAATCCGTCAAACACGTCGGATTTGTGCCGAATGAAGTACACGTGCCTGAATCCTGTGCAATCATCCTTGAACGTCAAGAAATATCTTGCTCCCCCTGGTGACTCCACTTCTGTCGGCCCGCACACGTCCGTGTGCACTTTCTCGTCTGGTACTGTCGTCGCCTTGCTGACGCTTTTCTTGAATGGTAAACGATGAGCCTTGCCCTGTGCACACGCTTCGCAGAAGAAGTCGTCGGACCCCTTTAGCGCGACGCCCTTCACCAGCCCTTTCGAGACTAGTTCACGTATAGCACGCTTATCAATGTGACCGAGACGCTCGTGCCACACTTGCAAGCTTACAGCAGCCACGTTTGCCTGCTTCGTAGCGACTGGTAGTTCGACTTTAAACAGCATTCTGTAAACACAATTACTCTGCTTAACACCAGTTGCAACGACTGTTCCACCACGCACCAGGTTTACTGAATTTTGTTCGAACACGACTTTGTAACCTCGTTCGACACACGCGCCAACCGAGAAAAGATTCTTTCGTAGTTTTGGTACGTACAGCACATTGTCAATACGCGACTTTTTCCACGCGCCATCAACACACTTTGTGATGGTAACACTGCCCGTACCGACAACTTTGCACTCTTTATTGTCTCCGAGCACGACGGTGCCGCCTTGCGCGACGGCTGTGTACTGGGAAAACCACTCGCGTCGAAATGTCATGTGCGCCGACGCCCCGCTATCGGTGAGCCAGATTTCTTTTGTATCTGCACTCAAGATCTTTTTTATCGATCTGCACATCTCTGTCGAGCACTTTTCCGCCACTTTTTGCACACTCCCGCCGCACTCCCCGACAAAAGCACAGTCGCATATGTCTTTGTTGTCACCTTCAGTTTTTTCGCGCGACTGTTCGCACTCACGCGCGTAGTGCCCTTTTTCTTGACACTTGAAGCACGTAACTTTCTTTTTTGGTTTTTGTTTCTTCTTCCCGGACTTCTTTTCACCCGATTTCTTCGACTGACTTCCTTTCGACACAGCCAGGGCCGTTGCACCGTCCTCACTCTCTGAGTTCAGCCGCATTTCCTCCCCGATCAATCTCGAGGTCAAATTCTCGAGGGTCTGTCGAGCCGAATCAACGCTATCCCACGCAGTTCGCAATGTCCCGTACTTGGACGTCAAACTTGCCAACAGCTTCGCCGCAATTGCGTTGCTGGATATTTGCTCACCGACGTCAGTTAATGTAGCCGCCATATTTTGCACCGTTGCGATATGCTGCTCCATCGAATCACTGGGCGACATCCGGTATTCATGAAATTTTTGCAGAAGCACCATCTTGTTAGCTTCCGATTTCTGCTCGTGAAGCAGACACAATTTCGTCCACATTTCATTCGCGGTCGCACACACCAGGAGAGGCTCCAATTTTCTCGGTTCAATCGCCGACGAGATGAGGAACATCGCTTTTGCGTTCTCACGCACCCACGCTTTGTTTTCAGCCGACGCGGCCGCCGGTCTCGCTCTCGTCCCATCTACAATGTCCTGGATGCCATTCGCGTAAAATAATGCCATCAACTGGAATTTCCATGCTTGAAAATTATTCCCGTCAAACTTCTTCACTCCACGAGCTGAGATGTCGTCACTCATGACTAGTACGATACGCGCACCGTTACCGCCAAAAACGAAGCCACGCGGTCCACGCGTAATGGCCGCCCCGCGCACGCTTTCGTCCTCGCCGCGAACCGCCTCTCGTGTCCACACCTCTATATCAAACGCAGTGGAAGCGTGCTGGGCCCATAACCTGTTGTAGCAGAGGTTGAGAGGAATGTGGTGAGGGGGTAGCCGGAATAAAGTAGCTTGATTTAACCGTACGTTCACACTTTATTGTTCTCTTAACACGAGGACGACCGGTTGTAATGGCGTTACAGACGACTCTAATCTCACTGGGGGGGAATTCGTGGTCGCGCGTACAACGCTCGCAGCGCACCCGACTATAGCCGAACATCCTCGAGCGTCTCCGATCACAGCATCGAGAATGCTCGGCTTCCGACTAAAGGCCGATTCACAGATGCGCGTCAAACTATTCTGCCTTAACAAATGGCATAAACTATGGCCGATTCTGTTAGAAATGGGCATACCTGGACATATTGTATGCCTGATTAAAAGTTTGTACGAGAATAGTGCCGCCGTGGTCAGAATTGATAAGCACTTGTCTTCTGAATGCAAAATCAGAAAAGGCGTTAGGCAGGGCTGTGTTCTCTCTCCGCTACTGTTCAATCTCTACAGCGAGAGTATTATGCGCTTGGTATTGGATGGTTGGGAGAACGGAGTTGTGATAGGAGGAAAGAAAATCTCCAACCTCAGGTTCGCAGACGACACGATTTTGCTGGCACGCAGCAAAGAGGAACTCGTGGCCTTAATGGAGAGACTAGAACGTATTAGCCTAGAATGTGGACTCGAGATCAACACCCAGAAGACGAAGGTCATGATTGTTGACCGTGAGAATGATAACCAACCAGGTACACTTTCGGTTGGCGAATACGAGGTAGTGGATCACTTCGTATACCTGGGCGCCGTTATCAACAACAGAGGATGCTGCGAAGCCGAGATACGCCGAAGAATACAGCTGGGTAGAACCGCCATGTCCCAACTCACACCTGTGTGAAAGAACAGCAATATAACGCGCAGCACCAAGATCAACTTGGTCCATGCGCTTGTCTTTTCTGTGTTTGGTTATGCGGCCGAAACGTGGACACTACGCGCGACTGACCGCCGTCGGGTAGACGCATTCGAAATGTGGTGCTGGAGGAGAATGCTCAGGATACCCTGGACGGCGCGGAGGACCAACATGTCCATCCTCGCTGAGATAAAACCTAGGCAACGGCTGTCGAGTCTGGTATACTCTCGCATATTGAAATTTTTCGGGCACATCACAAGAAGCGACAATATGGAGAAGCTAATTGTGCAGGGTAAGCCGGATGGGAAGCGAAGAAGAGGGAGGTCTCCCTGCCGTTGGACGGACGCCATCGGGCAACTTCTCCACGCTGATATGGAGACCGCTGTACGAGGTGCAGCTATCAGGTCACGATGGCGGGATACTGTTAGGCGGGCGACCGCCGTGCTTGATGGTGGGATCCATTAAAGGGTCATTCCAAACATGTCACCACACGTCTGTCAAGATGTTGGATTTAGGAGGGTATAACAATCGTGCGTCGTACACTGAGCGATACCTGCTAGTGCATGTCTTACACGTCGTAGCGGGAATAGTGATATCTTTCAGAAGTGGTTGCTTTTGCCTCGATAAAGTGACACTCAAGAGACAAACAAATTTCGACGGCGCGGTGGTTGGTGGTTTGAGGCTACCTTCTACGACTGATTGCTGCCAATCGAAGGTTATAACGGTAAGTTTTTGTATACTTTTTTGTTACAAGTATAGAAAATACGATTTTCCGTGTAATTTCGATTAATTTTAGTTGATTACACGAAAAGAACGGTTTTGCTAAAGTATCTAAAGAGAAGGGTGTGACGAAAAAACTCGTTTTTAGTTTGTTCGGGGAAAGTAAAACATCATTTCTTATAGTTTTTGAGGCAAGAAATCTATGCTAGTTAAAATGCTAGTTAAAATTGCGTCGCATGATGGGAACACATAGAAAATTTAAATCGAGAAAACGAGTAGCATTTTGCAGTCATTCGCGGGATAGGACTCTGCTACATGTATCGATAATACATAGTATTAAACAACATATTTTAACATTAAAAGATACAGAATAATCTATAAAGATGCAATAATATTTAACAGCAAAAATATCAGACGTAACGGCGTTTGCATGAGCATGTTCGAGTCGACTTCTCCCACCCAGTGGCTAACGCTCGAGATCTTTCCACAGAATGTTTACATATTTCTTGTGCATCAAAACACAGCTATTCCTGAATTCAGTTATAACATATTTAATAACAAATGAAATAAAAGCGGGCCTTTTCGTCACACGCTTCTTTAGTTGAATACAAATCTAAAAATAATTTTGTTAACCTAGATTAAATCTTGAGAATTTTTAATATATTTATTATTATTGAAAGAGATGTAGGATTTTTGTATGCATCGTTACGCGCATGTTCTCTTGATTGACTAACATACCACGTTTACTTCTACTGTTCAAGAACTTATAATTACATTAATTTCGTTGAATTTAATGCACATGTACGTTATCATTCATGCTAGCGTTATTTGTTCAATTTGTCATGTTACTACTTAAAAACAAGTAGATTATATAGGATATTAGGCCAAATTTGATACATTTACTTTACTTTTATCCACATTTTACTCAAAGTATTCTAAAATTATATAATGACGATATTACATGTTGCAGGCTGAAATGTTTTACTGTAACTTTTGCAATTTTGGAACTCCATATTTGAAAAGACACTTAGAGCACCATAATTATCATAGAAACATTACTCGTGTTTATTATTGTGGCTATGACAGATGTAAGAAATTTTTCCAAATTAGTGCATATTTAAGAACACACTTACATCGTACACATGGATTACTATAAAAAAAAAACAAGAAACATTTCTGGACACAACTTGTTCTGCAGATGAAAGAGGAAAGTTTGTATGTACAATCAACATTTGCAAGAAAGAATTTTATAATTTTCATCTTCTTACAAAACATTTGAAAATGCACATTAATAAAAAACAACAAATTCGATGTCCATTTCAAAATTGCAAAAGAGAATATTCTATTTTATCTTCTTTTACCAGTCATATATCAAAAATTCATAAAAATCGATATGATGAAGCAAAAATAGTTACTGTTAAAAATCTTAAGAATTGTAATGTTAATGACAAGATTATTGAATCTGAAGAGTCATTAAACAATACACTGCTCGAAATTGATGACCAACCTAATATGATGGTGCAACATGAATCTTGTGATGTCCAATGTGACGCTGATGAATCAGATTTATTCCTTAAAAATGTTGGTCAATTTTACTTAAAGTTGGAGAGTAAGTTACTACTTCCAGCATCAACAATTCAGTATATAGTTACTGAAATAAATAACATTCATGACAAAGGACAGAAAATTGTTCAACAAAAATTAAAAGAATCTTTTTTGGCTGAAAATATTTTATCTAATGAAATAAATGAAATTATCAAAAAAGTTTTCAAGTGTGATCCTTGGATTAAAAGTAATAGCATTTTTCAAACAGATTTTAAGAGAAAAAAATTTTATAAAAAAGAGTTTGATTACGTCGATCCAATTTTTATTAAAATTGATAAAGTAACGAAAAAGTATTTTGCTTACGTGCCTGTGCAAGAAACGTTAAAACATTTTTTCAAGGATAAATCATTGCAAGATATAATTAATCTTAGATCGCAATCCCAACACGACAAACTTTTAAAAGATTTCACAGATGGAAAAATGTTTAGAAGCAACTTGTTTTTCAAAGATAATCCAGAAGCTTTACAAATAATTCTTTATCAAGATGCATTTGAAGTCGTCAACCCAATAGGTTCAGCAAAGAAAAAACATAAATTATTGGCCGTTTATATGAGTTTGGGTAATGTACCAGACAACTTTCGCAGTCACATTAACTGCATTAAACTTGTTGCTCTATGTAAAAAAGCAGATTTTAACCATAAAAGTGTTTATGGAAAAATAGTAGAAGATTTAAAAATTATTGAAGAAACAGGAATTGAAATTGATGGTAAATTTATTAAGGGTTGTCTTGTTTTTATTATTGGTGACAATTTAGGCAGTCATGGATTGGGAGGTTTTGTTGAAAATTTCAGTACAGCACAATATTTGTGCAGATTTTGTCACATAACAAGAGAAGAATTTTATTCTGATGGTGGTGCATGTAAAATGTACAAATCAAGGAGCATTGAATCGTACAACAATGCTTTAGACAAGATTGGAAATAAAAATGATTTTGAAGGTATCAAATTCAATTCAGTTTTCAACCAATTAAAAAATTATCATGTTTGTTCACCAGGATTACCTCCGTGTTTGGGACATGATTTGTTTGAAGGAATTGTAGCCTTCGATTTGCAATTATATATTGCTTATTTTATTGATAATAAATGGTTTACTTTAAAACAATTAAACAAGAGAATTGAGAACTTTAAGTATTCGACAGAAGAACGACAAGATAAACCCTGTATAATAACTGTTACGAGTAAGAGAATAAGTGGAGGTGCTTGCCAAATTTGGAACTTTCTTAGACTTTTGCCTCTTTTAATTGAAGACAAGATTGAAGCAATTGATGATAAAGTGTAGATTTGTACACTTCTACTCAATGAGATCGTTGAAATCATTTGTTCCCCAACAATTCATAAATCTTGTTTACCTTATCTACAATTAATTATTTCTCAGTACATTTCAACGAGAGAAATGTTATTTCCTGAAGTCAAATTGCGGCCAAAGCATCATTACTTGATTCTTATCCTGAACTCATTTTGCAATTTGGCCCTGTAATAAAAGTGTGGACTATGCGTTTTGAGAGCAAACATCGTTTTTTTAAAAGAGCCATTCGATACACTCTTAATTTTATAAATGTACCAAAATCTCTTAGCATAAAACATGAACTTTTACAAAGTCTAGTACGATTAGGAGCAGACATTAGATTCCAAACAGAATTTTATGAAGTTAGTAACTTTCACATTGACTTATACAACAAGGATATATGGAAAGCTATACAAAATGCTAGGTTACCTAAACTGCTCCAGCAATGTAACAAAGTTGTTGTGAAAGGTACCGAATATAAACAAGGATATGCTTTAGTTTTACACCAAGATAGTTACCGATATAATATCGTAATAGGAAAAATATGCCTGTTTCTCTTCTATGAAGAGAATATTTATGTTTTATTCGAGGGGATAGAAAATAACTATATACCACACCTTAATGCTTACGAACTTGGTCAAATTAAATCATACCCGGGAAAAAATATTCATATCTGACGGTATATGAACATATATAAATGAGATATGAACATATATGAACATATATAAATGAGATATGAACAGATATAAGTTTTATATGCCCATATCTAAAGCATATATAATCATATATGGTTATATATCGCCATATATGATCAGATCGTACATTATACATGACACAAGATCTGATCATATAAGTTCATATATGGTCAGACATATTATTATGTGTAGCCAGATATGACACTATACATAATCGTATCTGGCCTTACATGGTCGTATATAAAGAATGTTCGGCCATGTATTATCAGATATAATTATGTATGGCCATACATAACTGTATCGGCACTGTATATGATCATATATGACAAGACGCGATGCTGTATATGATTGTATACATATGTTCATATACGGCCGGAAATGATATGAAACATGATCAGATCTGTCTATATATGACCAGATTGGGATATAATGATATAAAATGTCCGGGAAAATATTCATATCTGACAGTATATGAACATATATAAATGAGATATGAACAGATATAAGTTTTACATGCCCATGTATAGAGCATATATAATCATATATGGTTATCTATCGCCATATATGATCAGATCTTGTGTCATGTATAATGCACGATCTGATCATATATGGCGATAGATAACCATATATGATTATATATGCTCTATACATGGGCATGTAAAACTTATATCTGTTCATATCTCATTTATATATGTTCATATACTGTCAGATATGAATATTTTCCCGGACATTTATATCCGCGAACAAAATGTCCAGGAAAAATATTCATATTTGACAGTATATGAACATGTATAAATGAGATATGAACAGATATAAGTTTTACATACCCATATATAGAGCATATATAATCATGTATGAACCTATATAGTCATATAATATTATATATGATCAGATCAGATATTGCATCTCAAAGTATTCAATAGATGGCATTCGATGGGATCTGTTTCTCGTATTTAAAATTTGACAAACAGTGTTATAAGAACGGTATCAAAAGACACGACACTGTCTCGCACTATAGAGCGGCACAATTTTTGTATTAGTTGTATCGTAGAGTCTACTTTTATAATAAAGTTGCACACTCTTAAAAAATAACTTTTGAAAATATATAACAATTTTCTGAAACTTACTTAAATATATATGTTCATACCTGATAAATATATAGTTCGTACCTGATCATACCTGATCAGATATTAACATATACAATAATACCAGATCATATATCCTCAGATCTGGCCAATTTCCATATCTGACCATATATGGCCATTCATATATGATCATATATGATCAGATATGAATATTTTTTCCCGGGTATGAATGTCGTAACCTGCAAGAGATGTTATATTTCAAACCATTGCATGTTTATACTATAGGAAGTATGTGGTGCATTAAGGTGGTCCTTTCGCGGACCCAGCTAGTCAAGTAACAGTCCGTCATGAGGTAATTGAAAACAGACATATTGACAAACATTACACAACATCCCAATAATTATAATAATATAATATGATTTTACACGCACGATTTAATCGTATTTAATTATTTACTAATTAAAAAAATATCACAATAGTAGTGCGGTTGGACTCGATTTAGGTTAGGTCAGGCATGACAGTACGAGTAAAGCAATATGCGATTGGCCCACTACTTATTTAACCTCATATATCAGAGCAAAACATTCGGCAAGCCTTTATTTTCAAGGTATGTACGAAATCCGGAAACTTCAGGGAATATTTTAAGACATGAATAATGTATTCATCTGATCGCTAAGTACATGTATTATTCGTTGAAAACCTCGGACGTGGCGATTTGCATCATTCTATCTTTCTCGTTCATTAGATGTAAACAAGGATATAATGACAATGGCACGCTCCGCGAACGCACATTTAGAATGACTTATTTCTTGTAAAGTGTCGGTAACCTCACTTGATTTTTCGTACACATGCCCCTTATTACTGTATATTTAACATATATCAAATTTAGGTACCTATCTAATACTTGTTCTCACGAAAGGACCACCTTAAACCATCACATGGTTTTGTTTCTCATTGTATTTGATACCACTACATCATCCATATCATATTAAGTACGTATATTGACTAACGATTACCATAAAGGTATAACTGTAGATATGTAGTTAATATTTTTTGTATATTGTATATTATTTAATAAAAAATTATGGATTAGCACGTTTACAAAGTTATCAGAATTTGTGATTATTCATATTTTATTACATTTTTGCTGTATTATATCAAAATGTTGATTGTCTAGTTTAATTTAATTGTATTGTTTTGTTTAATATTTTTTAAATCAATTTATACATTTTCTTTTATTAACGTAAGTAATGCACAAGTTTTTGCATGTTGCCGTATGACTTAAAGAGATGCTGAAGTCATGAACCGACTGAACGATTTACATACAATTTACAATTGTATAAGGTTTACAAAATATCAGTACATTATTACTACTACATCAATATCGCACTCATACATACGGATAAATTTTTATAAAACCTTTTCATATTAAATTAGGTGTTTAAGTCTAATTTTAAAAACTCAACGTTGTTTCTTCTTGTAATCTACATGTTTAGAGACTCCAATTTCATAAGTATAAACTCTAGAACTTTTATATCAAGCAAATATTGTCATGATTGATAGCTCTGAACACCATATTCGTCTGACAAATGACAAAAAAGATCTGAATTAAAAAACTTTCGCTCTCTACATAAAGTATACTCCATACTGCATGTAAACATGTATATACTTTAATTCTGGAATAAGATTTTTAATGTAAAAGTAATACATACAAAAAGTTGTTACAAAATTATTGCGTTTTATCGGTAAAACAGGACAGACTTCAGAATTCCCTGAGTGTTACGACAATCTTTGTGCTCAGACACTTCATATTTTTCAGATCGCAAAATGCCATTATTCAAAGTAGAATCACCTGGTTATAAAAGAATTATGATAAAAGCAAACAGTATATCAGAAATAATTGAAATTGCTATAAAAAAATTAAAACTTCCTGAAGACAACACTTACAAGGTAATTATCATAAAAGTTTTTGCAAAAAATGCGTTATGTTTATCAACCTACTCATTAATAAAATATAATGTGATTGAATATTTTTGTAGTTACTTGTACAAAATGATGGAACAGAAATAGATGATAATGATGTCTTGCTGGAATATACAGAACAATGTAAGGATGCCATTGTTTTAACGATTTTGGATATAAATATGCCTTTGGATTATGATAAAAAAGACGAAAATAACTAAAATGTTTCAAATGAATGTAGTTCAGCGATGCAGAGAGGTAACATTTCAGGTATACATTTCATTATTTTTTTATTAAGTTTATTTTTTAATATTTTTAATGTAATGACGTTTATACGCATTCTTAAATTTATAAATAAATAATAACGTATTAAAACTGGGAATTGTATCAATATATTTAAATTGAGGAAAATGGCTACCCGACTGAAAGTAAATCTTAGTGCTCAAAAATAATTTTCGAAATGAATTTATATACAATACATTTACAAGTTTTCTCGAACTGCACACTTCCTGTTTGACGGACTTTTAAAACGCAGCCGTTAAGTAGAACAAGAAATGCAATGACGCAAATTAAATTGCTAGTCAATTTAATAATTTTGATAATAATTTCAATACTGGAGGATCGTGGTCGAGGTAATATTTTTCGCAACAAATTCTTTACAATTTTCAAGATAGAGGAGTTTGTAGAGATGCTTGTAGGCATAAAAATTATTGTAGCCCTTTGATCGTTGAAAGTTACCCACGAGCCAATGAAGTAGACCAGTTGTACAATATTATTAACTTAGACCATAATTTATCTTTTTTTACAATTTCCTTATGATTTTATCTAATTTTTTCACTTGTGACATTACTATTAAATTATATTATACTTTTAAATTGTAATCCCATCAGTGTAAGTCCACAGGGATACCTTGTCTTACCTTAGCCATGAGGCAAGAGATAGGGAGAAATGACTTTATTTAAAAAAAATAAAGTTTATAATTCTCTGAAGATTTTATTTTATGACAGTTATATTAAAAGATTGATATGCAAAGAATATTTAAGAAGTAAAAATGATTCGTTGATTATGGAAACTTAACTTTTGTTCATCATCAAACTTTTACTACACCGTCTTGTCCCACTTTCTCCTATATACACGCAAGTGTTTTTTTTATCTATTTCAGATTCTAGTTCTATCAGTACAAAATCTGAAACATTAAGTTTATCAAATTATACATCAAGTACAAAAGTAAAATCAATAAATCTAGAAGACACAGTGTGGAGTAAATTATCGGAAGAAATAGTTGCTACTTGCAAAAGAGGAGATAAACTGTGTTTTTCAGATAAAAAAGCAGTTATTCAGAAAATCGTAGAATATATGATTGATACTCTCAAAGACACGACAAGAGGTAAAGCACATGAAATTGCAAAAATCCTCTGCAGTACTTATCCGAAAACTTTTGGTGATACAATTGGTAACGACGAAATGTGGGGAACTGGCTTAGAAACCGTAAGGCTTGAAATTTATAATGCCTGTCTTTATAAGATTAATTCAAGAAAACGTAAGAGGAAATCGAAATCTACGGATTACGATAGTGACGATGCGGAGCAAGAAGAACGCCAGAAGCAAGCTGCAACATCACGATATCAAGACGAGTACGGCTGTACTGAATATGCACCTATTCTACCGTTAGATGAAAATGCAGAAAGTCAAGAAAATAAACGACATACTTTATTACAACTTTTTGTTCTTCGCGAAACAAGTCCACAAGTTTTAAAATTAATGGAAGAAACGTATCCAACTCTTCGTGCCGTAAATGAGAAAAACAGAAATTTAGAGAAAATCGCCACTGACTGGCCTTTTTTACAAGAAATTGATTGCTTCTTTCAACACTGTTCTCGATTATTAGGAAAAAATGTTCTCCAAGTCTGGACAAATTCACTCAGTAAGAAGGCAAAACCCATGAGACTATATTTCAAACTTAAACAGAAAAAGAAAGGAAATGAAATAAATGAGATTATAAACGATTGCAAAACAGCTATTCAAATAAGGAAAGATAAAATGCCAAAACTATTAGTAGTTTTCCGGTTATTAATCTTTTATTTCAATGAAAAGGAAAATTTTCTTTTTAAAATAATTGAAGTAAGTAGAATAAAGCCACTATCCTCTATAGCTTAATTTATAATTATGCTTCATAAACCTATTAAAGTGTACTTTGCAGGAAAATCGTTATATGATCAGGATGCAAAATGCAGCGTCGTCATTAATCAAAAAATTTTAATTACTTCCACGAATTTTCTTGAAGGAATCTTGATAACTTTTCTTGCACATTACGTTTATGGATTTTGCTATGCGCCTGAAATTGAAAAATCTTTAGAGTTTATACAAAGGTAACTATGTTTTATTATAATTTGTGTATATATATAAATATATATATATATATATATATATATAGAAACACTTAGAAACAACAAGTAGGTCATATTGGGCACTAAGTCATGTGGGGTTCAGTTACCTTAATGTATTAATAATAAATATATATATTTTTAATGTATTGAATGTGTTACTTTTATGTATTAAAAATGTAAATAAATAAAACTGTTTAAATTATTTAATTTAAATGTTTATTGTTTTCAGAGTTTTTTTACAAATTAATCCACAAAATGGAGTAAAAAAGCATCAAAAGCTCGTCGACAAAAGTCATTTAATGTGGCTGTATTTAAACTTGCGAAAGAACTTTCTGCATTCTGTGATGAATTCCGAATTGAACCAAGTGATACATAAAATTCGATTATTATTGTACGCTACTAGGAATATGTGAGTAATTATGTTTCTCTCATGCAAATCAGCAAGAAACAATAATATGTATAATAATTTTTTAAAATATTTGGAGTGAATCTTTTTCTCAAAAAAATAATTATTAATTAAAAGAACATGCTTTCGAATTAAATCTTCAAGAAAATAAGATAAAAATCCAGAATCTTAAATTAATTTTAAATGCGCTACACTTCAAATTTATAAAAATTAAATTGCAAAATAAAACTAATATTATTTAAATTAAATTGCAGATGTTTATTATTATTACATATGATATGAATACGAATTTTACTTTGCAGGAACTTTGCTGCAATCCGTAACATCTGGCCGTCCGGGGTTCCGAGCGTGAACGACTTTAATTGCCGGTCTCGGAATAATTTGCTGATTGCATTTAAATTTTAATCTTTTTATGAAAACATGAAATGATATTTTTTTTTTTTTTTTTATGAAAACCTGATATTTGTTTTTTTTTTTATGACAACATCAATTCTGGATGTAACAAAAAGATCTATAATATGTTATAAATTCTACTGATAAACAAATTTAATTAACTTTTGTTTCTTATTTTTTCGAAATAATTTCTGTTGAAAAAGAGTTGAAATTGTAAAAGAGTAAAAACACATTATAATTATTATAATCTTTCAAATTAATGCTTTATCTTTTTTTCATGTTAACCCGTCTGTATAACATTCAATAAAGAATGTACATTAAAATTTAATTATATATGTAAAATGATTCATTATTTAAATATTGTAATAGTGTGTTGTTAACCCTTACAAAAAATACACGCAACAGTGTCCGAAATTACACTCAAATGAGTGTTAACTCGCAAACAAACCTCCATTGAGAGTTAACACTCATTTGAGTGCTGTAATTTCGAACACTAGTCGGGTGTATTTTTCGTAAGGGAAAAATTTCTATTATACATAAAATGTAATGAAAATGTAACGGAAGCAAATTTCATAAATGTACATTATAAACGTTTAATGTTGTCAATGAAAATAAAGTTACAAGTAACTTAAATTTAATGGCACATGTATTAAATTTCATGCACAATGAACATTAAACTTAATGCACAATGAACATTACACTTAATGCACAATGAACATTAAATTTCGTGTAATAAACATTAAATTTCAGTAAAATAAGCTGAATTTTTGGTTTCTACATTACATTATTTGTATGTCGATGTGCATGAAATTTAATGCATGTACCATTAAATTTAAGTTACGTAACTTCATTTTCATTGACAACATTAAATATTTTTAATGTACGTTTGTGAAATTTGCTTCCGTTACGTTTTCATTAAATTTCATGTAGAAATTTTTAACAGTGTGGATGTGCAAATAGAATTTGACTGTAAAGAGAATGTACCGGCAAATACTACCGCCTATTGTCTCATCTTGCATGATCGCGTAATCGAATACTGTCCGTTGTCGAACGTAGTGCGTAAAATCATGTAAATTACAGGATTGTCCCGATTGCGCACATTACAAATCGGACACGACAATATTTTCCGATCGGACACGGTGCCGATCGGACACGGTGTCGATCAAACACGGTGTCGATCAGACACGGTGCCAATCGGACACAGTTACCATCGGACACATTTAGTTGCATTTGGACACGGTGTCGATTGCACATGGTGCCAATCGGACACGGTAACGATCGGACACGGTGTCGATTGCACACGGTGAAGATCGGACACGGTGCCGATTGGACACGGTAACGATCGGACACGGTGTCGATTGCACACTGTAACGATTGCACACGGTGTCGATCGGACACGGTGTCAATTGCACACAGTGCCGATCGGACACGGTAACAATCGCACACGGTGCCGATTGCACACGGTAACGATTGCACACGGTGTCGATTGCACACGGTGCCGATCGGACACGGTAACGATCGGACACGGTGTCGATTGCACACGGTGCCGATTGCACACGGTAACGATTGCACACGGTGTCGATCGGACACGGTGTCGATTGCACACGGTGTCGATCGGACACGGTGTCGATTGCACACGGTGCCGATCGGACACGGTAACGATCGGACACGGTCCCGTTTGGAAATAAAATACGAAAGTTTATGTATATGTTTGAGATTGTAAAACAATAATAAACTAAAAAACTGTAGCATTACGCGAGGTTAAAAAAATCTGTGATCGTATTATGTATTTATATTAATTATTTACAGATAGCACATTAAGTGGTAGGCAGAACTAAAAATCTATATAAGGATACGTATTATACTTTAATATCGTATACTTCAAGTATGAAGTCGATTGACATATTTCCTAACCTCAAGCCATCCTCTCATTAGAGTGCTTCATTATATTGCTTTTACAGTCTCGAACAGTACATAAAATTTCGAAATATTTTTTCTCTTTTAAACAAAGTGGCGTTAAATAAGTATACTTTTGTCGGTAATTGTTTACATAAAGGGGACCACCTTGGATGACCTTGGTATTTTAGTATGTTGTCAAGGTCACCCTCCTGAGTGACCTTCAGAAGGTTTCAGCCCGCGCTCGTTATTCGTTAAAAAATTATTAACAAAAAGGTATTTAACTGTTTAAAGCGCGTCACTAATCTACATAGGTTAGATGACGCGCTTTAAAAGTATTTTACTGTTTAAAGCGCGTCACTAATCTACATAGGTTAGATCTACATAGGACAAAGGGCAAGTCCAGCTGGCCAACGAGCAACTCATAACACTGCCGGGCCGCGTCCGCCTACCGAACAGACCGCCGGCCGAACGATTTGGAACTCGTTCATCATTATGCCGAACCTCAGAAGTGCTCAACTACTCGGGGTAGATTTTTGGGCGAAGCTCGGTCACAACATCCCCGCGCCGGACGCCGCGAGCCCCCACGACCGAACTCCCGCCACCGCGATGACCGAGGGTATCGCCCCGCGGACCCCAGACGAAGAGGAGAGGTTCCGAGAGTTTCTCGCGGACTTCCCCTCTTCAACCAAATAACCGGACCGACCGACAAAGCCGCCCACCATATACGCGTAAAAGAAAATATCGAACCCATCAAGCAACGATATCGACCGCGAAACCCGGCCATGCAGGCCATCATTAACGCCGAAGTCGAGAAGATGGAGAGAGAGGGGGTGATCGAACGGTCTAACAGCGCCTGGAGTTCCCCGGTCGTCGTAGTACGAAAAAAAGACGGGAGCCACCGGTTCTGTATAGACTTCCGCCGGGTGAACGACGCGACCGAGACGGACGCTTACCCTCTCCCCCAAATCACCGCGACGCTCGACAAGTTACGAGGGGCGAAATACCTGACCACGCTCGACCTCAAAAACGGGTACTGGCAGGTATCTCTTACCCCGGCGAGCCGACCGATCACCGCGTTCACCGCGTTCACCGTACCCGGGAAGGGGCTCTTCCACTTCCGCGTCATGCCGTTCGGCCTGCATTCAGCCCCCGCGACGTTCCAGCGGTTACTAGATACCGTACTCGGACCGGAACTCGAGCCACATGTATTCGTTTATCTCGACGATATAATTATAATCACGAAAACGTTCGAGGAACATCTCCACATATTGCGCGAAGTTTTCCGCCGCCTCCGCGCCGCGAACTTACGGCTCAACCCCTTCCAAATGCAAATTCTGCGTGGACCGCCTGCAATACCTCGGGCACATAGTCGACCGCGAGGGGATCCGTACCGATCCAGAGAAGGTCCGAGCAGTCGCCCAGTGGCCTCGGCCGCAGACAGTCAAACAAGTACGGCAATTCCTAGGAGTAGCGTCGTGGTACCGGCGATTCATTCAAGATTTCGCGACCGTCGCCGCGCCACTCACTGCTCTCACGCGAAAACACGCCCGGTGGAGCTAGGTAGAGGAGGAAGACACCGCGTTCGAGAAACTAAAAGACACCCTGACATCCGATTTTTCGCGGCGGTTTGTCCTGCAGACCGACGCCAGCACGATCGGCCTCGGGGCCGCGCTCACACAGAACTTTCCAGAGGGAGAGAGAGTTATCGCGTACGCGAGCCGCACGCTGAATCAGGCCGAACGAAACTATAGCGCGACCGAGCTTGAATGCCTAGCGGTGATCTGGGGTATCCGGCGTCAGCCACGATTACAAATTGTTGCCGAGAGGTAATTATGTCTTAATTTATCTTAATTGCACTGTATAGTGAAGAAAAATATATAATAATTAATGTCGAAAACTAAATGTTAATATTATTTTTTACTTGCAGGTCTGTGTGTTCTGGGCAGATATATAGTGTAAAGCTTGATGGCCCAGGACGCACAGTTGAAATCAATGAAGCAAAAATTGGAAAGCGTAAATACAATCGTGGCCGACTTGTAAAAGGTAATTGGATTTTTGGAGGATACGAGCGAGATTCGAAAAAGGTCTTCATTGTTCCAGTCAAGGATCGAACAGAAGAGACACTCCTGGCATGCATCAAGGAATGGATTCTGCCAGGAACCACGATCGTGTCAGATTATTGGAAGTCTTACAATTGCTTAAGCAATGAAGCAATGAACCATTCCTACAATTTTGTCGATCCTGAGAGTGGTAAAAAATGTTAAATATATATATAGATAGCTCATTATATTATTAATGTTGCACTGTGTGACCGAACGGAGAGATAGAGATCATCAATCACATGCGCTTCGTCGCAATATACCTCGTAGGTAAACTTTATCACTCAAATCGCCACTCGATTTTAATCTATCTAAACCGAGAAAGATAACCTTTTACGCCGATTTCTGACCTTGTTTTTGACCTCGATAATTTCCCTTTCTGCTTTCTGTTTTAGGTTTTCATCGCCGGGACTTCTGGATCGTCGCTAGACCTCGCATCTACGGACCGTCTTCGGGAACTGCAGCTGTGCATCGCTGGACTCTCGCCCCTCTGGACCTTCGCTGGACCGCCTCAAGGATCGCTCGTCGCCTCGCGTGGATTCCGACAGGTAAGTATTTTCGGGAATAGGTAAGTCTTTCACGCGTCTTCGGACTTTAATGAAGGAATCTTTGAATAATCGTAGATTAATTTCAACAAAAGGTATTTTATTCTTCCCTTTATGTTTCAGGTACAACGATCAAGATTTCCCCGTGTTCGTATCAATTATCGCTCGCAACTTTGCGTTTCGTTACAATAGTTTGCGAGTATTTATTCGATTAACGGTTGATTGGTATTTGTAAGACGCCTCGCGTATTATAGTAATAATCACGCGTTGTTATAGACGTACGCTACGGACTATCGCGCCGCACGCGGGTATGTCCTCTGGTTCGGTTAAGAGAATCTCGGCGTATGTCAGAAGGACCGTACGACCGCACTCGTCGAGATCTCCCAGCGGACCACAGCGGACTTCCCGATGCTCGGTTCTCGCTCATGGTATAAATACAAGGGTATGCTCATTCCGTGGACACCCACTGCGCAGTCAAAGTGTGACGGTACGTCACACTCGGCTAGAATCTGATTGGACCATAATTAAATATGGCCCTGGTGCTTGTCGTTTAGATCCGGAGAAACGTGATTGTGGACATTAAGTATGCAATGTCCTGTTCCGTGAAAGGTTGTGGCAATTATTATCGAAAAACAAAATTGCTTGACGGAAACAGCATAAAATATTTTTCGTTTCCGAAAGATTTTACGATCGCAGCTAAGTGGCTTGCAGCATGCGGAAAACAAAACGTTAACCTTAACGTTAACATTAAAAAAAGTAAGATTTTATATTTCTTGTAAATGTACAAATATAATGAAGTAAACTGCATATAATTTTGTATTTAGGTATGATATGTTCCCAACACTTCGATGCATCATGCTTTGTACAGCCGTCGAAAAAAAAGTCCCTTTTCTATGCTCAAAAAAGACTGACAAAATTGAGACCAGATGCAATTCCTACGTTGCGTTTAATGTGTGACGCGCCGCAAATGGAAGCTGTTCGTTATAATAAAAGATCATTGCCATTAATTGATACGTCCGATATGTCAGAATTAATATGCAATGACACATCAACTTCGAAATCAACACGCAATGACACATCAACTTCGGAATCAACATGCAACGATACAGTGCTATTTGCCACATTTGGCGATGATATACCTGTGTCAAAAGAAATCCAGTCGATCCACAATACTATAACAGCGTTACCATCTACATCAAAGGATGTAACTGCTCTCTTGAAGAAACTGTGAATTACAAACTAATATTTAGAAATTTTTCAGGTCATTATATGAAAGAATAATGTTGGTTTTTATTGTTTACTTTCAGTAATAGTGTTGAAGAGCAATTAGCAGCAACACAAAAGAAGTTGCTTATGTACAAAGAGAAAGAGAAGAAAGGCGACGAAAATGCGGAAACAAAAATATACCAGATACTCGGAAAAATATTTACTTCGGGGCAAATACGGATGTTACTAAACCCGTCTAAGAAACGTATATCATGGTCTCCAGAAGATATAGCAAGTGCTATATCGTTACGATCTGTCAGTCCGAAGACATATCGCTATTTAAGGAATGTTTTGCAGATACCGCTCCCTGGTCCATCAACGCTCAGAAGGTGGGCAAGTTCTATCAAAGCAGAAACAGGTGTTATATCGTGTGTGCTCGACTGCATGAAACAGAAAGGGAAATGCTTAAAAGACTCTAAAAAACTGGTAGTAGTAACATTCGATGAGGTCTATTTATCTAATAAAATTGCTATAGATCGCAAATGTGAGCAAGTCGTTGGACCTCACAAGACGTGTCAATGTATCATGGTACGAAGCTTGTTTTCCAATTATATCTTATAATTTAAACTGAAAATCATATATAATCATATATGAACTTATATAGTCATATAAGATTATATATGATCAGATCAGATATTGCATCTCAAAGTATCCGATAGATGGCATTCGATGGGATCTGTTTCTCGTATTTAAAATTTGACCAACAGTGTTATAAGAATGGTATCAAAAGACACGACACTGTCTCGCGCTATGAAGCGGCACAATTTTTGTATCAGTTGTATCGTGGAGTCCACATTTATAATAAAGTGGCACACTTAAAAAATAACTTTTGAAAATATATAACAATGTTCTGAAACTTACTTAAGGTTGTATGACCCCTTAGAAGAAAAAATGCCAAATTCTTCAAACTTTGTCAGGTGATGAGTATTATAATAATAAAGCATTGTGCCAAGTTTGAACAAGTTTGCGAGGCCCGTTTAAAAGTTATAACAATTTGAATTTAACGTGGGCTCTTATGGGAATTCATCAAGTTTCACTGTTTTTTTAACTTTATTTGAGAAATTAATATCAAAGAAAATATGGCATCCTTTTAAAACTTTGCAGAAATATTAATAAACATCTTACAAACAAATTAGAACCAAAAAAATTATGACTTCAAGGATATTTTCTGAAATATTGAATAAAAACCAAACAAAGAACAGTCTCGCTTGGTCTCACTGAACTCGTAAGTACAGAGCTCCGGCAACAGCGCACTATGACGTCACATTAGAACCTCTCTCTCCGTCACTCTTCGTAAAGGATAACAAATACTACAGAGGTCCGTTACTTTTTCCAATAGAGCCTCCTGTGTATCGAAAGTGTGCTCTGAGCACGTGTAATATACAGACGCATCGTTTGAGGTTAGTTTTTGCTTGCGCTACGAAAATGCCAAAAGTAAAACGTTACATGTGGAAAGGAAAAGTTGTCACTGAAAAAGTGTACAATCAACGGTTAGCACAGACAAATACTGGGAAACGTAATTTGAAGACACGAGTCGAAACCGTACACCAGATGATTGTAACAATTCCATGGCACATGTAACGTTTTACTTTTGGCATTTTCGTAGCGCAAGCGAAAACTAACCTCAAACGTTGCGTCTGTATATTACACGTGCTCAGAGCACACACTTCGCGTTCACGCAGCTGATGTCGAGTGAGATCAATGCTACTAACTTACAGAAAATGCGACGTTGTCGCGATCAAAATACTTTTTTATGAGAGCTATTGTATTTAATTTATTAATAAATGACGTAAATAAATAACGTAATATAATTTCATTAGTATTTTTAAACAGTAATTACTATGTTTTGTTACTTTTTAAAGATTTTCACACTTTCAGATTTTCGTTTGTGTCAGTTGCAAGTCAGGTACAGTCTTTCTAAAAATCATTAAAAGTGAAAGTTTGCATACGAGAAAATATGCATAAAAATGTCTCTATAGCTCTTAAAAACACAGGCAACCGTTATTTTAATAAAATATTAATATAAATATTACTTTCCAGTAAAGAATATCTTCTTAAATATATGTTAATTAGCTTTATGTTACGTTTCTTAAACTTTTGGCAGAGATCTTACGGGTCATACAACCTTAAATATATATGTCCAGATCGAACTGTGTCAGTTCGTATCTGATCATACCTGATCATATCTGATCAGATATTAACATATACAATAATACCAGATCATATATCCTCAGATCTGGCCAATTTCCATATCTAACCATATATGGCCAATCATATATGATTATATATGATCATATATGAATATTTTTTCCCGGGTTGGAAGCAGCCAGTGTATTACAACTTTGATAAACCTATGTCTAAGAGCACGCTTTTGCACGTTATTTCGGAAATGTATAATATAGGCTATACGGTTATTGCTGTGACGAGTGATATGGGTTCGGGTAATATGGGATTGTGGTCATAAATGGGAATAGGAATTGCACCTAAAAAATGTTACTTTCAGCATCCTGTTTGTATTGAACTCAAAGTTTTTGTATTTGCAGATATGCCCCATCTCGGACTTCGGATAAGGACTTCAACGTTAACGGAGTAATTTTAAGTAAAAAAAGTTTAGAACGGTTGTTAGCTATTAATATTAAGGATTTGAAAGTGGCGTACAAAATATCTCAGTACCATTTAGACCTGCAAGGTACTGAGCGACAAAAAGTACTCCCAGCTGTGCAGCTACTGTCTGCTACTACCGCTGCTTCATTACGATGGTGTGGACAAAAAGGTTTTCTCGAAAATGTAGAGTGGGTGGAAACAGCACGTATGATCAAATTGTTGAATGACTGGTTTGATATATTCAACTCAAAATCGATGTACGGCAACCATTCAGGAAAAAATGCATATGGCAAGAACTTAGAGGAACAAAATGCAATACTTCACGAAATGACGTCTTTCATGTACAAACTAAGAGTAGGAAATCACAAAAGTTTAATGTTATTTCAGAAAGGGTTTATCGTGAGCAGTAATTCTTTAGAACAATTATTACCGTATTTAATTGAGAAGTATTCCACGGCTAATATTGAATATGTCATAACAAATCGGTTAAACCAAGATGTATTAGAAAATTTCTTTTCTTTTATAAGATCGAATGGTGGTGGTGCGAATGATCAACCAACAGCCTTAGATTTTAAGTATAGAGTAAAACGCTATATATTAGGAAAATTTTCTACGACTATTTTCTGCAAAAATACAAATGTCACAGAAAGCGAACGAAATGTATCCTGTTTAATATCTCCGCTTAACGATGATAATTGTGAAGAGTATATTTTAAGTAATATGTTAGCGCCGTACACAAACGAAAACGAAACAACCGATCTTCATATCAAAGAAGAATTCTTAACAAAAAATGAAATTAATAATAATAAGGAAAATCGCGTTCCATGCTTCAATTCAGCAACATATATTCCTACTTTAGAAGAAGAACAAATACTAAAATCATTAGATGAAATAGAAATTGTCGACAATATTGAGGATCAAGGTTTATTATATATAACTGGCTATGTAGCATATAGATTCAAAAGTAAACACGATACACTAGGTATTAAAACATGCGAGCTACCAATTGTCAATGATCTAGATTGGTTACAATTTATTTCCCGAGGGAAATGCATGTACCCATCGCCTGATCTTTTAAAAGCTGCACATATTATGAACACAGAATTCTCCAAGTATCACGGTTCAAAGCTTAGTAAAGACAAATTCATCTTCAAGAAACTTACGGATAAAATAGAAATTGCATTAAAACCTATCGAACTGCCGGGAGAGGTCTTGCTATGTCTTGTTAGGACAAGAACCTACATTAGGGTACGCGAAATTAATCGAACCATTGCTGTACAAAATAGATTTAAGAATAAGAAAAAGAAGTTAATCAAATTTACGAATAATAAATCTTTTTCGTAGCATCTTTATACATGTTGTTATTATTATTGTTGTCTTTAATCCCTATAAAGTGATATGAGGAGGAAAGCTGTCAAACAAAGTAAAAAAAATATTAACATTTTTATATATTTGTTTTGTAAACTTTTCTATATTTATTAAGTTTATAATGTTTATTTATATTATATTTTATTACAGGGTATTTATTAATTCATAAACTATTACTTTACAACAGATTTTTTCTCTGCAAACTTGAAATTAAAATAATATATCTGACGAGAATGCCGCTAACATAAGCTGTTTGGAAACAGCAGTTTTAAATTTACCGCTTATCTGTGACGTCACACTTCGACAATTCTGATTGGTCGCGTGCGCAAGAGCATACCCTTGTATTTATACCATGTTCTCGCTGAGCCTCCCGGCCGGTCGGGCTTGCTCCCCACTCCTCGTTCGGCACGCCCATTCATGCACCTGCTGTATGGTGGGCCTATTGTCCGCTCGTCAATTCTGACCATAGAGATATAAGAATAGAGTGCGCAAGCGAGCTGAAAAGGCGATAGAGGAATAGAAAGAGAACGCTGCATATGGGCCCCTGCTGTCTTTGTCTATGCGCGCATGTGCAGTGATGTGCAGGTCATGAAAGATTGTACCTCGGTATTCTCGATGTTTTATCTCGTTCTATCTCTATGTCGTTTTTAGCTAACCTTCTTCTTATTTAAGCAAAAACATTTTAAAATGACAAAGAAATGCTTGATATGTAAAACAGAAGCATCTCCTAATTCCAATTGTAGTTTTCACACGTAAGTACATATTAATATCTCTAACCTCAAAATTTAATTAATTTTCAGTGGACAATAGCAAAACTGTATACTTTTATAAATATTTAATAATGTGCATTTGATATTATATTATTTGTAGTAAAATTTTTATTTTTTTATTTTTTTATATTTTATTTCTTTAAATAATAAGACTGATTTAAAAGATTTAATTTTTGTGTTAAAAGAATTTAATCTTTGTGTTTAAAAAATTTAATTTTTGTGTTAAATAATAAAAGACTGAATAGAATTCTATTCTATTCTATGATTAACATTGTATAAACAACATGTAATAAATTTTGTTTTATTATTATATATATTGAGTATATTTATATACAATTCCATATTCAATTCCATATTCAAAAAAAAGTAATATTTTATGGTAATACTATGTACTTTGCTGTAATAATTTGGTAATTTTGGGAATTATTATTTAAGGACATATTTTCAAAGGGATTCAAGAGGTTAGAACATAAATGCGTTATTATAGGTTATATCTCTACATGCGTTATAGACACTGAGCAGCGCAAAGACGCATGCGTGCATAGATAAAGACAGCAGGGGCCCATATGCAGCGTTCTCTTTCTATTCCTATATCGCAGTCTCTTACGTGCGAGCATATGACTCGCGCACTCTATTCTTATATCTCTATGATTCTGACGCTCGCTTTCACTTTTTGCTTCCGTGTTCCATGCTAATCGCTCACACCTGTTCGCGGACAATACATTCAATAGGAACATTCCTCAGTTTTTTGGTGTTTTTGACATTCGAATTCGCGCAAAGTCACGTACGCCAGAATCAACAAGATTATATTTTCGCACGACATTCCTTCGAGAATATTCTCGATACGCCGCTCGCGTCTCTTCTCCGCGGATCGTCGATTCGCCTTCGCACATGAGGTTTCGTTTCCAATTTATGATTGTCAAGTTACACTAATCGTTATAAACCATGTCAAGTCTCTGGGATGACAATTTCGTCCCGGAAACGGAACTTCACGTTCACATTATCGAAGCGTCTCGACATTAACATTTTACGGCGTCGCTCGCACCATTGGGTCGATCCCGGTCGCAGATGCTCGACCCATGGTTCGCGTTCTCGCACTTCCGTTGGTCGATTTTTTTTAGATCACATTGTATACCTTATTGGTACTCGTCTTATGTATACCGGGTCCGCATTTTCCCGGTATCACCGATGGTTCGCGTTTTTTGCGATCCGCACGTGTAGGTTATTCCGTGAACACCCGATACATGTTTTTTCATCTGCGTGACGCCTCCTATGCTGTCGTTTCTCGCGCCTTCCCCGTGGTTCGCGATTTTGCGTACCGCGCTTATTATTTTGCCGCGAGTCACCCGGTATGCGTCACTTGGCATCGTCTTACTCAACCCGTGTCCGAATTCTTACATATCGGCCGTGGTTCGCGTTTTCGCGATCCGCGCACGCTCTCTCGTTGCGAGTCACCCGGTATATGTCGCTCGACTTGTCTTGCCCTTTCGCTATCCGCTTTGTCACGTATCCACCGTGGTTCTCATTTTCGCGATCCACGTCCCGATGGTTTGCGATTTCGATACTCGCGCGTCGTTATTCGCGTTTCTCGGTTTTTCTGGTCTATTCGCGATCTCAAAGTCACGTTCCCGTTATTAATTGATCGTTACGATTATTGGTTCGTCGATATATATCGGTAACCACGTACTTTATCGCCGTTACTTTACTTCGCGATCTTGTGCACCGCGCCTTATCTTTCTCTTCACCGTCGCCTAAGGCACGTTTGACACTGTCATTTCGTCGCAAACTCGGATTCGCGTAATTTGTTTCGGGAAATAAAACATTGCGAGGACAATAATGTACCTTTTTATTATGTTACGTCAATGATATCTTTTAACCATGATCGTCGCTTATCAAACGAATGCTGGATTTCTTTAATCCTGAATCTCGTGAAACAAAATTTTCAAATTTATTTTCATAAATCACTCGTGAAATTAATCCATATTTTTTTTACTTTTTATAGTGGTAATCGCACGCAACTTACATATCGATGTCACTAATTTTTTGCACCAATGAAATTAAACGCATTTGGCTCTTGGCCTGAGGATAAGAAGGAAAAGGAAAATGAACCAAATAAAAATTACAAAATAAAATATCGCAAAATTAACTAATCGACTCTAGTCGCGGTTTACACGAGAAACCTATTCTTTTTCTTAAACACTTATTTACTAATGTCTTTTTATTTACAGGTGTCGTCGCTCGACAACTACGCGTCGCTGCCTGCCGCGCCAGGTCTATCGGACCCGATTTCATCGTCGTCACGCTGCGCTGCCTCTCCTTGGGCTGCTTCTCCGACGGCTTCCTCGGCCGGATCAGCGGCTTCGTCAGCACCAGCTGCTCCGTGATGCGTGGCCCTCGTTTCACCGTTGCCGGCGCCTAGTCGATTGCAGCATACGGCTGCACACTGTTTTCCAATACATTTTTTCAATTTACAGGTGCACACACTCAACATATAGAGCGCGTTTGGAGAGAGGTTCGGGCAAATATTCCAAGATACGGAATTAAATCCGAGCACTTTCTTGGATATTTGTCCTAATATCTTTTCAAACGCGCCTATAAATGTCTGGAACGTATCGAAGCCTTTTTCGAGATCATCGCGGAAATGTATCCTCCAATGTCCACTACCGAAGACCAGCCAGTATATATCATCCAATCCAAGTATAGCACCTTAAAAACATGTTTATCGCACTTTTTGGAGACACGTTTTTTATGTATATTTTTTATGTAATATTGTCTTCTACATCGATATGTTAATGTATCTTTATTAATGTTTATATCGTTATCGCACTGACTACACTTAATTGTATTTGCTAATACTCCATGCTGAATTAAAAAATCTATTAATTCTATTTTATTAGAATAATAAATCACTTAAATATTACTTACAATTATAAAGCAGGGCATACACACGTGTGTGTACCCGCTTTAACAAAAATCATTAAACAGTTAAATACTTTTAAAGCGTGTCACTAACCTACATAGGTTAGTTGACGCGCTTTAAACACTTAAATACTTTTAAAGCGCGTCAACTGACCTATGTAGGTTAGTGACGCGCTTTAAATAGTTAAATACAAAATATCTGCATTTTAATAAAAATCACAACTTCAAAATAATACATTTAATTTTAATTACTTATTGGATTCATATTGATATAACATTTCTCTATGGAAAACGCTGTAACTGTACACACGGCTGCGTCGCATTTGTCCCATGTGCTACAAAGAATAAAAAACAATATACTTTGCTATAGTTATCAATAAATATTGAAAGAATTACCTCATGATTTAAATATCGAAATCTATACTCAATATTGCGCTTTTTCTCAGCTGTGTATATTTAAAGTTGGCGCAGTTTTGCATGCGCGTGCCACTGAGCATGCGCATATGGCCACAGGGCATGTTTGTAGTCGCTACAGCTCGTCGGTATGACAGGAATTATAACCTGATTTCTGTCAACTTTAACGATTAATATTTCGCGTCGCGGGGCAGAGCGACACTTTTTTCTGCCAGATTCTTTCGTTTCGTGCAAAAACGCGTCGAATAAGCCTAATTTTATCGATTTCTGTGCTGAGGTAGCTAAACTGAAGAATTACCTTATTTCGAACTCGGTGTTCAGGACAAACTTTGGCTTTAACTGTACATATTGAACAATTGTGTATAAGAGGGCATCAAGCCGTAACAAGATATTCGTGTTAGGTTCTTTAATCAAGTAAGTAATTTACAGACGTTTCGGCCAATATCGGGCCATCCTCAGTGTGGGAAAAAGAAATTAGCGGAGACAAGATAATGTTGCGCAGGGTTATTTAATAACAGACGTCGGATACTGTGGTTAAAATACGTGTAATTATAAAAGGCTGAATACAATAGGCAGTGTGTCTTTTACTAAAAGATGAACATAACGAAAGAATGCTTTGAACAGAAAGACGTTATACACACTGCAACATAACATATATAGGACAGGGTAGAGTACACAGATAATGAGAGAGAGTCTAGTACAACGGCGGTATAGCGCTGCCACCACGCAATCTTTTCCCTGAGTACGTTTACACCGAATAACACGAAGTGAATAGAACGAGCAAATGGAACGAATAAGGTTCGAGTAAAGTACACGTGAAATGGTATATAGTATCTTGCTACTAACATTTATTAGGTCTGTTCTGTGAGCATGAAGCAGAGTATGTATGCATATCGTCATACATAACCTGCTTGCTGGATTCTGTCTACTTATATTTAAAATTTTAAAGCGTACGGAATATAAAAGTAAACAAAAATGAATACGAGAGAAATTGAAAGAAAAACGTATTTATTTACTACATTATATGGATTTATAAAAATCCAACAAGATTTTCGGAGAAAACAATTATGGAGAGGGTCCCAATTGCCTACAAATCAATTGCCTACAGTGTCGTTTGCCAACATCTCATTTGCCGACAATTCGTTTGCGCACAAAAATTATTGCCTACAAGTCGATTGCCTACAAGCACTATTGTGCACAATTAAAAAATTAAGAGACGAATGGACGTTTGCACACAAGATACTATTGCACACAAGCCGCATTGCACACATAATATTATTGCCTACAGATCGATTGCCTACAAGCACTATTGCGTACAATTAAAAAATTAAGAGAAAAATGGACGTTTGCACACAAGATACTATTGCACACAAGCCGCATTGCACACATAATATTATTGCCTACACATCGATTGTCTACAAGCTCTATTGCGCACAATTAAAAAATTAAGAGAAGAATGGACGTTTGCACACAAGATACTATTGCACACAAGCAACATTGCACACATAATATTATTGCCCACAGATCGATTGCCTACAAGCTCTATTGCGCACAAATAAAAAATTAGGAGACGAATGCACACACGACACTATTACGCACAAGCAACATTGCACACATGAGGTCCGGTTTCTATTGCTGAATTGGCTACACTAGTTCAGAGGGCTGTACTTCTGAATGAACCGCCCTTCCGATTGAGACAGGGTTTTGCAGGTGATTTTGTCACGATATCTAGAGATTATTTATCGATGTCCTATCTTCGGGTTTTTTAAATAGTTTTTTAGATTTTAGCCTGACAATCGTAAACAAAGTGTGCGGCGCTCTACCTCAGGTACGAGGTATTTGTGCAAGCAATGCAGCCGGAAAACATAATCCGTGTGCCGGTGGCTTTATAGCATTTTCGACTGGGTCGGGTTTTCAAGCCAACTCGAGTTGAGTTATGACGTCACAAGCTCTACTTCTAGGTTCTAATTAGACGATTTCAGCATGTGACGTAATAACCCAACTCTGGTTATTTTATCTGATACTTACAACGAGCGTTAAGCAGGGCACACTCACTTTTTGTAGAACGTAACAGTAAGGTTTCGACCAATCGCGTTGCTGCTCGATTCGGCCGTCTATAACCGTAGAAGTAAGAATTGAGCAACGCAATTGGTCAAAACTTTACTGTTACTGTTACGAAAAGTGGGTGTGCCTTGCTTTGGAGCTACCGCAAAAGACTCGTCACGTAGCGTAACGTAACGTGACTTTATGTTTTTATCCTCCCCCGAAAGCACGGGGGGGAGTGTGTGTGCGTGAACCTCGGTTCGCGTGGAAAGTGTAAGCGTGAACTATTTCGGGACTACCGCACCTCCCCCGAAAGCACGGGGGGGGGGGTGTGCGTGAACCTCGGTTCGCGTGGAAAGTGTATGCGTGAACTATTTCGGGACTACCGCACCTCCCCCGAAAGCACGGGGGGGGGTGTGCGTGAACCTCGGTTCGCGTGGAAATGTATGCGTGAACTATTTCGGGACTACCGCACCTCCCCCGAAAGCACGGGGGGGGGGGTGTGCGTGAACCTCGGTTCGCGTGGAAAGTGTATGCGTGAACTATTTCGGGACTACCGCACCTCCCCCGAAAGCACGGGGGGGGTGTGCGTGAACCTCGGTTCGCGTGGAAAGTGTATGCGTGAACTATTTCGGTACTACCGCACCTCCCCCGAAAGCACGGGGGGGGTGTGCGTGAACCTCGGTTCGCGTGGAAAGTGTATGCGTGAACTATTTCGGGACTACCGCACCTCCCCCGAAAGCACGGGGGGGGGTGTGCGTGAACCTCGGTTCGCGTGGAAAGTGTATGCGTGAACTATTTCGGGACTACCGCACCTCCCCCGAAAGCACGGGGGGGGTGTGCGTGAACCTCGGTTCGCGTGGAAAGTGTATGCGTGAACTATTTCGGGACTACCGCACCTCCCCCGAAAGCACGGGGGGGGTGTGCGTGAACCTCGGTTCGCGTGGAAAGTGTATGCGTGAACTATTTCGGGACTACCGCACCTCCCCCGAAAGCACGGGGGGGTGTGCGTGAACCTCGGTTCGCGTGGAAAGTATAATATATTACAAAGCATATTATTTATGTATTCTGCTGTAAGTATATAATAAAAACATTAAATCATTAAATACAAACAGTATATATTCAATTTATAACATCCTGTAGAATTACGAAGATTTTCTTATATTTTTTTTATCTAAAAAAATGGCTTTATCATAGGAGTCGCCAAAATTCCTTTTAAGGGCTTTCATTTTAACCCAAAACGAAGCTTTTCACAAAGTTTCATCGAAATCGGAGGGGGGCCGTTTTCGGAAGTCTACCCGCTTTATTTCTAACAGGACATCGATAAATAATCTCTAGATATCGTGACAAAATCACCTGCAAAACTCTGTCTCAATCGGAAGGGCGGAAAACTATTTTAAAAACCCGAAGATAGGACATCGATAAATAATCTCTAGATATCGTGACAAAATCACCTGCAAAACTCTGTCTCAATCGGAAGGGCGGTTCATTCAGAAGTACAGCCCTCTGAACTAGTGTAGCCCGTTCAACAATAGAAACCGGACCTCATGTGTGCAATGTTGCTTGTGCGCAATAGTGTCGTGTGTGCATTCGTCTCCTAATTTTTTATTTGTGCGCAATAGAGCTTGTAGGCAATCGATCTGTGGGCAATAATATTATGTGTGCAATGTTGCTTGTGTGCAATAGTATCTTGTGTGCAAACGTCCATTCTTCTCTTAATTTTTTAATTGTGCGCAATAGAGCTTGTAGGCAATCGATGTGTAGGCAATAATATTATGTGTGCAATGCGGCTTGTGTGCAATAGTATCTTGTGTGCAAACGTCCATTCTTCTCTTAATTTTTTAATTGTGCGCAATAGTGCTTGTAGGCAATCGATCTGTAGGCAATAATATTATGTGTGCAATGCGGCTTGTGTGCAATAGTATCTTGTGTGCAAACGTCCATTCGTCTCTTAATTTTTTAATTGTGCGCAATAGTGCTTGTAGGCAATCGACTTGTAGGCAATAATTTTTGTGCGCAAACGAATTGTCGGCAAATGAGATGTTGGCAAACGACACTGTAGGCAATCGATTTGTAGGCAATTGGGACCCCCCCCAATTATGACAACTGTTTTCCCGTAGACGACGTGCATTACAGGCAAAGCTTCAGAGATTATGTCTTCAGCAAAGAAGAGATCTGTTAATAAGGTGGGAACAAATTAATGATATAAAGCCCATAAACCTAATTATGGAAGGTATACGATGTCGAAGAATTTGGCAACTTGAAAGAAGTCCGGATTTTTGGAAGAACATCATAAATATTCACTATACTCCAAAGGAATGGATAGAAAGTTTTCGCATGTCTAAAGCTAGTTTTTTAGAATTATGTGATCAACTCAGAGATGAATTAAAACCTAAACCACCATTTTTAAAGCCAAGAGAACCTATATCTGTAGAAAAACAAGTAGCTGTTGCCTTATATAAATTAGCGTCTACTGCAGAATACAGAGTTATTGGAAATACAATGGGCATACACAAGTCATCAGTAAAGAAGTGTTTATATAGAGTAGTGAAAGCTATCAATAAAATAATGCTTCACAATTATATATACATGCCGGATCAAAATGAAGCCAAATTTATAAGTAAAAATTTTGAAAATAAGTCTTTTATTCCACAAATTATCGGTAGTATCGATGGAACTCATATTCAAATTATTCCACCAAAAGAAGGACGTAGAGATTTTGTAAACAGGAAAGGTTGGCCTTCGTATAATATGCTTGCTGTTGTTGATCATAATGGAAGGTAATTTCTTTATATTGTACACAATCCATTAACACCTGTTCTGTTTTACATTTAAATTTCTAATTATAGATTTAGAAATATTGTAATAAAACATCCAGGAAGTTGTCATGATGCTGCTGTTTTTAAAGAGAGTAATTTATATAAAAATGCTGATACAATAATACCTAAGGTAAATATTGTGTAAAACAAACCCAGGCAACGCAAAGTCTAAAATCGGCACATAAGACGTCTTAAAGACATCTTCGTAAAATACTCTTTTAGATGGCTTTAAGACGTCTTTAGGACGTTTTATATCCCGATTTTAGACTATGTATTGTCTGGAAAAGTAAAAATTAGTCATGATGTTTATTTTATATTAAGATTATTTGCGCGCGCGCGTGCGTGTATGTGTGTGTGTGTGGTTTAAAATTTACTTTATAAATTTTCAGAATACTTATAACATAAGTGGAATGGAAATACCATTTATGATTGTGGCTGATCCTGCTTACCCATTATTATCATGGCTTCTGAAAGGATTTTCTGGTTCACTGTCAGCAGAAGAAGAATCTTTCAATGTATATTTAAATTCTGCTCGAGTATCTGTAGAAATGGCATTTGGTCGATTAAAAGCTAGATGGAGAATATTACACAAAATTAACTGCGATTTTACTTTTGCACCAGAAATTATTGCAACCTGTTGTGTATTACATAATTTTGTTGAAAAAAGGAAAGATAGATTTTTTACACAATGGTTACAAGAAGTTGAACAACTAGAACTTGTAATACCACAACCAAGACCTACGACTAATACGGAAAAAGATTCTATGGATGGTACAAATGTACGGAATCATATAAAACGATACTTATCAGAGAATTTTCCATTAAGAAAAGCGTTAATACGACCATAAAAAAGTATTCCACATTCAAATCATTGCAATTTACCATAATTATAATAGTAATTATAATGGAATTATATAGATTCAAAAAAATACGCTTTATCTTTTAAGGTATATATTATATTTAAGGTATACTAAATGTAATGGAGTTTTGTAACTAATAAATCAAATATTTAAAATATTGTTTGATAGAAATTATATTTCAACATTAATATAATCAGTTTAATTATATATCAGTCTTATACTGTTAAACATGTCAACCTTTAGTTATATCTATTCTGCAAAAAAAAAACAAGCTGTAACAAAATAAAATTATAAAATAAAAGTATATTGCCATACATAGTAACTATCATAATATTAGAAATATAATACTGTATTCGAGTATCTTCAAAAAAATATTGCAACCTTTTGCAAACAAATACTTTTGTAAAATAATACATCATAATGTAGGAAGAACATGTAGAAAAAAATTAACATATATAAAACGTTAGAACAAAAATAAAATATTAATATAATATTATAAATAATTTCTTTGGCATTTGGCAATGAGTATAGTTTGAACTAAAGCTGTTTGGATGAATTCTCTTCTGGAGTAGTAGTTTCTGTTTGCGGCTTTATATTTTCTTTCCCTTTTTGATTTACTATCTTGAAAGATGTAGAAAGACCAGCATTATTCATCTAAAAAACTTATATATCTTATATTTTGTTAATTAAATGTCATTTAATAAAGTAATTTTATTAATACTTACAAAAATTAATTTCAAAGATGTATAATTATTTTGAGGAAATACAGGAATCTGAGGCCTTAATGTACTTTGCAAAAATGTTTGTATAATTAAATTAGTTTGCTCCCGTTGAAAGTCACGTTCTTTTTCCATTTCTTTTTGTTCCCATTCCCTTTGTTTTTCCATCTCATGTTGAATAAATTCTTTTTGTAGTTTATCTTGTTGCTCTATCGTTGAGTTTAGCATACTTTGTTGTAATTCCAACCATTTCTCAGTATAATTTTCCAAAGTAGCTTTGTAACTTTTTCTTCCTATGTAAAGTATATATATTGCGTCTATTATAGATGAAATGTATTAACCTATTCAAAAACCAAATTAGAAATTTATTTTTACCACATTGTGTTGTCTTTTTTCTTTTTTTTACTGTTGATTCTTCATCTCCCTCAATATTAACTTCAATTACTTCTGAAGTATCAACAGCATCATTATCTTGTACATCTTCTGTTGTGTTGTCAACTAAAATAAAAAAATTATTGTGATTATAACATTTTTTAAAATTAAGTTTATATTAATATTAAATTTTAATAAACTTGAATATATTGTTTAATTTACCATTATCATTATCATTATCATTATTATTCGAAGCAGCAGTATCAATTCCTGAAGATGAACTTGCTTCCGCACTTGGTCTACAGCCATATAATAATTCCATTTCATTATAAAATGGACAACGTGTTTTTGCAGCACCACTTATATTATTATCTCTTTTGCATTTAAAATATGCAAGTTTTAAATTTTTTAATTTTAACTTCATCTGCTCTGCTGTTTTATTATAACCTCTTGATGTCATTTCAGGAACAAGCAATCGAAAAATTTCAACGTGCCTGTGTCTTTTTTCATCCATTATTGACAAAATTTGCTTTTCAATACACAATTCCAAAAATGTGCGAGTTTATATAATATTATATAATTGTACAATAATAAGTTACTCAGATACAGAACACATTAGATGTGTGCAACTGTTCATTTACTAGAGGTTATGTAAGACCGTGAAGAAAACCTAAATCGACTATTATTTTAGTACTCTAGTGTTTACAGCGCTACATATGTACTTAGATGTGCGTACTATTTTGGTTCGATACGTCTTCTTGATGCGTATCGTATCAGCTAAAACGCCGTCGTTTACACCATCGTATTAAGCTAATTTAGTACGAATATAATACTTGGTACGCGTATCAAGTGATCGGTGTAAACTAGGCCCCTAGCAAGCGTGGCGTGCCTGTGCGAACATAGAGGCGCTCCAAGGCGCTAGAGCGCCATATTCAATACTCCCACTCGCTGAAATGTTCGCCATGTATACCCCACCCAGTGAACACATTTCATAACGGCAATATAACATGGAAGTTACATGTAATATCACAATGTTATTCTTGTGATATATAAGGGCTACATAACATGGAAGAAACATGCAATTTAACATTTTTTATATGCAGGTAATATAACTGTTATACATTTTTTTTTGGCGTTACAGTTATGTAACAAAAATTGTGTAATTGTTACGTAACACGCTTGGATCAATGTTAGTATAACTAGTAATATTCTGGTAATATTAATGGGGTGTAACGGAATAATATATACAATATAAGACTGTTGATTTGCTTACTGCTCACGTTTGTCTATGTGCCCGGGCTCTTAAACCCTGCATCGTTTTATTTTGCTAGAGCTAATAATGATCTGCGCTTTTCATCATAAATTTTTCATTGTTTTTAAATATATATTTTTTCAATATTTTGTTTGAAAGGTTTAATATTGTGCAGAGGCCTTTTAATTTGCCTTAAAGCAAAAATTGTAATTTACAAAATACATAATTTATAATTAATAATTATTAATAATTTACAAGATATTTATAATTTATATGATCAATTTATATAATTATTCATCCATATCGGTAAATAACGTAATTAATCATCATGATGCATATTACAATTACATGTACCAATTTAGTAGAATGCATTTACGTACTGCTTCTATGTACATATAATAGATATAATGTCAATATTAAAAATTTGCAGCTATATACTTTTTTTAAACTTAATTTGTTTCTTAAGATGATTTTTGAAAAATTATATATTTGCGCTGGTTGTGACATATGTAGACTATATATAACACTTACATCAAATTAAGAAGTAGCCTAACACGTAAGGCAGTTGGCTCACAATCCAGAGGTCCCGAGTTCGAATCCCACCAAGGTAAGTGTTTTTTGAATACGAGAAAATATTTATAATCATAGACTGCATCTTAAGAAACAAATTTAGTTATAAAATGGTTATAAAATCTCAAAAAAAATAATTTTTTTTACGCTCATTATTACAGCTAGTATAACAGTTGGTGTAACTGTTACGTAATAGTTAAATAACACGTTATGTAACATGTTATATTGCTGAGTCGGAAATTGTAACTTACATGTAAGTTACATGTAACACTCTGGTTGATATAACCTGTTATATTCGGTTACATTGCCGTTGCATTGCTACTATATTACTGTGTTCACTGGGCAAGTAGCTTCCGATTAGCCTCGAAAAGGTTCCTCGTTTGCGGCTTCGTAAATATGTCTGCAAGTTGTCCACTGCTGCTTACATGCTTGATCTCGATTATTCCGCTTTCGACTAACTCACGGGTATAATGGAATTTTATGTCAATGTGTTTAGTTCTACGATGAAGTATCGGATTTGTAATGAGTTTTTCGGCTGCTGCATTGTCGCAAAATAACGTAGTTAGTTTATCTTGATTGCAACCAATTTCCTTTAGTAGCCTTCTAACCCATACAATCTCTTTTCCTGCGTCATGTACCGCTACGTACTCCGCATCGGTTGTCGATGTCGCGACGACACCTTGTTTTCGTGAGAACCAAGTAACTGGTCTACCGTTGAGCAAGAGCACAACACCGCTCATACTTCTTCGCGTGTCGACACAATTCGCCCAATCTGCATCTGAATATGCGACCAGCTCATTTGATCTGTCGCATCCATACGTGATTCCGAAGTCCGTTGTGCCTGCTAGATACCTCAAGGCACGCTTGCCAGCGTTCCAATGCTCTTCAGTTGGCGATTAGAGAAATTTTGAGAGAGTCGCCACTATATATGCCAGGTCTGGTCGTGTCACAACTGCTAAATACATTAACGACCCAACGAGCTGTCTATATGGCACATTTCTGGAATCTTCATTGATGTTTGTCTTCAAGATAGTGCTTGCATCTGCCGGAGTAGCTGTCGGATTACAGCTTGTCATTCCAAACTTCTCGAGTATGGCTTTTGCATATGCTGTTTGTACCAACCGTATGGTTTTCTCTTCTCGATTACGTATAATTTCGACGCCAAGATAAAACGTCGCATCAGAGCTTGTTATCTCGAATTGTTGTTGCATCGCTTTCAATAACTTGACGATTTTCCGTTTTGATTTGCCAAATACGAGGCCATCATCGACATATAATGCGACCAACAGTTCACCGTCCTCTGAAGTGTATACGCATGGATCTGCATCTGTAGGTTCAAGACCAAATTCTCTCATAAAGTTGTCAAACTCTTCATGCCATTGGCGTGGCGCTTGTCGAAGACCGTAGAGACTCTTGTTTAGAAGACACACACGATTCGTACCATCGTTGAATCCTTCGGGTTGTTCCATATAAACTGTCTCTGTAAGATTGCCATATAAAAATGCGGTCTTGACATCTAGTTGAACTATCTCGAAATCCTTTGCTGCTGCCACTGCCAGTAACGTACGCACTGAATCAAATGGTGAAAACGTCTCTGTGAAATCAATACCTGGTTTTTGCGAACACCTTTTTACGACAAGTCTCGCTTTATACCGATCAACACTTCCGTCTGGTTTAATTTTCAAACGAAAGATCCATTTGTTACAAATTGGCTTACGATCCTTTGATGCTTCGACGAGCGTCCAAGTTTTGTTGCGTTTGAGAGAGTCAAGCTCTTCTGCCATTGCCAATTTCCATTTCTTCGCATCTGGAGGTGTTTTTGCTTCTTCAACTGTTGTAGGTAATTCAATGTTTGCAATAAACGCACTTGCGCATAATTGTATGCTAGTCATTGATGTAACACATTGTGTTTTGCTTCGCGTTTGATTTGCAATGCTATCAGCTCTAACTTCGACCGTACGCTTTTCATGTTTCTTGCGCGGTTTCTTACTAGCTTCCTCTTCTTTCTCACTTGCCACCTCTTCATTTCTAGCGTAATCATCTTCGGATTCGATGTCTTCATCTGTTGTCCTTGAATCATTTTTGTCATCTGGTATGACAATTCTTGCCATTTGCTGTGTTTGAGGTTCGACTATAATGACATCTCTCCGAATTACAACACGTCGAGTACCTGGTTGCCAAAGACGATATGCTTTGTATGCATATCCGACAAGTAGCATTTCTTCAGATTTTTGATCAAACTTTAATCTCTTCCCTTCATTTATCAGAACGTATGCTTTGCTGCCATAAATACGCAGATGTCCGATATTCGGCTTGTGTCCAGTAAAAGCTTCTTGTGGAGTCTTGTTGTTTAGTCGTTTCAACGGAATACAATTACGAATCTTCGCTGCTGTCGTTACCACTTCTGCCCATAGTCCACGTGGTAAGTCTGCACCTGTAAGCATCGCTCTAGCCATTTCGACTATCGTGCGATTATGGCGTTCAACACGTCCATTCATCTGTGGAGCACCTGGTGCTGAAAACTCTTGTACAATTGAGTGTTTTCTCATTAGTTTACGCATTTCAGTACTTTTAAATTCAGCTGCATTGTCAGAATGTGTACGTCTTACCTCGTTACCAGTTGCCTTTACCTCGGCAATTACTTCCTGTATGGCTTCGAGTATTTGCAATTTAGCTGCAATTGGTTTGACAAACAGAAAACCAGAATGGTCATCTACGAATACTGCCATTAATTTTGCACCTCCGTACGACTCAACCGACATTGGTCCGCATATATCATAGTGTATTAGTTCACCTGGATTAGTAGCTCGTGTACTGCTTTTATTAAATGGCTGTCTACAATGTTTTGCATAAACACATGCTTCGCAGAAACAATTATCGCTCCCACTGGTTGAACATTTTGCTAATTTCAGACCTTCAACCGCTGAACTGCTTGCAAGTTGACGAACTGAACCATAGTTTACGTGGCCTAACCGTTCATGCCAGACCTGAAGCGAAGCCTCTTAAACGCTGATGTTTGCTGCACTTCCGACTTGAATAAAGTCCATCTCGTAGAGATTGTTTGGTAAACGATGTCCTGTTGCCAGTCGTCGACCATCCTTCGACATCTCGATCACATCTTCATTAAACTTCACGTTGACTTGCATCTTCGTTGCTGCACCAAGTGAAAGCAAATTACGACCAAGTTTCGGCACGTATAATACATTTGTTAGCGTAACATCGCCTCCTGATAATGATTTAACATCAACCATTCCTTTGCCTCTAGCATAAATAACTTCATTGTTGCCTACTGTGATTGGATATGAGCCGTCGTTGATCTCTTCAAATGATGTGAATATGTCTCTTCGGTACGTCATATGATTCGAGGCACCACTGTCACCTATCCATGAGTCTTGATTGTTGACTGCTGTGTACACCGACCGACATGCGAGCATAAGTGACTTGCTGTACATCTGATTTGCTTCAGTCGATTTACCTTGTGACTGCTCTTTTGCAATTCTGGCTTTGTATTTGCGACAGTCTTTTCGAAAATGACCAATCTTGTGACATTCAATGCATTCAACTTTGCTTCGTGGCTTTTTGTCACGTTCAACGTTCGGCTTTTTATCGTTGCTTGACTTTTGCGATTTTGTGACAAGTGCTTCACCGCTGTCTGATTTGCTGCTGGTTTCATCTCTTCGTGATGCAATCAGTACAAGCTGTTGACGGATGTCATCAAATTTTATCGTTCTCTCACCTGTTGCTTGTATGTAATACGTCTCACGGAATGTGTTGAATTTTGCAGGCAAATCATTGATTAACTTCGCTACCAATGTTGCGTCACTGATCTTCTCACCGATGGCTTCAAGTTGTTGTACAATGACTGCTAACTCTGAACAGTAACTCTGGACAGACTGTCCTTTTTTGAACTTCATGGCGTGCAATGCCTGATTCAACAGATATTTATTCGCTTCAGTCTTCATCTCGTAAAGTAATTTTATTTTTGTAAACATCGCTTTCGAGGTATTACATTTTCGTATTGCCGAATGATCATCGTCGCTTAAGCCGCCTGACAGATTACGCATTGCCTTTGCATCCTTCTTTAGCCATTTTCTTATTTCTTCCGGTCTTCCGTCCGCCGGATTTACCTCGCTGCCATGCACGACCTCGTAGACGCCGACGCTCTTGAGACAGGCAATTACCTCAAACTTCCAGCGTTGATACGATGCCTTCGTCAAGACGGGAACACGCAGATCTTCGTGAGTCGACATTTCGATTGTGGTCTGCTTTCAACGGATTATCAAGAGTGTGCAAGATAGGCTCGACTTACTTTTATAAACGAGACTCGAATCTATCCTCTCACGTAAATAACGCACGAAGTATACGCTAGGCTGCCCTGGGCCCATAACCTGTTGCGCAGGGTTATTTAATAACAGACGCCAGATACTGTGGTTAAAATACGTGTAATTATAAAAGGCTGAATACAATAGGCAGTGTGTCTTTTACTAAAAGATGAACATAACGAAAGGATGCTTTGAACAGAAAGACGTTTCTATACACACTGCAACATAACATATATAGGACAGGGTAGAGTACACAGATAGTGAGAGAGAGTCTAGTACAACGGCGGTATAGCGCTGCCACCACGCAATCTTTTCCCTAGCAAGCGTGGCGTGCCTGTGCGAACATATAGCGTTTTCGATTTGCGACTCAAACCGACTCGGGTCGCATCATGTATACAGGACTCTAGAATCATTGACGTGGAATACATACATATCTATGTATGTATTCCACGTCCATTGATGCGACCCGAGTCGGGTCGAGTAGTAAATAAAAAACGCCAATAGAGGCGCTACAAGGCGCTAGAGCGCCATATTCAACAGATAACATATTATGAAAATTTCGTAGAACGCACATCACGCAATCGTTATGTCATTACTGTCGCAAATTAAAACTTAATTCTAAATGTAAGAACGCTATCTATCACATAAATTCCGCGTGGCAAAAACTTATATTCTACAAAGTGGAACACTATTTATCTGTATCGCACGAGCACTGTAAATGAAAAAGAACCGTCAGAAATCATCGAGAGCAAAATGTTAGGTAAGTTATACGTACATCCTTAAACAAGCCCTTTGGTGTTCTGTGTCATGATGCTAATGTTATCGTGGTTCGGTGCCGAATGTGGCCGATTGCGTTTAGTCGCGTGCGTATTGGTATCCCGGAGATGGAAAAGTGGAAGGGAAAAATTAAGGCATGTGATTGGTCGAGAGTGAGCTTAAGACCGGGAGGTAATCGTCGGATAATAGGTCGGTGTAGCTCTGTTTCTTAAGACCCAACGCTTGACATTAATACATACCATCTCTGACACTAATCTTTTTTGGACCGATGGTTCATGGTCCAGAATGCGGACATTTTCCCAATCAAAATTATGTTCAGTATTTGTCAAAATTATTTAGTTTAGGGGCTTCACCTTAAATATCGATGTAATTATGCTCAATCGTTGCAGACGATTTTCGCCATTTTCCCGCGGCACATTGATTCGGCTGCTGGTTGTGCGCGGGCCCCTCGCGGTTTTCCGCCCGGCTGATCAGACCGTGGCGGCGCCGCTCGGCCCTTGGGGCGCCGTCGGGTGAGTGTGTGGGTCGTCCACCCGCGCTGCAGTCGCGGTGGCGCACCCGTGTTCATGCTGCGGCGGGGCCGTGTTGTGCTGGGCGAGGCATTCCCGGCGCTTTTCCAGCGGCAGGTCCCGGCGGCTCGCCCGTCGGCCGACCACTCCGTCGTGCGTCCTCCGAGCGCCCGTTTGTCCCTCGTCGCGACTATCGCCGTTACAACAGGTCGTGATCCCACGCTCCGGCACCACCTGTCATCCCTACGGAATGTTTCTTAAAAAGGTTAGTTAACGCGGGTAGCCCTTCCTCGACCCGAGTCGAGGCGCCATCCCTGACCTTCCCCTCGGCCGAGCTATCGCCTGGGCGGCGGACGCGACAAATGTCACGTCACAACTCCCCCTTCCCAGACGAGAGCCGAGGGGACTGCGGCCCCGACAACCGCGACCACCACTCCGGCACCGATCAGTGCCACCATGTCAAACACAACAAAATCGAAATTTGCCCATACTCTCGCAAGACTCTCTTGGCCCGCCCCTGCCGGCAACACTTCGTGCCCCCGATACCGATACCGAACCAAAGGCCCCCGACCTCCACCCGGATCGTTCCCCCCCCGGACGGCGTTTCCGTTCGCGAACCAAACTCTCTTCTCCTGGTGGTTAGGGTGTACACAACATACGCAGAAACCGTTCTTTGTTTTACCTTTTACTGTGCTCACTTTTGGGGATTACATACATAACGGGGGGCACATACATACAAAGGATTGGCCACTGGCCGTACAGCACCAAACGGGACCTGTCGGTATCTTCGACCCAGCCGGGGCTTCGTTGGTCACCGCTCCTCCACGAAACAACAAAAAAAACTCAAAGGTAGGAGCGGGCAAAAAAAAATGATAGAAGTTAACCAAAAAAAAACAAAACAAAAAAAAAGGAAAACTGGGGGAGAGGGTCCCTGGCGGCCCCATGACCGCTATTCTCGGGGCGGTCTGCCGCGGCTGGGGCTCCGCTGGCGGTCCCTGGGCTCTCGCGGGCCGGTGTAGGGCTGGGCCCGTAGGTATGCCGGAGCGCAGTGCGGGCATCCGCGGAGGGTGACGTTCTGCTCCCCGCAGCCAAAACAGAAATCGTGGTCCCGGGGCAGGGGGCAGTTCGCGTAGGAGTGCCCCCCGGAGCCGCAGTTCCAGCAGCCCCCTCGCCTCCCACGTAGGGCCATGGCCTCGTCCACCTGGCCGCCCACCTGGACCGCGACCTCCCTCTGCTGTGCCATCCCGGCTCGCCCCGCCAGCTCCCTACGGGCATTCTCCAGGAGGCGGTGGGCCTCGTTTACCTGGCCCCATGCGCGACGCTCGCTCTCCCGGGCGGCCTCCACCTCTGCCCGGACCGTCCGGAAGTATTCTTCCATGCGCTCCATCTCCGCCCCCGTCCCTCTGATGATGGCCTCCAGCCGGGCCTGATCCGCTATCAACCGGTCCAGCCGTTCGGGCTCCCACGTCCCCTCCGTTTGCGCTTCGGCACTCCTCCTCTCCGCACCCTGGTCCGGGGTCTGGGTCCCCGCGTCCCGCTGCCGGGCCTCGCGTACCTCCGTCACCGTCTCCGCCAGGTCCGCCCAGAAGTCCGGGTCTATAAGGTTGACGAACCACCACACCCAAGGGTGTTCGTCATAAAATTCCAGCCAAATTAGACAGGCTTGGAGGTCGGCCATCACCTCGGCGCTCTCGGTACCTCTTTCGGTAACTCGGAAACCTAATCACCAGGGGCAGGAAGGTGGTAAGGCTTTAGGTCCTGAACATGTACCTTTCCTACCAGTGATCCGTCCGGCCGCTCTAACTCGTAGATGACCTCAGAGATCACACGCTTAACTCGAAGTGGTCCCTGGAACTTCGGTGCCAACTTCCCCGCAACATTCTGGGCCGCCGACGACAGTACGTGCTGTCGTCGTAATACCGAATCGCCGACGCGAAACCGACGCGGTCGCCTACGTAGGTTATACCTCGCGGCCTGCTGTTGGTTCGCCTGCTCTAAATTTTCCATCACCCACTCCCTGACCGCGCTCATCTCCGCCATCCGTCGCGACCATTCCGCGGGATCTCCCTCCTCCGCCTCGGTAACATTTTCACGACGGTCGCGCAACGCATCGGGCGGTGGCAGCTCCCGTCCAAAGTTTAAAAATGCCGGGGAGGTACCCAGGGAGGAATGACTCGCCGTATTGTACGCAAACCGTAGTCGCAACAAATGCTTGTCCCATTCTCGGTGATCTTTTTCGATAAAGGCAACGATCATTGTCTTCAACACCCTATTCACCCTCTCCACTGGGTTCGCCTGAGGGTGGTAGGGAGGCACCGTAACGTGCGTTATCCCGTTCTCGTCCGCGAAGCCCTTCATAACTTTATTTATAAACTCCGTCCCGTTATCCGTTAAGAGAGTCCTCGGGGTGCCCCATCGCGTCACGATCAAGTCTTCGAGCGCCTCCTTTATCTTTGGCCCCGTGGCCGCCCGCAACGCCCGGATTTCTATCCACTTGGTAAAGCGGTCCTGTACCACCAGCAGGTATTGATATCCCGCCTTACTACGGGGCAACGGTCCCATAATGTCGGCGGCGACGGCGGTCCACGGCCCCTCCACCGCGCGGCGGCCCATCCACCCCGCGGGACCCGCCTGCTCGACCTTCGTTCGCTGGCACACGTCGCAGGTTCTCACATGTTTCGCCACGTCCCGGAATAAGTTCGGCCAATAATACGAAACGGCTACCCGGTGGTATGTTTTCTCAACGCCTAGATGACCCGCGTGGGGGACGTCGTGCGACTCGCGAAGGGCTTCCGCGCGAAGCTCCCGCGGCAACACCAGTTTCCACCGATCGAGATCCTCCACGATATCCGAAACGACTAATCTCGGTCGCAAAAAATACAATCGCCCATCCACGATTCTCCAGTGCGCGAACCTTCGGGGGTCGGTAGCTACTTCCGTAAATCGCTTTCGGTACCAGATATCCGATGTATCTTCACATTCCGGGATTTCCACCGCGACGTTCACGCTACCGGCATCCCCCCCCTCTCCCTCATACATACGAGACAGCGCATCCGGCACGTGGTGTAGAGCTCCTTTACGATATTCCACGGTATAGTCGTATTCCAACAGCTCGAGGGCCCACCGGGCCAACCGACCTGTCGGATTTTTCAGGTTGTGTAACCATCGTAAACTGCTGTGGTCAGTTACCACCGTAAATTTATACCCCTCCAGATAAGGCCGGAATTTCTGGATAGCCCACACCACGGCCAGACACTCCTGCTCGGTAACCGAATATTTCTTTTCGGGATCGCTCAGCACGCGGCTCGCGTACGCTATCACCCGTTCCTCGCCCCCCAGCTTTTGGGTTAGAACGGCCCCGAGCCCCACCGAACTCGCGTCGGTCTGCAATATAAAGGGCTCCTCAAAGTTTGGGCACGCAAGAATAGGCGCGGACATCAGGCGTTCGCGAATGCAGTCGAAGGCGCGAGACTGCTCATCCCCCCACTCCCAGCGCCTATTCTTCTTTAACAGGCGGGTCAGGGGTTCACTGAGCGTGGCAAATTGCGGTATGAATTTTCGGTACCACGAGGACATTCCGAGAAAACGACGTAATTGCCTCAAATTCCGCGGAGCCTGGTATTTTAGAATCGGTTGTACTTTATCTGGGTCGGTCGCCAAGCCCCCTTCCCCAACGATGAAACCCAGGTACCGGACCTGCGGTTTGCAGAATTCGCATTTCTCCAGGTTTATCGTTAAGCCCGCCGCCGCTATCTTATCCAACACGCGCTTGAGCCACTTCATGTGCTCCTCGAACGTCTCGGTCGCGATAATGATGTCATCCAAATAGTTAAACGCGAACGGCTCCATCTCCGGGCCTATTAACGAATCAAGTAATCGCTGAAAGGTAGCCGGGGCGTTGTGCAGTCCATACGGCATTCGGCAAAAATGAAAAAGTCCCATCCCGGGGACGCTAAAGGCGGTAATCTCGCGGCTATTTTTCTCCAGTGGTACCTGAAAATACGCCTGACTCAAGTCAATGGTCGATATGTACTTTGCCTTTCGCAGCTTGTTCGTAATACCCTCCATGTTCGGTATGGGGTATGCGTCCTTTTTGGAGATGTTATTTACCCCGCGAAAATCTATGCAGAACCGGTATTTTCCGTTCGGCTTTTTAACCATGACTATGGGGTTCGACCATTGGCTTGACGACGGTTCTATGATACCGGCTTTTAACATTTTAACGACCTCCGCGCGAATGGCCTCCTGGACTTTAGGTGATACCAGGTAACACCGCTGTTTCATGGGCGCGTGCCCCCCCACGTCGATTTTATGCTCGGTTAAGTTTGTGATACCCGGATCTTCTGAGGGGGTCGGTACCGTTCGCAGGAAGGAATATAATTTACTCCGTTGATCCGCCGTTAACTGTGCTAACCCGCAAACCGGAGGAGCCTTGGGAGCCTTTTTCCGAGCCCTCTTTCGATCGAAACAGTAACGATTACCCGGGTCGTCCGCAAAATGCCACTTGGCCTCGGCGAAATCCAAAACGATACCGAATTTGGTTAAAAAGTCCGTCCCCACGATACACGGTACCGCCAGGTCCGGCAATATTCCCGCGGTCACGTCACAAACCCGGTCCTTCAGCCTCACCGATATGGCGATGTCGCCCTGTATCGCGGTCGTTCCCCCGTTCGCCATCCGGATGCGCGCTCCGTCGTCGCGCGTAACGGGCACGCCCAGGCTCTCCGCGATCCGCATCCCCTCGCGACCGACGAGGGTGCGATTCGACCCTGAGTCGACGAGGGCCATCAGCGACTGCCCGCCTATGCTAAGCCTGAAATATCTAAGAGGCGGTGTCTCATCAAGGGTGCAAATGACGCTCCCGCATCGGTATCCCCAAGCCGGGCCCCGGTCTCGGAATTCGTGGTCACAGGGGCCCGTCCTATGACCTCCCCTCTGCGTTTCCCTGACACGTCGGGCAAGTCCTCGCGGTAACCCCTCGTTTGCCGCATCGGTAACAGTGGGTTTGTGGCGCCTCGCCACACTCCCGCGAGAGGTGCCCCATTTCCCCGCAATTCCAGCATCGCATGTTCCTAACGCGGATTCCCGCCGCGGTGCCTCTAGCCGCCGGGTTCCCGGGGGTGACCGTCGTCGTCGCGTCCGCGGTGGAGCCCGCGGCGTTCGCTCTATATTCGGCCCTCTGGCTCATAGCCTCCCCCGCGGCGATCGTGCTCGGGCTTCTCGGCTTTCCCTTCGGCGCGTGGTACGCCAGATCGGGGAAGATGGATTGTTCCGGCGGTAGCGGGGGTCGGTAATACCTATCGGCGAGCAAGGTGCGCTCCACCCGCGCGGCGAGATCCTCCAACGCGTGGAAATCACGGAATTCCTGCCGACGTATCGCGATCTGCAAACGCGGCAATAAACCTCGATGCGCAAAGGTCAATTGCTCCGATAAATTCCACGGGGGGTCCATTCGATTGAACAGGGCACGCAAACGGGTCAAATAGTCCGTGGCGGCTTCATATTCTCCCTGGGTCCTCCGTAGGACCTCCTCGCGGAGCATATATTGATAGTCCGGGTCCGCGAACCGCGCCCTCCATGCCCTCTCGAAATCGTCCCAATTTCGCCAGTTCGGTGCCTCGAGCCGCACCCAATATAACGCTACATCCGACAAAAAGAGCGGTAGGCACTTAAACAAGTCCGCATCGTCGATCGGAATAATGGCGCGAGCCTCCTTTATCCGCGCGAGGAACGCCTCCGCGTCGCTGCCCCGCTTTCCCGAAAAGTGGAGGTCCCACTTTCGCATGAGGTTATACGCCTCTGATGCGGACCCCCGCGCGAGTGGTCTTGGCTCAGCCCGCAGCGACGGAATGGGGTTACTCGGTTCTCTCGCGCCCACCCGTGCCGATGCATAATCCGATGCCAACCCCGTCGGCTCGGCGGCATCGGGGAAACGGCCACCGCGAAAACTTCGCGACATCTGCCTCGGCTCGAAAGTCGCTTGCGGGAGCTCAAACGTTGAGTGGAACGACTTCTTTCGCGCCCCCGTACTCGCGAGGGTCTCCGTCTCCCGGGAGCTAAGGCTCGGACGGGGTGGCGGCCGCGTCAACTCCAAACTGGCGAGCAGCTCTTCCGCCCCCGCGAGTTCCTCCTCCCGTTCTGACGGTACCCCTCCGATTCTCGCGATGTCGGCCGCCCCCTCCCCGAGGTCGCCCGGTACCGGCGGATCCATATTCGATAGTTGCGCCAGCTCGTACTTTAATAATCGCGTTCGCAAAACGTGGAGTATGCCGCGGGTGTCGAGATTTCTATCGGCCAAGTGCTGGCGGGCCTCCTCCAAATTCAACCCCGCGATCCACGTATAAGTTGGGCTGTCCCTTCGCATTCTCTTGCGACCCCCGACCGTCTCTCCGTAAAGGCCCGCGCGGAAATATATATCGTGTGGGGGCCGGCACTGATAACGCAGAACGAAATCGCAAGCCCGTCAGGCGAATCCCGGAAACCGCTCCGAGCGAAAGAAGTGCCGTCGGTTATCCCGGTTCCAGCCTAAACGCGATCACTGAATTATTTCAGTCTAGTTATTTTCCCGAATTACTAACATAAACGCAAACATAACCGGCAAACACTCGATATGGTCGGTAAATCGCAGTCACATTCGATTCCTCACGCCAAGGCCGAAAGCAACAACATCTTAATCGCGACAAACACACAGGAATCCGGCGAAAGCGGCAAAAGAAAGGCACGCGGTACTCAACTACTAATAGCAAGCGAACCAAACAAAGCGAACTCAATAGCCAAGGTCGTGCGATTTTCACGGCCCCGACATTCCAGGGCCACTCTAATACGTATAATTTCAATTTCGGGTACGGTAAACTAAACGATAATAAGGGAAGGGAAAAAAAAAATTCACACACAAAGAGTAGGAAAACACGTATAATGCTTGCGTACGCGCGCTCTCCACCAATTTCTTAAATTTTAGCGAGATAGCCCCACGTTGGGCGCCAAAATTTTGCAACCCGATTTCCCTCGGTCTCGCTAGCCGAGGGAGCGCGGCTACAAATTAATCCGCCGACCACCGGACGATAGCTCGAAGGGGATCACGAAGTCACTTCTCTTACCGAAATTCCCGTATCTTAGATCTTGGGCGATACCATTTGATTGGGCGCCAGGTGCGATTATAGACGCGCACCACGTCTCGATAACGTTCTCCTCCTTAATCTCGCCACAAGCTCAGGGCGTAGCTCCGCGTGAAAGGGATGAAGGTGGAGAAGGAGCGTAACGCAAGCAACACAGAAATAAAGCCCGACGATAAACAATATGAATTAGATATATTTCCTTCAATAAACACAAACGCATAAATCGTATCAGGAATCCAAGGCCGGATCCCGCTCAGATGGCCGGTATTACCGCGGCACTCAGGTCGGCCGTCACCGCACGCGCGAAGTGCGTAATGGTCACGCTCGCGAAGCTCCCTTCGCGAGCGAAGCTCTCAATACCACGCACGACCCCGCGATAACGTCAATCTGCCCACGTCTTAAATTATATATTTTTGGATATAATTAGATCAAATCTTTAATAGGTCCATTTTTGTGGTAAATATGTAGAATCAAAAGTGAAATGATTTATTCCATATATTATAATTTGGCACTGGTTAAGACAGTGCCGTGTCTCTTGATACCGTTTTTATACTACTGTTCATCAAATTTTAAATATGAGAAACGAATCCTATCGAATGCCATATTGGATAATCCAAATTTAAAGTTTATATATAATTATATATAATTATATATGAGGGGAGGGTCGGAGAGAGAGCGGTGGACGGTTTGGCCCGGAGTGGAGAAGAGTAAGAAAAGGGTTTTCGAGAGAAGGTGAAGCATGGGAGGATGAAGTGGGGTGAAAGTGGAGGAGGATCGGAGGAAGTCGGGAAAGTGGAGGAGAGGTTGAGGATAGTGTGATTGAGGTGCAGTGATGAGAGAAAGTAAGGGCACTCCTGAGAGGTTAGGATGGGAACCAGGAAGATAAAGGGCTTAGATTACACGATGAGGGAGCCGAGCGAGATGGCAGCATGGAGTTTCGAGCGAGCGATCGATCGACCGGTCGAGAGACAGAGGAATGTGATGGTGGCGCGGCAGTGCGGAACGGAGCAGGGAGTTTTTGCGACGGGTCGAGGAATCGAGCAATCGAGAGTTTGACTTGGCGGCACGAGGCGGACGCGTGAGTAAGGCCCGGCGCGCCCGGCGCACGTGTAGTTGAGCAGAAAATTCGGTTGCGGAAAGGAGAATAAGACGAAGAGAAAGGTAAGCGGTGTTTAGTGAATAGGTTGCGGAAGGATCAAAGGTAAATGTAGAGGTGAAAGAGATAAGCGTGATAGGGCAGAGAGAAAGAGAGGGGTGCGGAAGAGAAAGCGGAATAAGGGAGAGGAAAGTAATAACGCACTTGTTACAGATTACCCAGGATGGAGCGCTAAGGGAGAATAATAGCAGAGGCGGTCGAGAAGATTGTGGAGGAGAAAGTAAGAAAGATGCTGAGGGAGAGGAAAGAGGACGATAGGAAAAAGGACGAGAGGATGGAGGAGCTGGAGAAGAAGGTAAGGAGCTTGGAGAGAAAGGTAAAAAGAATAGAGCAAAGTGGAGGCAAAAGAAAGAGGGAGGAATACGAGGAGAGTGGGACTGAGAAGAAGAAATGGTGGGCGGGGGAAGGTGAAAGGAATGAAGACGAATTAAGGAAAAGGAATGTAATTTTAAGAGTCGAGAAGGAGAACTAGGGAGGCAAGGAGTCGAGTTCGGAGAAAGTGAAGGAGTTATTCGCGGAAGAGCTAAAGGTAAGGGTGACGGTAAGAGAGGTGATTGTGGTGGGGCAGAGAGGAATATGGATGACCATATTGGTGAAGCTGGGAAACGAAGAGGAGAAGTGGCGGGTGTTGGAGGCGAGGAGAAAGGCAGGAAACAGCATAGGGGTGAAGATCCATGAAGACAAGTCTGTGGAAAGGAGAGATAGAGAGAGAGAGAGAGAGAGAGGAGAAAATGGAAGGGAGGATACGCAGGAGTACAGGGAGGTCGGAGGAGGAAGAAATTACAAGAGGGATGGAGGAGAAACTTCTCATGGCCTCCGATGATGAGGAGAAGGAAGATGGGGGAAAGAGAGCCTGGGCTAAATAAAGAAGAGCTGAGACGGGAAGGAGAGAGGCTGAAGGACGGAGTCGCGGCAGGAACGAAGGAAGAAGAAGAGGGGTGAAGAGGATTACAGGGAGGGAGGGTAAATATTTGTGAGGTCGCAAATGGCCAGGCATTGGGGAATGAGAGATTTAAAAAGTTTGGGTACGTTTTTTATAAAAAAACGCCTTGTAAGCCCTACGGGGAAATGCAATAAATACATCATACATATATAATTATATATAATCTTTTTTTATATTTGTAACACACCAAATTTAGTAAATTCTATTATGTGAACAATAAAATATATGTGTACGCATACATATAAAAATAAAATTACATTATTGGTATTTTTACGTGAATTTTATTATTTATTATTTATTATTTCAATCAAACATTAAAAAAAAATATATATATTTATATCTAATTTGGCGCAATTATATATAAGTTTGTATATAATTTGATGTATCTCAACTCGAAAAAAATTCTAATATAACTTTGCATAATTTGATATGGAGTTATAAATATTTTGATATAATTGCATATAAATAAATAAAACAGATCTTATTATATATGATTATATATAATATAATGTAATTAGATAAAATTGTATATAAACATTTTTTCCTAGTTTGAAACGAGGTGAAAATTACAAAAGTAAACAGATTTTACTAGATTTCGTCACTTTTGTAATTTTCACCTCATTTCAAGATACACAATCAACCCCGAGGTTAAATAACAAAGGTGCTCGATTCGCCACAGTCCATCATCCACGCCGCGCTCCACAGTCGATTCGCGTTCACGAGGGAGGAGACACTACGTGTTTATGTCCTTTCGTAATTCTTCGCCCGCCGACAAGGCGCTCAATTCTTTGGACGTTTCTCGAGTTTCGTTTCGTTTCGCGGAAGCGAGGGGGTTTTTTCGGATTGTGTCAGCAAAACACTGTCTCGCGCCGCGAGATCATTCGGCTTTATCTCGTCGAAGGTGCGTCGAATCTGGTGAGAGAAGACCTGCGAGGGGAATCGTCCGCGACGAGAGTGATCGATTGAAACGACGAGAAATAGTCCTTCAGAAAATTTTATAAAACATAACGAGATCCTCGAGTTTACAATGGTTGCTACAAAAGGTTCATCACAAAGTTGTGTGCAAGGGCACATGATATTGAAGCAATTTTGATTTAACTTCTCGCGGATTATAAGAAATGCATCAAATTGAAATTTTGATGCAATTCTTATAATCTGCTAAAAAAAACTTAAATAATTTTATTTTAAAAAATTATTAGTAAGAAAGACGAACGTTTTGTGGTAACCTAATTTATATTATTATATTATGTTATAAATTTTCCTTCTTAATTTTTTAAACGTAAGAAAATATGTACAATTTTTTAACCGTCACAAATGAAGATGAAAGCGAACAATACAATGAAAATATAATACAGAACGGGACAAGCAGAAAACGTAAATATGATATCACTATAATTAATCACTATGATACATCACTATAATTAAAAAAAAAAAATAAATTGTGTATGTTTCCTATTTAAGTTTAAATTGTTATATATATATATATATATATATATATTTATTTACTTATTTATTTATTTATTTATTTATTTATTTACAAGTAGGAATGAAAGAGAATATAATAAAGATTATAATGTTACCGAACAGAATGTAATAGATAATCCATGTATGTAAAATTATTTTTTATTTGATTAATTTTAGATATTAAGACATTTGTAATACATATTATTTTCATACTTAATTTTGGTGTAATATTATTTCTTGCGAGCTTTCCTTAATGATATATTTTTATTATATAAAAAATACACTGTATTTACTCGCACACTTTCTATACACTTTACTCGGAGCCTCGGAGCCACTTAAAGTTATTGGTCGCTATGTCTAGTTATGTTGTCGCTATTGCTTATCGAGGGGTACGAGACCCTTCGATAATCTAACGACTAAGTTCGATATTTTATCGACAACTTTAACGACATTTATCGTTACACTGAATTACAGAATACCACTTTTTGTTATTAACAATATCTCTAGCTAGTAAAATTGTCGTTAAAAAGTTAGAGAATAGGCATACAGTGTACTATAAGAAAGAGGGACAGCGATGAGAGAAGAGAGAGAGAGAGAGAGAGAGAGAGAGGAATAAATGGGTGCATGCAAATTACATACATAGAGAAAGGAATAATACGAGAGATATCTGTCCTTGTCTAACGAGGCATCTGTACGACATATCTGTCAAAGCTCGTTCTTTGAAACGGCTTCATAGATCGCAAAATCCTTTTACAGGAGTAAAGTTTAGGTACTACCCTAGCGGAAAAAATTTCTATGAATAACTACAAAATTTAACTAGAAATAGAAATTTGTACATTTTTGTTGAAATATTTAATTTTTTGTAGAAATAGTTATTTTTTTAGAGAAATATCTACGAAATAGTACCACAAATTACAATGTTTTTAAATCAAGAAATTTTGCAAGTAGTATTTTATGAAAAACTACAATTTTATAAAAATATAGTACAAAGATCTACAAATTTTAAAAAGAAGAAACAAAATCTAAAAAAATTAAAACATCTGCTTACTTGTAGAATACTACAATTATTTATAAATGACTATAGAAATCTACCACAATTTACATATCGTAAAACTATACAAATTAGAATCTAATCCAGTTTTTAGTTTCTCATAAAATACTACAATTTTGTATGAATAGTAACAAATACTGATTTGTATGTACAGCTCAAAAATCTATTACAATTATGGCTAATTAAAATTTGTAATTTTTAGTTAAATGTTACAAGTTTTTACACAAATCTTCCAAAATTCATCTATTATTAATAACTTCTTAATTCGCAGAAGTCAAAATACTTATGTTTTTATTTTCGTATAGTCTGTTGTAAAGTCCAATAATTACAAAGAATTAAAGAAGTAACAGTACAAAATAAAAATATTTAATTAAAACAAAATAAATAAATTTTTTTTTGTAAAAAAACTTGACGCTGTTTTTTTACTCCTGTCGCATTCTTCCCTAAATTATGTTTATTGTTTTTTATTTAATCAAAAATCTTAGTACTAATGTTTAAATTTTAATGTTTAAATTTCAAAGTCTAGCAGCGCCAAGTTTTTTTACAAAAAAAATTTATTTATTTAGTTTTAATTAAATATTTTTATTTTGTACTGTTATTTCTTTAATTCTTTGTAATTAAAATGATTCTTTGTAATATTAAAAATTTGTTAAAGAGAATTAAGGAGCTATTATCACTTGGGTTTAGAATAGGAAGACCTTTGAATAGGAATACGAAAATACCACTTGGGTTGTATTTCTTTAAAGTAGATGCATAACAATTATTTACCTTTCAAAACAATATACATATTCTCTTTACAATTGGCGCAATTTAATTTAAAGATTTCACATCTTTTTTTGAAATACATGTCACTTGAGTTAAGTTAGGTAATATATGTACTACTTGGGTTTTAATTTTTTTTTTAAATAAAGATACTACCCACCCACTTTTGGGTTTTTTCGAGGTACAAAGATATTATGTACCATTTGGGTTTTATTAATATTTTTTAATTTAAAATTAATGATACTACCATTTGGTTTTTTTTTCGAGGTAACAACTACGCGTGTACTTGGCGCCTTTTTTTTTACCTTTTTGAAAAAGGTAATTTTGTACTGATATCATGCATTTTGTAGTGTTACGCATCTTAGAAACAGTATATCTTTATCTTACAAACAGTATGTACAGATCGTAAAGCTCTATAAGCCGTATATATTTTGCGATACAAGACATAATCGCAATCTCTAGCTTGAATAATTTAAAATTAATGATACTAGCACTTAGTTTTTCCGAGGTAACCATGCGTGTACTTGGCGCCTTTTTTACCTTTTTGAAAATACAGATATACATGTATAATGAACATTAATGTAAATATTACAATGCTGTGTTTGGGATAAATTAAAATAGTGGTTTGATTTTCATGAGGAAAGAATGGACGTCGACATAAAAATCAAGCTAAAAATTGCATTTAAATCTTACCACTGAATGAAAATATACATTTAAATTTTGATATAATAATTGTGTAGAGTACACATATACATTAGTGATGTTTGCAAAAGCGCATCTTTTATGCGTTTTTTCTTTAAACGGCGAAACCCACTTGCCTGGGTTCGGAGGAGGTGCGGAGAAGCAGACGGGTGGCGAAGTTTAGCAAAATGAAGGCGTGTCTCGGTTAACAGAAAATAGTCCAATTTATTCTATAACACTGACAATATACGCTCGCGACATTTACAACGGGTCAATGCGTGCGAGGCAACGTTGGTTTGGTCGCGGGCGGCGCGGGGCAACCCGCGGTATGTGCGGGGCGGAGCCGCTGCTTTCGTATTCGCGTGGACCGAATCGCGTGGTGGTAGGTATCGGCACGGGCGGCGCCGGTTTCCCGGCCGGCTCGGCCCGGAGCGCGGAAAAATGGCGCGAAGCGCGGCGGCGATATGGATCGCAAAGCGTGGGTAACGCGGCGGAAGCGGGTCGTCGGCCGAGGCACACTCGGCGAGGGCAGAGAAGGCCGGAGGCGCTCTACCTTCTGGTCCGGACAGGCTTCGGATGATTTGGAGAGAGAAGCGGGTCCTTTGCCGAGACACACTCGGTGAAGACAGAGAATGCCGGAGGCGCTCTACCTTCTTATCCGGACGGCTTCGGGTGATTCGGATAGATGCGAAAAGCTGGTCGTTAGCCGAGACACACTCGGCAAAGACAGAGAATGCCGGAGGCGCTCTACCTTACGTTCGGACTGGCTTAGTGCGGGAATTCAGGATCGGTGTTGTCGGGAAGACGGATGATCGGGAATCGCGCTCTGTGCCAGCAACGCCGGGCTTATATACGCGTCGCGGCGGCGTCGCGGCGGCATCGCGGCGGCATCGCGGCGTGGTGGGGGTAGCGACGGCGATCGCGAGCGCCGGGCCAGTGCGGCGGAACGATCGGGGATCGCGGCGCCCCGACGCCGTGATCGCGTTCAGCGGTCTTCGGCCGCCTTCGGCACCGCTCGGCGCGGTGAAGCGGTTGCCGCGTTAAGTCCATTCGCGGACTTCCTAACATTGCATGTGAGAACGATTAAAAATACGCTGGGCACACCGTGCCCGTTCTTCACCCCCGCGGGTGGTCGGCTGGGTGGTCTCGGCGCACAGTGGGATGAATACGCTATTTTTTTTTCAATATTCAATATCTAGAAAATAAGCAACTATAATAAAAAATATGTAAGAAGCAAAGTTGTAGGGCTTCTAAAAATGTATTTGATAATAATAATAGTTAATCAGTGTTTAATGCCTGACTGGCAATATATTGAAAATTATAACGACGTTTCGACCTCTATTTTGGGTCCTTATCAAGTTTATGATGGATCAATGTGCGTCAAACAATATAAAATTAATCATCGTTACGTTTTAACAAGGCGGGTGGAACAGATATAAGCTTTGTGCGGCATGACCGTCACGTATAGCGCCCGACGAACGACTGATAATAGTTAAAACTAATAGTTAAAAATAATAGTTAAAAATAATAGTTAAAACAAAAACACATTTTTAAACCACTTGTTACAAGTCCATATAATAACGTAATAATAACATGTTATTAATGCTGCTTGTTATTAACGAAACTTTTGGTTTCCTCTCTTCTTTAATGAATGTTATTATTTAAAATTATGTAAACCTGAAAAAAAAAATAACTTATGGCATATATAATATTAGTGTATTATGAAGATGGATCTTACTTTTAATCTAATAAGAGATTTAACGCATCCGGATGCAATTTTAGTTTGTTCTTTGGAAGAATTTTCCTTTTTTCTGACATCACCGGATCTGAAGTAATGAGAAGCATATGTATAACATCTTCATTTGTTGTAATTCTGGATCGTTTCCGTGAATGATGTAAACGTATACTTCTATAATTTTTATGTCGTGCTCACTATAAAATACAAACTTGTAAGATAAGATGTTTTATCCGAAAAATTATACACACCACAATACAAATACGTTTATCTATTTTGTATCTATTTATATAAACGTTGCGCATTTATGCTTATTTACGCGCGCACGCTTATTGTTTGCAAATGAGTAGCAAATTACTTGATTTGGAAAAACCGTATGGCATTTTATGGCAAAGTTATCACCTGATAATTAATCTATTGTACAATGTGTACTCTTCCGAAATTGATCGATTTCAAGTGGTTCTAATAGGTTCCAAAAACTGTACGTTAATTTTAATGTTAAAAATTGGTCTAAACAGAGTTTTAAAGAGATATTGTTTAAATTATTGTTCAGTAAGGTAAACAAATTTTATCTGTGTATCTCACATATTTAATAATAGTATTTTTGATAGGAATAGAGTTTTTTAGATTGTGTACTGTTTAGTTGTATTTTTTCTTGAAATATTTAGCAACGAAACAGAGATATGTAATACACATAAAAAGTTTGATAATACGTTCATGTTTACGTTTCTGTACAAGTACGAAATAAACGTGCTTATATTATTTCGCATCATAATATGAAGATTCAGTTTATATATAAGTTAGGAAATATATTCATTTCTTTTTATTGTATTAGTCGCAATTTCGAATTTTGGAAGCCTTCGTCCCACTGTGCGGCGTGGTGTACCTGCCGGAACGATGCATGTTTGGGGGTGCATCGTTACATAATTAATTTATATATATTATACATAGTTTAATTTATATAGTGCATAATATAATACGGAATGTTTCAGAAATAAATTGTCAAATTTGAGAAGCATATTCTACTAACAGTAAAAATGAAAAAGTTACAAATTTTTTTAAGTAACATCAAAGGAAAGGGAGACGTAAAAAGAAAGAAGATAAGAGAGATAAGTGATTTCGAAGTACAACAGATAACAGTGAATAAAAGAGAGAAGGAGGACATGTAAAAAAATGTATATATGAAATGAAAAGAGAGCATTTTTATCTTTTTCTAACTCTTAAAACTGGAAAAGAATAGAAAATAAGTTGAACCGATAATAATAACTTACGATAATTCCTTCGCGCGTAAACGGGATTGATCTCCTCGGCATCAGCTCCCTGCTGTCAATATATACCTGTGAACAAGCTCCTTGATCTCCTCGGTATCAGCTCTCTGCTGTCAATATATAATACCTCTACAAAGTAAAAATGTATTGTATAATCAGAATACTAGCAACGTGCACAACTTCATTTGAGGTTATAATTGGGTACAACATTCATCGCGATACTGTTATAATTGCAAATCGGAAACGTACCTCGAGTCCAGCTCTTCTGCGATCAACGAAGTCGGGATCGAACGTGTCAGTCGTCACTTTCTGCCAAGCGTAGAGAACCTTCTTTTCCGGCAGCGGTGGTAACACGATGTAGGGATACGAAATCTCCAGATAAGCACGAAGCAATTCAATTCAGTATATCGCCGGCACTTCTTCTTTAATTGGCCAGTGAGCTATACAGCTCTAAAATGGCCAGGGCGAACCTCTTGTCGTAGTAGCCGTATCGGCTCCTTCTTCTTCTTTAATTTCGTTGGCTCCTGGCTCTAACCGAGGACAATACGGCCAGCTTTGTCCACAGTGTGTATAGCTGACACAGATGAGTGCTACTGGTCAGTAGATTCGCTTAGATACAAATAAGTATGCTAATGATATTAGCTCAGGTACTAGGACTAAGTTGTCGGTCTTGATTGGGAGGGCTGATATGCGCTGAGAAGGGAGAGAAAGAGAATATGGAGGGGAACAGAGGCCATTCGTGCTCGCGGAAGGCGCGCGCATTTACAAATTGATGTTGGCTGCTTTGCAGAAGGACATGATTAAGCGGCTAATTTTGTTGGTAGGTTTTTTCAGGATAGGAAATATGTCATTGCAGGAAGGGCCCTTGAGTGATGTTACTGCGAGCCGGAAGCTCGAAGCCCAGTTAAATGTTAGAGGGCAATAAAAAATTAGGTGGTTGATATCTTGAATTTGTTTGCCGCAAGCGCATGAGCCGTCGTCAATAATGTTTTTTCTATACAGGCTGTAATTGAGGTTGTAGTGGTTCGCTCTCAGTCTGGAGATCGTGACTATAGTATCTCGTTTCAGTCCTAATTTATAATACCAGGGCTTAGGGGAGTTGACATAGATGTTCTGAAAAAAATGATTTCCCTTGTATCTGGCTCTACTAAATAAATAATTATGAAATTCCGTAGCGAGCTTTTCTCTCTGTTCTATAAAAAGATCGGAATGTGGTAGTTTAAATGCTGGAGATTCTATACCTGATCTGATAGCCTTTCTGGCAAATTCGTCAGCAATCTCATTTCCCGTGATACCTTTATGAGAGGGAATCCACACTAGCTGAATGTTTTTCCCACGCTCTTGTGCGTAAATAATTCTGGATTTAATTAGAGGGATTAAATAATTTGAGCGACACGTGACAGGATTTGTAAGCGCCTCCAAGACGCTTTTTGAGTCTGAGACAATGGTGAATTTGGGAGCATCTAAATCTAAAGTAAGTAAAACAGCATTATATATGGCCCAAGCTTCAGCTGTGAAGATTGAAGCTCGAGCCGGGAGTTTAAACATCAGACTGCGTTGTAGTTGTGGCGAGAAGCACGCGGCTCCCACCCAGTTTGCCGAACCCATCTTGGAACCGTCCGTATAAAATACAATGGAGTCTCGCATAATGGGACCAAACGCTTGAAGGAATAGGTTTTGTACGGTGGATTTGGGGACTTGATCAATAAGGTCAATAAAATCCTGTTCCGGACGATAGAGTATGGGAGTAAAGAGGATAGTTTGATAGAAATGTTGGAAGGGAGGGGGGGCTACTGCAGTGTGTAGCGAAGGTCGGAGGGATTTAAATTGTAGGAATAAATCGAAGAGGGGAAATTTTTCTCGACAATATGTCAAGCCCGCAGGATATTCTCGGGATGTAAGCGCTAGTTGAAACATAGATTCCGAAACCTGATGGTCGGTAATAGACATTGTTTTGATTAGGTATTTCGCCGCCAGGAATTTGAGGCGAAGTTTAAGTGGCGGCTCCTTAGCTTCCGCGAACATGGTATTGATGGGGGTAATAATTCGGTAGCCCAAGCAGGCTCTAATGGCTTTGTTCTGGATTATTTTGAGGCGGTGAAATTTAGGACTTGATTTAAGCGAAAAGATGTGAGAGGCATACTCGATATAACCTCGCAAGACTGCGCGGTAGATATTGAGGAGTAGCTGAGGATGAAATCCCCACCAAACCCCTCGAAGAGCGGAGATGACGTCTGCCACCTTTCTAGCTTTATTGATTACAAACTCCATGTGCAAGTCACCAGTAAGTTTGGGATCCAGGATAACCCCTAAGAAACGAACGGAATCAGAGGGGGTAATTGTGTCAGATCCGATCTGAACTTTGAATTCTTTGACATTCGGGATTTTCTGTTTTGCAAAAATCATGAGTTGCGTTTTAGTAGGGGATATTTCTAAGCCTCTACCATAGAGATAGCTCTTCATGTTAGCGAGCGAAGTTTCAAGCCACTTGATTGCTTTTTTGACGCGTTTTGCTGAGGCAAAAATTACGATGTCGTCCGCGAATTGCAGGATTTTGACTCTACAGTGGAGCAAGGAAGCTATTTTTCTAAGATAGAAATTAAATAGGAACGGGCTAAGTACCGAACCTTGTGGAGAGCCTCTGCGCGAGACACGGGGAGAGGTGAGCCGGCCCTGGATAACAAATTGAACTATTCTTTCAAAGATAAGATTTTGTATAAATTGGCACGTTTTACCGGGAAAGTTTGCTTCAATTAAATCGTTTATTAAAATGCTAGGGACGTTGTCAAAAGCCCCCTTAATGTCTATGAAGAGGGCTGCGGTGGCTTTGCCCTGAAGGTTGCTGTTATGAATTTCCGAAGCTAAGATGGTAAGATTATCCGCACACGATCGAAACTTTCTAAAGTCATATTGATGTTTCGGGATTAGGTTAGAGGTGCCTGATTCAGAACTCTAATGTATTCGATTGAGAATCATTTTTTCTAAAATTTTGAAAGCGCATGAGGTAAGAGCGATAGGACGTACTCCATTACCGTGTGGCTTAGGAATCAGGTAAACCAGAGAGTGGGACCAGGGTTCGGGAAAGGTGCCTTCCACGAAAATGTTATTCATAATTCTAAGGAGCAGCTTTTGAAGCGAAAGAGGCAAAGCTTTGAGGATCTTGTAATCGATGCGGTCAAAGCCCGGACTAGAGCTACCTTTGGATGTTTTAAGAGCATGATGAAATTCAGAATACTGAAATGGGTGTCAAGCCACATGAGCGGCCCATCGCAAGAGCAGTGATCTTCAAGGAGGTTTCTCCTCCCCTCCGAGCAAGCCGGGGGGGTGATGTTTGCCATAGAATCCTCAGCTAAGAAGTCACTAATGAGATTTAAATCACCTGCGGGGGCAAGCTTTCGATTGCGAAATCTTTTGATCATTCGCCAAATAGAGGGGGTAGGAGTCATAAAGTCGAGGGAAGAACAATATGCTTTCCAGCTCTCACGCTTGGCCGCTCTTAGAATTCTCCGAGTTTCAGATACTTGTTTGCGATAAGCTTGATAATTAGCTATAGATGGGTTTTTCCGATATATCTTGAGGGTTTTTTCCTAGATTTGATTGCCTCCTCGCAGTCAGCGTTCCACCAAGGAGAAGGAGGGTGTTTCTTGTTCAGCTCATTGAGATTGCTATAATTATTAGCGACTGAGTTGTTGAACGAGGGAGAAAATTCGCTAATGCATTTCTGGAGGAGGTCAAAGAATATATCATATTGAGCTATCGGTTCGTTGTCTGTTATGTTTAAGACGTTGGATTTGATGAAATCTGCACGTGCCTCCAGCGCTTGAGTGAAACACTTAAATTGCTCTCGAGAAAATTTATGCTTGTGTGAAAAGATGTTATTGGTTTTGATATTGTAGGGATAGGAGAATATATTAATCGTTACGGGTGTACTAAATCGTTCGTATTTATTTGAGGTGTTGTCAGGAGGGCTCTTGGCAACAGACAGCCGTCTCCTCGCTCGTGTCGCGTCTCGTTCGCTCGAGTCGTTTTTTTTGATGCGCGATTGTTTGGGCGGTCGTTCGCTATGTATTTTCAAATCGCCTATAGTCGGCCAACCTGACTTTATGACCGTCTCGGTCATATTTACAGTATATTATTCGCGAATATAAGGTTTTAACTGGTCGACTGCGACTATGCCATTATAGGGTAGTTGCGTTACTTGAAACCCTTCTACATCGTTTACTACGTAACGGTCAGAGGTCAGTGCCTTTTTTACAATGTAGGGTCCCTTGTACTTTGGAATAAGCTTCTTATTACTACCTACCGATGTGTCAACATTCCGGATCATTACATAATCGCCTTCGTTATAACGCCTCGCTTCTTTACGTTTCTGATTATAAAGACGCTCGTTTTCCTCTTGGCTTTTCTCAATTCTTTCAGAGGCTGATTTTCTTATTGATACTAGCTGTCGGTCTTCGGTTGAATACGAATCGAGGATTAGTCTAAGACTATCATTTACTTCGCCTATTTGATTAATTCCGAACAATAACATGCTAGGCGTTTCGCCCGTCGATCGACAAACGGTATTATTGATTGCGTATTCAACCTTGCCTAGGACTTGGTCCCACTTACTTGGATTTTCGCACAATTTTGCTATCATTGGAGTAACGACGCGGTTAAAGCGTTTTACTTGTCCGTTTGCGCGTGGCGTGCCTACGGCCACCAAAACGTGTTGTATGAGTTCGCCATCTACAAACTCCTTAAATCGATCGGATGTGAACGCTGTACCGCGGTCGCTTATAATACGTCGTGGTTTACTATAAGTCTGACAATAGTCTCTAACATGCTTCACTACTTCTTCGGATGTCGTCGATTTACATGCGTACAATTTTATAAATTTTGTAAACGCGTCGACAATTGACAAAATATGTTTGTATCCGCGTCCGGTTTTTTCGAATGGATCGCAATGGTCGATATGGACCGTTTGGAACGGCAAGTTCTCTTTTGGTATACTGTGTAACTGGCCTTCTTTCTTACCGCTCGGGACCGAAAATTCAATACAACGCAGGCATTCCGAGACATAATCCTTTACTTTCTCTCTCAGTCGAGGAAACCAATACACTTTACTGATGTTGCTAACGACTTTATCAATTCCAACGTGACCTACGTCATCGTGACAGGTACGGATTACATTGTTCTCCATCGACAGAGGTACGTAGAATAAGAGTTTATCATCCTTGCCCTTGCGATAAACAAGTCCGTCTCTCAGTTCGTAGAGTTTATCTTCCGAGGTTTCTAATTTCTCGCGAATCTTTAAAATAGCTTCATCTCTATCCTGCTGAATTGACAATACTCGCTCAAACGAATTGGCTTCTAAGATGAGGATACCGTGACAACGACTTAACGCGTCGACATGACCCATGCGCGTTCCGGGTCGATGTACGATCTCATACGTATATTGCTCTAAAAACAATGCCCAACGATAAATTCGGGGGTTAACTGTTTGTTTACTGAGCATCAGGCGGAAACTATCACAATCGGTTACAATTTTGAATGGTATGCCAGCAAGATAGATATGAAAGCGTTTGATCGCATAAATCACCGCAAGACACTCTAACTCAAAGCTGTGGTATTTCGACTCTGCTGTCGTCGTTCGTTTACTGAAGTAAAACACTGGTCGAAAAATCTTATCATCCTGTCTTTGCAGCAAGATTGCGCCAAATCCGCTCGCACTCGCATCGCAATGCAATTCGGTCTCGAGTTTCGGAGAATAGATCGCTAATATCGGTTGAGAGGATAACAGTTGTTTCAGGGTTTCAACTGCCCGATTTTCTGCCGGCCCAAACTTGAACGGAACATTTTTTTTTATTAAATCGTATAATGGCTTAGCCAACACAGAAAATTTCGGGATAAACCGACGGAAATAACTGGCTAAACTGACGAATCTGTGCACCTCTCTCGTATTTCGCGGAACCGGGTAATTAATCACGGATTCTACATTTTGTGTACTCGGACGAATACCATACTCATTAATTAAGTAACCGAGGTATGTGATTTCTGTTCTTACGAAAGAGCATTTATCGAGCCTAAATCGCAATCGATACCGCCTCGCTATTTCAAACACTTCCTTTAAAATGCTTAAGTGTTCCTCGATGTCATTAGTCGCTATTAAAATGTCGTCGATATATATTATAATTTTTCCTTCCCGAACAAGTTTTTCGAATTTTTCACTTACGAATCTCTGGAATTCTCGCGGAGCGTTGGTCAATCCGAATGGCATCCGCGTATATTCAAATTGTCCTAACGGCGTCACGAATGATGTGTATTTTATCGAACACTCGGACATCTTCACGTGATAAAACCCGTTTTTCAGATCTAACTTGGTGAAATATCTTTTATTCTTTAATTGATCAATTTGATCGTCTATTACCGGAGTCGGAAAATTATCTTTCTCTGTGACTTTATTCACTCCACGGTAATCAACACACAATCGCAATTCGCCATTTTTCTTTTGGACCAGAACTATCGGACTAGCGTACGGCGACTTACTTGGCCTAATTACGCCGGCCTTTAACAGATCATCCAGGATTATCCGTAATTTCTCGGTATCGGAGTACGATAATCGTCTCGGTCTATACGCAATTGGCTGTTCATTTTTCAGCAAAATTTTCATTTCCGTTTCCGGTTCCTTCGCGTCGGAGCCCCACTTACTAGCGTACTCTTCATTGTGTAACGAACCGCGAAAAATCTCAAAGCCGCATGTAAACGACACGACATACATATTGCTTGCAACACTGATACTGCTGTAAAATTACGCTTAGAGTAGGTTGCACGTATAGATACTGTATTTTGCGTAGAAATAGGAATTAGTAGATGCACGAATAATAATATTAATATTGTCACCGTTCAATGTTACACATGAATAAATGTATATATAATTTACGACTCATGACAGTATTGATATTATTATAATTCGTAGGTTTAAGTAAATCGCATGTTAATAATAGTGTTAAGTATTATCAGTATTGTTCTTAAAATTTATTACAGATTATTTAAAGCAACAGTGTAAAATATAACCGCAACAATATAAAGGAACGTGGAAATAATATTCGCATAATTAGATAAATTCGTCATCGATCAATCGATTCGTAGTCTAGACCGACGCGCGACGCTCTCGATCAATAACACGGTGTACAGAGAGTTTCACGTGATAAATTCACGTACTCGCGTGATTACAATATTCCCTTTACCCCGGACGCCACCGACCGGGTAGTATAAATACGGGCCCTGCGAGACGGGCCAGGCTGATTCCCTCAGATTCTCTCAGTTTCATTTCGATTTCGAGAGCACCGCGAGTCGAGAAGGGACTTAGTCGCGAGACCGTTATCGTCCGAAAGGACTTAGCCGCGAGACCGTTATCGTCCGAAAAGACTTAGCCGCGAGAGCGTTGTCGTCCGAAGGGACTTAGCCGCGAGAGCCTTGCGAGTTCGAGTGACATAGCCGCGAGAGTGTACAGATCGTGGTGCCTTCTCACGCGTCGTGCTGCCGGATACTCTGTAATAAACGAAACCCCATCAGCATTAATAAATACTCATTCTACCAGACATAAAGATTTACCCTTCTTTTATCTTACACTGATTTCTACCGGATACCCGTTGATGCGCGCCTCCCTCAGGGCGTTCTCAACCGATCCTTCCGTCAATGCGCGCCTCTCTCAGGGCGTTCTCTAAATTCCTCTGTTCCTTCTTTGTTCCTATAACATATATTAATCTAAATCAGCGAAAATATATATATATATTAATTACGACTGCCTGCACGTTACCGTAAGGGTGCTTACACACACGCGTACTCGCAAGAACACACGCACACACACACGCTTGCATGCGATTGATGGAGGAAGGAAGTTGAACCAGTCACTATATACTTATATAACGTACTCGGAGGTCATCAAGTTACCAAGGTAGGTACATTTTTTCATCAATGGTGCGATCCAGACGATCGGGACGTGCTCATCAACTGAAAAGGCTACAACGAGCCTATTATTCCGGCGGCGATTTCGATCCGCGCGTGCTAAACACCGTTCCGCCACCGACAGTAAAAACTGATCCTCGCGTAGAATCACCGGTCGTTGCAAATCGGGAGCAATCGAGTGCCATGGTCCAAGAGCCACAGTTACCTAAGGTAACGAAAATCGAGACGTTAACGCAAAAAATCCGCCTGATACTTAGAGAAGTCAGTACCAACCCAGTCAAAAATTAAAGAAGAAATATATATATATATATATAGTAGACTTACCGTCTCTCCTCGTTCATGTGAGGCACTCACACAATATCGCGAAGGTTTCAATTCGCTCTTTCTCACTGATTAACCCACTCCGACGTCCGAACGATCGTCTGGACGTAACAATTGTATAATTTTCGAACTCTGTCCGCTATCATTGGGTCGATATCCGAATTAATATTTAATTCCTCGCTAACTTTAACCGGGCTCTCGAGGTGTTCTATTTGCATTATCTGAGTCACGACGTCGTTCTGTGAGACAGAGTTTCTTTTAATGTTTATGTTTTCGCTTAACTCGACTTTTATTAGCGGACTCCGGGAAAAATCGCGTCCAAGTAGCATTACACACGACATTGTTTCATTCGGAACTACGAGAAAACGCAATTTTATTTCTATCCCCTCGATTTCGACCGCTTTCGTGAAGGTGCCTAAAACGCGAATTCGAGATTGATTTACCCCGCAAAAATTATCGGCATTAGACGGCACCGGCTCGCGTAAAACCTCTGGCACACACTCGCATTTAATAAGACTCACCGGAGACCCCGGATCGACCACTGCATTTATCGAGTGATCGCGGTTATTACCGTCCCCGCCTAGAACAGAAAATTTAACTTGTACATAATACGGATCGCTGATCGGTATCGGCTCGATCAGATTCGTCTCTTTCGCCGGCGTGGCCTTTGGTTCTTCTTCAGTACAGTCCTTCATTACGTGACTAGTGGAACCGCACCGGTAACAAGCGCCTCTCGGTTTCTTCGGGTGTGGACACGCTGGTGCCAGATGCCCAGTCTCCTGGCAATTATAGCACTTGGTTATCCTTCGGCGCGACGATGCATCCTCACTCGATGACGCAGAGCCTCCTTTGGTCAACGCTGAGCTTCCTTTCGTCGGCTGCTTCTCTCTCTTCTTTTCATATTGCTTCTTACCCGGCTGATTTTTTGTCTCTGAATCAGCGGGTTTCTTCGGACACAGTGTCACTTTCTTGAACGCTTCCAGTAAAGCAGCGACAAAGTCGAATCGCATGATGCGTGCTTGGTCTTGCAGATTTCGGTCTGGTATGCCGTCGATGATGTAGTCGATGAGTTCCTCGTCCTCGATCGGTACACGATTCGCTAATATCGTTTTCCCGTGGTAGTAGTCGCTAAACGACTCGTTCGATTGCCATACTCTTCGCTCGAACTTCTTGCGTAATTCCATTTTTGATTGACGGAGGTTGAACATCCCTCTCATCATCGTCAGAAGACTCTCAATGCTCTGGGTGATGTGATCGGGCTTGGAGTGGAACCATTCGAGTGCACGCCCCTTTAGCTTGGAACTCATCAAGACCCTCGTTGCGCTATCGTCCAAGGTGTACGTTGCTCGTAATAATTGTATTTGTCGTTCCCACTTCCAAAATGTGCCTTCGCTGCCGTCGAACTCGCTCAGCAAATCGCGAACGGCTCTCACGCTCTCGCTCATAGGTAATCCGCTATGTCTTCCTGCGCCGTTGTTTGTCTGAGATGATCCTCGACTCTCCGTGCGTTGATATCTCGCGATTTCTAACTCCCGTTCAAGAAGAGCCCGTTCTAGTTTCAGGAGTTCATTTTCCCGCCGTATCAAGTCGTTTTCAGTCAACGGAGCCCCCGTTGGCGAATTATGCGCACGTCGTGTCCGTCCTCTCCGCCTACGGCTCCCTCCTGTGACCGATCGTTCTCTTCGTTCGTTTGGTCGTGATTCCCTGTCCGCGACTCGTTTACGTTCGGATTGAGCGCCGTCAACCGAGCCACCAATTCACTTTTATTGCCCGAGGTCGGCAAATTTTTCTCGCGAAGCATCTCTTTTAGCTCCGCGACGGTAAGGTCGGTTAGCTGTTTTGTTTCCATGGTGTCGCACCGTCACTCACACTCTCGCACACAGCAATGTAGCGCGATCGCTGTCTTTGTCTAATGGTCGCACCGTCACACGCACCCCCGCACACAGCAACGTAGCGTGATCGCTGTCCTTGTCTAATGCGCGCACGATTATCCTTTCGCGCTCCCTCATACACGGAGCGATCTAGCACGCACACTCCCGCACACGGCGACGTACGAATCGTCGCGGACCCTCAACCGTCCGCTATTATTTAATACTGCACTCGGCGATCTATGGCGTCGAATATTGGCACACGGCTTCGATCGTCCTTCTTACTGTACGAGTATATGGCACTCAGCGATCTATGGCGTCGAATATTGGCACACAGCTTCGATCGTCCTTCTTACTGTACGGGTATATGGCACTCAGCGATCTATGGCGTCGAATATCAGCACGCAGCTTCGACCGCCCTTTTTACTGTACGAGTATATGGCACTCAGCGATCTATGGCGTCGAATATCGGCACGCAGCTTCGACCGCCCTTCTACGATACACAGTTTACAACCGAACAACGTGTCCGTATCTCTCACGCGGCAACCGGCATACACCTTCGGTCGCCCGCTACTCAATACGCACAAACGCACTTCTCGTCTCCTACGTTATTTTCGACGCGACGGCGACCGTCTTCCGCGCTCACTCCCGCACGTGGGACAATCTCTCGCGTTTAATCCCACTTCTGAGCTGTAGGGATAGGAGAATATATTAATCGTTACGGGTGTACTAAATCGTTCGTATTTATTTGAGGTGTTGTCAGGAGGGCTCTTGGCAACAGACAGCCGTCTCCTCGCTCGTGTCGCGTCTCGTTCGCTCGAGTCGTTTTTTTTGACGCGCGATTGTTTTCCTCCACATACAAGGACGCTTGGGCGGTCGTTCGCTATGTATTTTCAAATCGCCTACAATATTCGCATTAACAGTGATCTCAATGGGGCGATGATCGCTACCGCACGTGTTCTTCAAGATTTCAACATTGAGGAGGGCAGCAAAGCCGCAGGACGCGATGGCCAAGTCAATCAAAGATGGGGTAATACCAGGGGAAGGGAAATAAAAGTAGGCGTGATAGGATTAAGAAGGGTAAAGGGGAATCTGTCCAGCAAGTCCATTATGACTTTTCCCGCCGAATTGGGTGAGGATGCTCCCCAATAAGGATGATGATCATTGAGGTCGCCAAGGAGAAGGGAATGAGGGAACGTATTAGCAAGGTTAAATATTTTCTGCCACGTGTCCTGCGGACAATTTCCCGGGTGTCTATAGATACCAAAGATTGCCGCACTAGTGCCGCACACAAAAATCTTGATGCCGATAGCCTCGACCGAATCGTCGCCACGCAAAATATTTTCGAGGTTGATAAAGGAGAAGGTAATATTGTTACGGATGAGTAACGCTATGCCTTGGCGGCCGACGTCACTGTCATTGCGAGTCACTTTAAATCCAAAGATGGAAAATGAATGGTGCGGTTTAAGGAGGGTTTCGGATAGAAAAATAATATCGTAGGATTGACATAGGTTTTCAATGTCCGGCTTCCGGCGAACTGCTCCCCTGCAATTCCAGTATAATATACGAAAACTAGGTAGAGGGCTATGGCTGGAAGGGCTGGAGGGCATTTAGAGACCAAAAATGCCTCTAATAATGGTACATAGTTGTAGTACCATTTGATATATTTGAGAGCCTTGAATGATGGGGAACAGTTCTGGTAATTTGTGGACAAACTCGATAAGGGCTTTAATGATAGGAGCGAGGGTTTCAAAAATGTCACTGGTGTTAGGACGAAAAGAGTTAGGGGTGTCATTTCCAGGGGATTTACCAAAAGTGAATATCGGGGAGTTGCAATCATTAGGCTCTCCTCTACCGTTGGGAAAAATAAGACAGGCGTGGTGAGACTCCTTATTTTGTTGCCGATTTTTAACAGAGGTGACTTGGTTCGACGAGTTTAAATTAACTGGTGGGGGGGTGTGACCTTTTTGATTATTTAGATTGCAAAGAATGCCGGAGTAAGAACTCGGGGAGGCAGAGGGGGTGCTATAAACGGGGGGGTTAGATTCAAGATTATAGCGGAGGTTCTTTTGAGAACGCCCCGAGCTGGGAGTACTGGAAATCGAGGGAAAGGAATCTGAAGAATTGAAGTCTGGAAGCGGAGACGAGTTCTCCACTCGGTTCCGCGCCTCCAAGTAAGGGATGTTTTCCTTGGCGGCGATAGAGACTATTTGTCTCTGTTTGATAAAGATAGGACAGAATGATGCTGTAGGAAAATGATCCCCCTTACAATTTATACAGATGGGGGGGAGATTAAGTCTAGGACAGTCTTCCCTCTGTGAGTGGTTTTCTAATGAGCATCTATTACAGCGTGGTTTACTACATGCCGAACTAATGTGCCCGAAGCGATAACATGAGAAACATATTTGGACTTGCGGAATATATGGTTCGACCGCGAGTTTGGTTTTAAAAATTGCAATCTCAGTAGGGAGGATCTGTCCCTCGAATTTTATCAAAATCGTTTTGGAGGGCTCGAACTTGGATTCTCCATCTTTTTTGATGCGACGATTTAAACGCTGGATTGAAATGATTTTGATCGAGGATTCAATCTCTTGCAAAAGCTCATCGTCAGAAAAAATCAAAGGGATGCCCTTTACGAGAGCTATTCGCATAATCTTAAAAGAAGGGACAAACGCGACAAGGTTATGCTTTTTAAGGGAGGGGTGACCTATGACCCGGTTGGCCGCCTGAAAGGAATCAAACTGAGCCCTGACTTTATTGTTTCCGATAGCGCGTTAATGATTTTGGAAATGAGAAGGGAGTCAGGAGCCGCGGTTGTTTCCGCGTACTGGAAGTGCACTAAGTACGGCGGAAGGTCCGTAGAGGAATACCTGTTAGCTTCTCTGCGGTATTTCTTGCTAAGAGTGGGTAAATCTGGCGCCCCACCCCCGCTCGGGGGGAGGCTGTCTTCAGTCGGGCGCTTAACCCCCCTTCTGGTACCTATTACGCGTTCGGACTCCGTAGAGTTCGTAAGAGGAGATTTATCTGAATTAATTTGAGCCATCTCAATATCCGAAGAGACCGTAGCGTCTTTGTTTTGAATTTCCCGTGAAATGTTTTGGTTTGAGTCAATATTTACATGAGGAATAAAACCGGATACCTTACGCGCCGTGTCGGTTACCGTGCGAGTAGCGTTATCGAGAACGATCTTATTCGATTCGCATGGAGACTTGTTAGAAGGAACCGTGATGTCTTTGTCTTGAATTTCGTGCGAAATGTACTGATTTGAGTCATTATTAACATGGGGAATATCGGGTACCGTACGCGCCGCATCGGTTATCGCACGAGTAATATTATCGAGGACGGTCATGTTCGGCCTGTATGGGGCCGTAGGGCCAACGTGGGGACAAGGGAGGGAGGGAATCTTATTACCCGTACCCTTATCATTAATGGAATAACGTTTTTTATTCTTATTTTTACCCCCCATGCTATCGTCTGACTCCTGCAGGGAATCGTAATCGAGATCTGACGATGATTCACGTTCTCCGGACGGAGAGCGAGATCTAATTTCTTTTTGCGAGTTGACGGGGCTCACGGGCAAGTTAAGCGTACTAGCCTCGTTAGTGAGACTATTCGAAAACTCATTGAACTTACTTAATGATGTGGAAAACCTCTGCTGGGAAAGGACGGTCTCGCTGGAATTGAGAATGCACGTGGCCGAAGCCGTCTGCATCTCCTCGGTGAACTGCGTGACGATGGAAAACTCAGCAAAGCAGCACAAACGAAAGAACAATAAAACCGCGAGATATTCCCGAAATACGGGAAAATGTACAATAAAACACACCGAGCCCTTTATCTAAAAACCCGCGCGGCACGAGAATAATTGGCCGATACAAGAATAAGTGAGGTTTGCCGCTGAGTGCGCAGTCAACAAAGATTCCCAAGAATTTGACTATCTCGTGGTATTGGATTGGGTTACCGTTGATAATGATGTCTGGAATGAAGGAAGGCATGTGTCTCTTCCGTGTGAAAATCACCGCTTGCGACTTGGTAGGTGAAAATGTCAGCCCTTTGTTTGAGAGAAAGCGTGTGATTCTCTCAATAGATTCGTTGATTGACTGGACTGCCTTGTCAAGATCTTTATTAGTGGAATAGACTACAATATCGTCCGCATATAAAAGAATTTTGCAGTCGGCATTAATAAGGCGGGTAATATCTTTAATGTAAATATTGAAGAGAGTTGGGCTAAGAATAGATCCCTGAGGGGTTCCTTTCCTGGCGTAGAGGGGGCCTGACTTGATGCCGTATGTAAAAGATAATTCTATTGCTAATCAAATTGTAAATGAATTTTCGGTAAGAAGCCGGGACACCAATGTTAGCGAGGTCATTGACCAGTATATGTGGCAAAACATTGTCAAATGCGCCATTTATGTCTAAAAATGCAGCTGCAGTGTAGGCACCCCTCAGAAAGTCAGCCTTGATATCGTTGGTCAGTGCAACCACGCTGTCGAGACAGGATTTAGCGTTTCTAAATCCGAGCTGGGAGTCAGAAAGCAGGTCGTTATGCTCGAGGTACCATCTCAGTCAATTGTACATACACTTCTCCATAATTTTTAAGATACAGGAGATAAGTGAAATAGGCCTAACCCCTTTGCCACCAGGCTTGGGAATAAAGATAACGAGTGACGTGCTCCAATCATCTGGGAAACTTCTATCGCGTAATAGTCCATTGAAGATGTCTCGCAGTTTTTCCCAGATAAACTCTGGGAGAGAGATAAGGATGTTGTAGTCCATCTAATCTAATCCGGGCGATGATTTCATCGTTTCCTTACAGTGCCAGACTAGAGTCAAGCTCAACAGGGTCTTCTTTCGCCGCTAATTTTTCCAAGCCCGTTCCCTTGGCAGTGGTTTCGCTAGATAGTAGATAGGGACAGAATATGTCATTTGATTTTACGTGCGGCACCTGCTCGTGGAGCCTCATCCACACGTCCCCCATGGGCGCGGGATTGGGATACGCCCAATCAGCGCGTACCGACCGAGGTCGATACTACCAGTGCACCGCAGGATTACAGAATCCCGCGGCAACCCACTGGTCGGGGCGAGCGACTATCCACGCTCTACCAGCTACGCAGGCTGGCACCCGAGCTGTGGGGACGCAAGCTCACCCGTCGGACACCCAAGTTCGTGAACTCGGGTATCCTAGCCAGCATTTGGCTGAACCACTGCCACCACGATGGTCCTACCCTCGACCGGTAGGAGCAAGCTCCTTGGGCGACCGGTCCCCGTGGTACCAGTCTAGATCACTGGTCGGATCTTCGCAGCCGAGGCCACTCCCGGTTGGGTCTCCTGCAGACCCGGCCCCGGTAAGCCGCATTCGCACTTCTCACGCATTCACATTCATTCTTCGCTGAAACACACAAGCCGCAAACCTGCTCAGACTCTCGTATCTTTCCTTTCGCTCCAATACCTCGCTCACGTCCACTCTACCATCCTCACTCACCCTGACTCCCCATTCGTCCAAGTTCCTAACATCCTCATACATTTCACACTCAACCATCACATGCTTCCAGTCCTCGCACTCAGCACCACACGCACAACTTTCCGTCTCAGACAATCCCTTTTTATGCAGAAACTCATTCAAACTGCCGTGACCCGTCAAGATGTAGCCGAGCCATAGGCTCGGCTCAAATCCCAAACAAGCCTCGGCAAACCTCACATCCCGTACAAAGCCATGTGTCACTCGTCCTTTCGCACCGTTATCCCATTCACTCTGCCATCTTTCATACAGCCTAGCATTCAGCAACTCCAAACTCTCGTCCACATCTCTCGCTCTCACTTCCTCTTCGCTCACAACACCTCTTTCACCCAATCTCCAACCATTCTTAATTCTCACAGTCATACCTCTTTTCACGCACTCCAGGTCCCACGGAAGACCACCCATCAATACCTGCATGGCCTCCGTGGAGACCGTTCTACAGACACTCAAACAGGCGCTCATCGCCACTCTTTGGCACCTGTTGATCGCCACTCGCGCATACTTGTACTCCATGGCTTCGTACCACACGCTCGCACCATACATAACACACGCAGCAAACAAACCCTTGTATATTACACGCCATGCACTCTTTCGCAATCCCCATTCGCTCCTCATCACACGTCTCAAGTTACCTACTACACTCACACACTTCTGTCTCATACGCTCCAGGTGCGGCTTAAAACTCATTCGCTCGCCCATCCACACACCCAAATATCTCACACACTTCACATACCTCACATGCTTCCCATTCACACTAACGCTCGGGTGTCTCGCTTCCGACATATTCCCTTTCAGGAGCATCATCACTGTTTTGCTCTCTGACACTTTCACACCGACACTCGCACCCCATTCACTCACTATCCTCATCCACTCGTTCCCCTTTCTCTCCAGATCTGCCCGGCTCTGTCCTTCGACAGGCACGAACAGATCATCGGCATACGCCGTCGCCATACATCCACGTCTGCGGAGTTCCCACAGGAGCTTATCCATCTGTAGGTCCCAGATTTCTGGGCCACCGATGGACCCCTGCGGTGCGCCCCGCAGCACCCTCTTCCACACTTCCTCATTCATTCCTATCATACATGCCCATCTCTCATCAAAATAACTCCTCCACAACCCAATCTCTTCACATTCTTCCTCACACAGTTTCTCAATCACACATGGCCATTCCAGGTTGTCGAATGCACCCTGGAAGTCCACAAAAATTCCCAACACATACTTGTACTCGGACCCACTCACGCACTCACGCACGCTATTCCACGCACTCTCGGTCGAACGTCCCTTCACAAACCCGTGTTGTGCCTCACACATTCTCCCACTCATCAATCGCTCCAGCCTATTCACCATCATTCGCTCCAACACTTTCCCAAGCACAGACAACAGGCTGATCGGTCTGTAAGACCCGGGGTCCGACCGCACTTTCTCTGGGGACTTCAACAGTACAACCACTCTCGCTTTCTTCCACACCTTTGGAAAGCAGTTGGTACTCAGACACACATCATACACTCTCTTCAGCCATCCCGGAATTGCGCGCCAAACGGCACGCACCATTTCCGCCGTAATTCCATCCAACCCGGGTGCCTTACCCACTTTCATCGCCCTCACAGCCACATCCACTTCATTCCACTCGAACGTTCTTTCAGTCATCTCTCTCTCTGCCAATCGTACATCTTCCATTCCCGTGTCTGGGAAGAAGCGATCTAGCAGCACATTCGCACTCTCTTCCCACGTACTCGTTGTCCTGTCACCCACTTTCATAGCACTCAGTCTATCACGTCCGTACTTACCCATGCACACTTTATACACATCACCCCACGGATCCCGATTTCCCTTGTCACTCACGAACTGTCTCCAGTTCTCCTCTTTCACTCTCCATATCGCTCTCTTGTACTCTCTAAGAGCACGTTTGTACACATTCAAACATCCTTCCACTCGACTTCGATCTCTCCCTCTCATTCGCTGGTAGGCACGCCTACGCTTCCTCACATCCTTCTTCATGCGCTCAAGCTCATTCGTCCACCACACAAGCTTCCTCGCAACCCCACACACTCGCCTTTTCATTCTATTATCATTCGCCCTCAGGATCCATGATGTGACGCGCTCCGCCAAGCTATCCGCGTCGCAGTCATCCATCACATTCACAGCATCCTCCGACGCATACTCCACTAGATCGCTCATGTATCCCTCCCAGTCCACGTCTCTACACACCCATCTACGCATACCTTCCATCCGCTCAGCTTTCTCACCATAGGTCATACGTATCAGCAACACATTATGGTCGCTGATACCCCAATCGCTCTTGACTCCCCATTCGTACCGGCACCCCCCAAGCGCATCGCTTACGAGAGTTACATCGATGTCGCTTTCCCCATTGGGTCCGCTGAACGTGTAACTCTCGCTCGGCTCATTCAACACAATCATACCGTTCGCGACGATCCACTCCTCAAGCATTCTCCCACGCATTTCACTCTCTCTACTGCCGCCCCTACCCTTACTGTACCATAAAGGAGAGACGGCATTCACATCCATACCCACCAGCACACGCTTTTCTCTGGTTACCATTCGCACCCTGTCCATGTACGCCAGGTACGGCTCAATGTCCTCACCGAACCGGCAGTACACGGACACCACATACATCTCGCCGAAGTCTCCCTTCAGCCATACACACACGCCATACTCATCCGAGCACTCCCTTACACACAACACATCGAGACTGGGATCATTCACCACCACTGCTGCTTTGACATGCTCGCTCTCACTCACAATCACATCCATCCGTAGCGGGAGTCCAACTATCCTTCCATCCTTCACACACGGTTCCTGCAGCAGTGCCACACTCACTCTACGTTCACACAACATTTCACCCAGATCACACATTACCGCATACGCTCTCTGACAATTATACTGTACCACATTCATACTCGAGACACCCTGCGAGTCCTGCCTAGCCATTGATGGTGTCAGCGCGCCTCTCCCTTGCTACCGCGTACGAGGGACACCCCCTATCGTCTACCGCGTGGTCAGCCGGTCAGCCGGCAAGGAAGATCCGCGGGAGGCCAAGGCACGGGACCGAGCTCGGATCTCCGGGACCGGCGCGAGAACGCCGATCGGTTCACCTCGCCCAGGCCCGGCACGTCAGCCAAACCCGCTTCCCGACCAAGCCCGACACGCCCCGCTCCTCAGAGCCAATCCTTATTCCGAAGTTACGGATCCAATTTGCCGACTTCCCTTACCTACATTAGTCTATCGACTAGAGGCTCTTTACCTTGGAGACCTGCTGCGGATTTCTTCTTGGCTGACTTCAGGGCCGTATAGATTTCTTCCGTTGTGATTGGATTATCAAGCCATTGCGCCGGATGTGCAGCGCTATTGTGGTCTTCTTTCCGTAACACTTTTAGTGACGGATCCTCAGAGGAACATGATGGAGGGCACAGTTTACCCACGGCTTCTTGGATGAGCTTTTCATTCTCAGATGCGTCAGTATTGGAACGTGTAGCCTGGTTTTGGTTTTTGAACGACTTAACGAATCTCCAGACTTGCTGTATAGGCGTCTTGGCATTGAACGTGGCGCACAAATCTTTCCATCCTCGAGCTTTCTCCCTTTTAAGAGAGCGCCTTGTTACGGCGACAGAACGTTGATAATTAAGTAGATTTTCCAGAATATAGCTCTCTTTGAACTTTTTTGCGGCGGCTTTGCGATCGTTAATGGCCGCATCGCATGTTTCATTTCACCATGGAGCGGGAAACCTTAGTAGTGAAGCTTGAAGGGGACAAGCTTTTCTTGCTAAGAGTAGTTGCAATACAAGTCCTAATAATAGAGATTAGTTGGGAGTAGGCTTCGACAGCGTTGGAGGTATCTATTTCTTCTATCCTCTGTTTTTCTTTAATAAGAAGAGAAACGAGTTTTTGGAGCGAGTCTTTATCAAATTTTAATTTGTGGGAGAACCTGAGCAAAGGGTTCAGAGAGCTGTTGATCCGAGTAATAATTGGGATGTGGTCGCTGCCTTTAAGGTCGCAGTCCTAATCGTGATCGTAGACGCATATAGTGGCTAGATCAGCGGAGACCAGAGTAAGGTCAATGACTGAGCTGACGTTATTATATATATTATAATAGGTAGGGGTTCCGTTCATTTAATATAACCAGGTCGTGGTCTTCAATAGCTGAGGCGATTCTATCTCCGATTGTATCAGTTCTTCTATCGTACCAATCAAGATGATGGGCATTAAAATCACCCACAAATATAGCATATTTGAAGCGTCGAGCACACTCGAATAGATTGTTGAAGAAGGATTCCGGGGTATCTTGACCCGTGTGTCTATATAGGTTGCAGATAAATAACTCCTGGTCCAGGAAGGGAATTGTGATAGCATTTAGTTCAACCGAAAGATGGAGGCAGCTAGACAGATCGCAAATTTTAAAGAAATAACAATTCTTAATGAGAGTACAGATGCCTCTGGAACCAACAGCATCCGCATCGAGGCGGACCCTGTTGAAACCTTTGATATTTATGTGTTTATCCGAAGTCAAGAGGGATTTTTGGAGGCAAACGATGTCGTAATTCTGGGCAATTTCTCTAATTTCAGGGAGTTTACCGCGCATTCCTCTGCAGTTCCATTGCAGGATACAGGTAGGTTCCGCAGTATGGGGGTCTCGCTTATTGCCTGCGAAGGTTACTAGTCGAGTTCACATTACAGCTGAGAGAGGTCGAGGAGTTAATTGGGGCGGGGAGAGACCCTGGGGGATGGAGGCCTCCAGGGGGGGCATTCAAGTAATAAGGACTAAGAAGAAATAGCGCATAGCTAAGCTCACTTATAACACTGTGAAGGTGGAGAAACTTTTCTCGCTGATCATGAAACGGTGGGTGTATTTCCGAAGGAGGTAGATTGGATCCTTGAGGGTAATCCTCATCAGCGGGGGAGGGTTGATTAGGAAGGTTGTTCTCTTCTTGTATCGAAGAAGAGGGAAAAGATTCTTCGTCGGTTCTACCGTTGGGGTAAAGTAATTCACTCCTATGGTCTGCAGGAAATGCAAAACTGGGTTTACTTCGGGGTTTTGTTATATTAGCAGGGGAGGAGCTCATACGATGGTACGAGAGACCGGCGGGGGGCGAGGATCGCAATTGAGGATTTGGATTGATAGGTTTCCGTAATGCATTAAGATATGAATCAGTGCTGTTACTGTTGTGTTGCAATACCGAAAAGTTGTTATACGATTCGTAGAGGGAGGAGTTTGGTGGAGATGAACGGGAAGAAAGAAAAGGAAAGGATGGCTGCACGCTACGTCTGGGGGGAGGGAGGTTGAGAAAATTTACATAATCAAATCTAGTATCCAAAGTATTAGATCCCAGCAAACGCAAAAAGATTAAAAAATATTAAAATTTTTTAATACCTTTGAATCCCTTTTTTGGCGGAATTAGATGAAATTAGATGGGATTCAAAATGAGATGGTCCAATCCCATGGAATCCAAAAAAGAAATTTTAAATTCTATCCAATCCTATGGAATCCGTAAAGGTTATGGAATTGCATGGCATTAGATGGTTTAGGAAACGTCTCGCGCCTCCGTTGGGCGACCAAGCGCCGTTGTTCGTCGGTGAGTTTTTGTGTATGCCTAAGGGCATTACACGCACTACTGCCGACGGACAATTAGCCTGAAAATGAGATTTGTAAGATCTGTCAAGCACCGTAGGGGGTCCCTTTACATAGCGGTCGAGACAAAACTTTGAACTCGAGAAGATGCCCCGGCGATGCGACGCCTAGCGGCGTCGACGCGAACTGCCGGTAATGCAGATACCGCGCGGGCGTGTACTATTGTTGGCGCGTACCGCCACAGAGTTCAACACGGACATTTTTCAATCCCTATCCTGGCATTCAATGGTATTCATTTTATTGTCAGAATAGACGGAATTCAATGGAATTCAATACGGAAATTTTTAATTCCTAGTTTGGCATTCAATGGTATTCATTTCGTTAACGGAATCAATGGTATTCAATGGAATTCATCACGAAACTTTCCAATCCCTAACCTGGCATTCAGTGGTATAATATTTTTGTGTCGGAATTGGATGGGATTCAAAAAAGACAAATTCTCTCCAAAATAAGGAATTCGATGATATTGAAACTATTTCAATCCCTTTTTTGGACAGAATGGTATTCGGAAAGTCCTTAATTGAATTCCTGGCAATCCCGTTTTAATTCTTTTCAATCTTTTTTCGTTTGCTGGGATGATTTAGAAGGGTTATTAATCCTCTTTTTAGCTTCAAAAAGAGGGAGATTTTCCGTCGCTGCGATGTTATATGCCTTTTTAAGATTGACTACTATAGGACACTCGAAAGATTTGGCAAGATGCGGCCCGCCGCAATTGATACACTTATTTTGTGGAGGCTTGTCAGGACATTCCTCGTCATTATCATGCCTGTTATTACCGCAGTAAACGCATCTAGGTTGACTTTTGCAAGTTTTGCTTATGTGACCCGCACGAAAGCATGCAAAGCAGATTTTAACCTTCTGTACAAAAGGGTATACCGCATGTCTAACCTTAAATATGGCTACCGAGCCCGGAAAGATAGAACCGGCGAATTTAACGCAAACTGTGCGCGACGGCTCATATTTATATGTATCTCCATCCTTGACCCGTCGGTCGGTTGAGTCTGTGGACTTCAATTGGCTTGGGAAGAGACTCTATCTCCTCTAACAAGTCCTCTATTGGAAGGGATTGGGGAATATTTTTAATTATACCCGTTTTCATTGTTTTATATGACGGAATAAACGCTTTAAGGTTGTAAGAGGCTAAAGTTTGATCGTCAATTAGCCTATTGGCGGCGGCAGCGCTCATGAAAACTGCTTGCACATGACCCTTGCTAATTTTTTTAACTTCCTGCAGCCCTGACTTGACAATCTGCGTTACAATGCGACCGATTAGCAGAGGGTGGATATTTACGGGTCTAGATGCATTGAATGTCGCGCTCGTTTCGCTTTCTATTGCGCGGATATGCACGATGTAAGGCTTCCCGTCGGATGAAACATACCTTGATTGAAACATCCTTTTTATATCAAGGGCGTAATCCATCGGCGTTTGAGACTGCGTAGGGGGCACAGAGGGCACTATGTTGTTGCGGTTGCGAACGTTAGACCTCTTCTTAGATTCAGGCGTAGGCGTGGACGGAATGTAGTCCGTATTACTCAAGGATTTCGAGGAAGATATCTCGGATTCCATGCCTATAGGGAGGATAAGAGTTTGGCTAATAAGATTTTCGAAGTATTCATGGACAGGGAGAGGGATCGAGAGGCTGGCGTCACGCGAGCGCGAACGCGAGCGAGAGCTCGAGCGCGAGCGCGAACCCAAGCGCGCGCCCGACAACAAGCGCGAACGACGGCCGATCACGAGAACGACGAGATATATGATCAGTAGTGCGATCATACGGAGAGGTAGTACGGGGAATAAGTCCCGGCACCCCCTCCCCCTTCCCGTCTACGCAAGAGGCCTCAGCCTCTTGCATGTCGAGGAAGTACACAATGTCCGGCTTCAGATATAGATTCGCGCGTATTTAATACAATACGGGACGCTGGCGAGCAAATACGCCAGCAACGCACGTTAGAAGATGGCGATAATCGTCCGTCACTCGCAAGAGACACACACGCCGCGAAAAACCAGTAGAAAAAAAAAGCACTTCGTTTGCCAAGATGCACGCGACACGTCCGGACACGATCACGGCCAGCGCGCGAATCCATATCGCCGGCACGATTACGGTGTTACTGCCGTTTCGCGTACGCGCGTATGCGCGCATTGTCGCACCTTATACCTCGCGACAGCGTGCGACTCGTGCAAACGTTAACGCGCGGCCGCAATCGCGCGGCAGAAACGCCTCGTGTGAATAGGCTCCTTGATCTCAGCATCAGCTCCCTGCCGTCAATCACGTAAACGTAGTAAACAGTAAATAAAATAAGTATAACAGTAATATATAGAAAGAATAAGATAATTATAGGATAATTACATAAAACAATTACCTTGAATCGTTGCGTCGCGTAAAGAGTCACGGTCGGTCTCGCTCCGCGCGTACTACCGTGTCTCTCGAGAATAGGTTATAACTGATGAACTGACCGACAGCGCGCTAAACGAACACACTGTCTGCACTGCACTGCACTGCGATACTAACGCCGCTAGCCGCCAGTGTCGAAAAAGTGAAAGTGACATTTCTCTGTTCTCTGTTTGTTACATGTATGTTATAAAGACGTCAGCGTTAGGAGTATCTTAATTATAAAATTTTCACATTTGGACTTTGCGTCGCAATATCTCCGCTCGTAGGGCACGTAGCGGAATATTATAAGAGAAACCCCCCCCCCTAATTGGACCCCAAGCTATCGATCAAGCCTACTTAGAACTTGATAATCCGTTCACTCGTTATCGAGATCTCAACATCTCGTATACTCGCAATCCGTCGCGTCGCGTAAAAGAGTCACGATGCGGTCTCGCTTCGCGTGTACTTAGTGCGAGACACTACCGTGTCTCTTGATATAGTCTGTTGTAAAGTAAAATACATAAAGGTACAATTTTTTACCTATATAAATTTCTGATTCGTGAATGGTTGTAATTTTGCATACAATACTACAAGGTTCTACAGAAAACGACAAAATTCTTATGCCTTTTATAACTCGTGAATTCATAAAAATCTACATAAATTTGCTTTTTTTAGATGTTTACAAGATACTACAATTTTACATGGAAATTAACAGACCTTCAACCAAACCTTCAATTTTTCCATGGAAAGTAAAAATTAATATGTCAATTAAAAAAATTAAGTATCTTATGCAAAATTAGAAAAAAAAGAAAACTTAAAATATTATACTATAAGCAATGAGAAGTGCCGTTTTCGGTCGAAGCGGATCTTGATGCTTAATAATATTTTACAATATCAATTATTATTAAATACATGTTTCAGTTTTTTAAATTTGCACTGCATGTCAATATGGACTTTGTCGGACCAAAAACGCAATTGTGTAAACTGAAACTAAAAATAATATATTTTATATTAATTTGATATTGTCAAGTAAAATAATATACTATTAGAAGAATATTTATAACAGTTATACAAATTTATATGAATAGATCCATTATATAGAGTATATATTCATAATTCATATATGATTATCTATCACACATAATAATATACTAGTATATAAAACCATATATAACTATATAAAGTTATACTTAAAGAGATTTAGCCATATATAATATTGTTCAAGATTATATTTCCATTTCTTATATGACCGTATATAATTATATATTTACTAATATGAACAAATAAGAGGTATTTTTTCCCGAGTATATAATCATATATGCTTATATATATGGCTATGTATAATTATATACTCTCATATATGGCCATATAATATTGTTTAAGATTATATTTTCCATTTTTTATATGATCATATATAATCATGTATCAACTAATATAAATAAATAAATAAAAAATTTTTTTTCCTGGGTTATGCGGTTTTAGACATGTGTGTATGTGGTGCTGGGTATGGCGGTAGGCCAGAATTCGTGCGAGATGGCGGTGTTCGTTGGAGATATTTGGGGGCCCTGAGAAGGGCCGTTTGTGTAATGTGGCCCTGAAAAGGGCCGGTTGGTTTTGCCTTAGTAGGCTGGCAAACGTTCACCCCAGACCAGACACGGCTGCGTCTTGGTACGGTGGAGTGGCTGTCGAGTTCCCCACGCTCCGGGCTTCCTCCACGCCGGCGGTGTGCCGGGCGGTGTGTAGGTCCCTTGCTCGGCTAAGTCCGGATCCTCAGTCTGCGTGGCCTGGTGCTCAAGGCTCGGAGAGCAAGTTGGCGGCTTGGTGCGATTCCGCTTGCGCAGCGTTCTCAAAAGGCTTCCTTCTCGTGGCTGATTACACCGTAGTATAGCAGTGCGAGGATAGTCGAAGGTATCGTCGCTTGCCGGTCCTTTTATATCCTGGTCGCCGAATTTCTCTTACGAGAAAGGGCAGCCGCCTAGCGGAGCGTACTTGTTATCATCTTCGACGGCATGCTGATTGCACGTGCTCGTTGCGTGCGGCCGTTCGCCGTGCCGCCGGTGCTCTCGCCGGACGAGGTGTGTATGACGGGTTGCCGTCTGGAAGGCGCGGGGCGTGCTTGTGTTGTGGCGGTTGCGCCGCCAGATTCGGGGCGCTTGCAGCCGCCACAGGACCCCCTTCGTTGTCTTTAAACTCCCGCCTGGAATCGGACAACTGGTTTTCGAGTTCTGCTATTTCGTGTGATTGCTGTTGGCGTGGGCTCAGTTGCCTGTTTGGTCCTCTGTTCGTTCTCCGTTGCTGAGGGCGTTTCGGTTTCTATGAGAGTGTACGCCGGTTTAAGGCGTTCTACCGAGACGTTCGTAGGTTTGCCTCCCGTCTGGATGGTAAAAAATCGCTCTGTCCGCTTGATGACTTCGTATGGTCCATTATAGCGGGGGTGGAGTGCGCCTGTTGGCGCGTCCTGTCTGACGAAAACGTAGGGTGTCCTTTCCAGATCTTGGTGTACGAACACGTCTTTCCTGCCATGCCGCTTTAGTTTGGGTGTTAGACGTCCCATGAGGTTGCGTAAACGGCCGATGAAGTCCGTCTCGTTTGTTTCGTTTTTGGTTGTGCCGAAGAATTCTCCAGGTAAGTGGATTGATTCTCCGTACACCATTTCTGCTGGGGTTGCTTTGATGTCTTCCTTAATTGCCGCTCTGATGCCCATGAGTATTATCGGCAAGGCTTCGGTCCATTCATCGGTCTCATGGCATCTGATGACTGCTTTTAGCTGTCGGTGAAATCTCTCCACCATCCCGTTGGCTTGTGGGTGATAGGCTGTGGTCCTCCAGTGCTTGGCTCCCGTCAACTTTATTAAACGCCGGAACATGTCTGACTCGAACTGGCGTCCTTGGTCGGTGGTGATTCTCTCTGGGATCCCGTAGCGGGCCATCCATTGGGTGAAGAGTTGTTTCGCGATGGTCTCTGCTGTGATGTCCTCTACTGGGATTGCCTCGGGCCAGCGTGTAAATCTGTCTATGATTGTTAGACAGTACCTGTAGCCTTTCGACGTTGGTAGTGGCCCTACTAGGTCTAGGTGGATGTGTTGGAATCTCCGAGTCGGTTGGAGGAATGTCCCGATGGAGGGACGGTTGTGTCTCCCGATCTTGGAGCGTTGGCACTGGAGGCATGCCCGTGTCCAATTTCGGCAGTCTTTATTGACTCCTGGCCAAACGAATCGTTCTGTGACCAGTCTCGTGGTTGCTTTGATTCCGGGGTGTGATAATCCGTGTAGGCTTTGGAAAACCTGCTTGCGGTATGGCTCTGGAACGAACGGTCTCTGTGTGCCGTGTGTGGTGTCGCAGTACAGCTTCGTTGTTGTTCCCGGAATATTGATTTGCGTTAGTTTTAATGCTGACGTGCCCTCTGTTCGTAAGGTGTTGAGTTCCTCGTCCTCGCTTTGAGCTCTCGCTATTTCCTCGCAATCTATTGTTGTTGCTATGCTTTCTACTCGAGACATGGCATCAGCTACCACGTTGTCGCTGCCTTTGATATGCCGAATGTCCGTCGTGAATTGGCTTATAAACTCGAGATGTCGAGCTTGCCTTGGTGAGCTCTTCAGCGGGTTTTGCATCATTGCGTATACCAGTGGCTTGTGGTCTGTGTATACGATGAAATGTCTTCCTTCCACCATGTGTTGAAAGTGTTTTATCGCTGCGTATATTGCCAGTAGTTCTCTGTCGTATGGGCTGTATTTCTGTTGTGCTTTGGACAACTTTTTGCTGAAGAACGCTAGTGGCTGTGCTTGTCCCTCCACTAGCTGATGTATCACCGCTCCTATGGCGGTATCCGAGGCGTCCGTTGTCATCGTTAGCGGGGCATCAGGTTGTGGATGAGCAAAAAGCGTCGCTTGGGCAAGGCTCTTCTTACAATGCTCGAAAGCGGCTACTAATTCGGGTGTCCATTCAACCGGTGCTTTCCCTTTTTTCTGTTTCCCGGCAAGTATATCGTTTAATGTCGCTTGCTCTCTTGCTGCGCCTGGTACAAAACGGCGATAGAAGTTGATTGTGCCGAGGAATCGTCGGAGTTGTTTTATAGTCTCCGGCTTCCGGAAGCTCTGTATCGCTTCTACCTTTTCTGGTAGCGGTCGTGTTCCGCTTCCTGAGACGAGGTATCCCAGGAATTTTACCTCTGGCACCCCGAAAATGCACTTGGCTGGGTTCAATCGTATTCCGTACTGCTGTAGGCGCCGGAATACCTCTCTTAGGTGGCGTTTGTGTTCTTCTTCGTTGGCGAAAGCTATTAAAATATCGTCGATGTAGGCGTAGCAAAAGTCTAGCCCTCTTAGTACCTCGTTGATGAATCGTTGAAATGTCTGTGCGGCGTTCCTCAGGCCGAATGGCATGTAGACGTATTCGAATAGGCCGAATGGTGTGATTATGGCCGTCTTCGGTATGTCTTCTGGGTTGACTGGAATCTGGTTGTATGCTCTGACCAAATCTATCGTTGAGAAAATGGTTTTTCCATGTAGTGAGTGTGAGAAGTCCTCGATGTGTAAAATTGGATACATGTCCGGCTTGGTTCGCCTATTTACAGGGCGGTAGTCTCCGCACGCTCTCCATTGGTCCGCTTTCTTGGGGACCATATGTAGTGGTGATGCCCATGGGCTCTTTGAAGGCCGGATTATTCCTTCTCGTAGTAGTAGTTCGAACTCTATTTTTGCTGCTTTCAACTTGTCTGGTGCCAGGCGTCTCGGTCGGCAGGCCTCCGGCGGGCCTAGCGTGGTGTTTATGTAATGCACGGTATTGTGCGAGCACTTCGCTGTTCCCGATTGCCGTGTGATGTCGGGAAACTCTTTTAATATGTGGTGGTAAGGCGACTCCTCGTTGATTGCTTTTATCGAAGAAGTGTGCTGTTCTTGGGTGCGCCCTTTCGCTCGCAGGCCTGTCTGCCCGTCGACCAGGCATCCTCTTCTGACGTCTGGTAATAAATGGTAGTATGCCAGGAAATCGGAGCCTATGATTGGCGTCGTGACGTCCGCGATGGTGAATCTCCACGGAAAATCTCGTCTAAGTCCGAAATCGGGCTGGAGGTTCGTGCTCCCGTAGGTCGCTATTGCGGATCCGTTGGCTGCGTAGAGTTCGTATTTTTCCTTTTGATCCCTTCTTCCTCGCTGGTGTGGGTAGACGCTTATATCCGACCCGGTGTCTATCAGGTATCGCGTCTTTGTCTTTTTGTCCGTCAGGAAGAGGCGGCATGGTCGTGGGCTATCGTTGTTGGCCGCCATCAGCAACTGCCCTCCGTGTTTTCCGGCTTGGCCGGTTTGATTGCCTTGTAGGTGCACGCTTCTTCGCCTTTTTCGTGCTTTATCTTTAAAAGTACGGTGGTAGTAACAGTGTTCCACCGTGAAACCCTTGGTGTGGCCACGGTTGCGGCTGCGGCTGCGGCTGCGGCTGCGGGATCGGTCCGCTCTCCATCGTTTTCTTTCCTGTGAGAACTGTGTTGTTAGCGCTGCCACCTGTTTCGTTAGCGCCTCGATTGGTGCTTGTAGAGTCGTTTTCTCTGTGGAGGTTGCCTCTACTGCTGCGACGACTGCGCGGTCGTTGACCTCGTGTATGCGGTCGGCTTGTTCTGCGACGTCTTCCAATCGATCTCCTTGACGTGTTGCCAAGATGACCTGCATCTGAGCTGGTAATCTCCCTAGCCACAGTGTTCGGAGTAGGCTATCTGGCACTGCGGTGCCTGCTAGTCCTTTTAGGTGGCGCAAGAATTGCGATGGCTTCCTGTCGCCGAGCTCTTCGCGCTCTAGTAGTTGTCTCGTTCGTTGCTCCTGGGATGTAGATAGGCGCTGTATGAGCGTCTTCTTCAGCGTTTTGTATCTATGTTCCGCTGGTGGAGGCGTGACGATGTCTTTTATCTTTTTGGCATATCTGGTATCTATCTGCGATAGCGCGTAGGCGTACCGCGTTGTGTCCTGCGTGATTCCGCATATAATAAATTGGCTCTCCAGTTGTGCGAACCATAGCTCCGGCTCTTCTGGCCAGAATGGTGGCATTCTTAATCCTACGCGGTTTATCTGGAGCTCCTCCTTGACTTGGTGGGTTCTGTCCCCTTCCGTTTGCTCCTTTGGTGTCGCCATCTTGTTGTTCGTTGGGGTCACCAGTTATGGCGGTAGGCCAGAATTCGTGCGAGATGGCGGTGTTCGTTGGAGATATTTGGGGGCCCTGAGAAGGGCCGTTTGTGTAATGTGGCCCTGAGAAGGGCCGGTTGGTTTTGCCTTAGTAGGCTGGCAAACGTTCACCCCAGACCAGACACGGCTGCGTCTTGGTACGGTGGAGTGGCTGTCGAGTTCCCCACGCTCCGGGCTTCCTCCACGCCGGCGGTGTGCCGGGCGGTGTGTAGGTCCCTTGCTCGGCTAAGTCCGGATCCTCAGTCTGCGTGGCCTGGTGCTCAAGGCTCGGAGAACAAGTTGGCGGCTTGGTGCGATTCCGCTTGCGCAGCGTTCTCAAAAGGCTTCCTTCTCGTGACTGATACCGTAGTATAGCAGTGCGAGGATAGTCGAAGGTATCGTCGCTTGCCGGTCCTTTTATATCCTGGTCGCTGAATTTCTCTTACGAGAAAGGGCAGCCGCCTAGCGGAGCGTACTTGTTATCATCTTCGACGGCATGCTGATTGCACGTGCTCGTTGCGTGCGGCCGTTCGCCGTGCCGCCGGTGCTCTCGCCGGACGAGGTGTGTATGACGGGCTGCTGTCTGGCAGGCGCGGGACGTGCTTGTGTTGTGGCGGTTGCGCCACCAGATTCGGGGCGCTTGCAGCCGCCACACTGGGTAAGGTTTTTTTTATAATAACTCGCTTTTTATTTTACAGATAAGTTAGAATAAAGAAGTTTTTTTTTTTGTAATTGCGCAGCGCGACGTTGGCCCAACAGGCCTATTTTGTAATAAACCGGCACTGGTTTCTGACATTCTCCCATTAAGAAAAAATAATATTCGTATATCCGATTCAAAATCTTATTACTTTTTTTAAACTAAATTTGTTTCTTAAGAATTTTTGAAAAATTATATATTTGCGCTGGTTATGACACATGTAGACTATATACACTCCTCACAAAAATTAAAGGAACACTTAAATTTTCTTAAAAACTAGGCAAAATTAAAGCAGCTGTATCTTCGTTAAAAATGAACGAAATTTAAGTTTTAAAAAAGGGTTTCAAAGCTTGAAATCTCTACTTTCAGAAGATCACTATTTTCTTTTAGTTTCTGTGAGTTTGGCAATTTTTACAGATAGAAAACCACGAGCTGGACAAAATGGGAAATTTTCTTCTCACTTTGTGGGCCTGTCACGTGCCCAAAAAAATCCTGCGAAATTTTTTGACTTTCCAATGTGAAAGCTTGAAGTTTTCCTTACAAAATCTTTTTTTGAAAATGTTTTTACGATTTTTTGTTACTGAGTTATCGCGGATTGAATAAGAAATGAGCATTTTGACTTTGATTGCTCATAACTGTTAGAGTCATATATAATCAAGATAAATTAAGGGTTTTCTTTTCTTTTGGTTGCATACATTGGCGTGGTGTGGCGCTGTCATTCGCTTCACTCTAGTGAGCTTTTAGTTATGGCAACACTGACCTAAGCTTTTTTCTCTGCAATAACGTTTTGTAACATTCATTGCCTTTCACGCGATTCTTTACTTATGTACTGGTCCGAATAAAAGTGTTGTATTGCAAGTACTTCATCCCTGTTTCGTTCTTTATTCGGTATACGCTAACGGTACGGCTATCATGTTATGGGCCCAGTTATTTGCTGAATAAGAACGTGTTTCGTGGATTTCATTAAAAACGGATAAAGGATGGCCATGTCGACGGACGCCATAACCAAATACGTTATCCCGCGGCTCAATGCCACTAACTATTTTAATTGGCGGTTTCGTACGGAGATGTTGTTAAAAGAAAAAGGTATTTGGCATACAATTTGTGAGGACAGACCGTCACCAGTCACCTCCGATTGGACGAAAGCAGATGAAAAAGCACTGGCCACAATATCTTTGATGATCGACGATGATCAGATTCAGCATATTAGAACCTGCAAATATGCTAAGGACGCATGGACCGCGTTGAAAGAATTCCACGAACGTGACACGCCCGGTACTAAGGTTAGAGTTCTTCGCACCATCATGCGACAACGTGCCGATGAGAACAGCGATATGGAAGCCCATGTGAATCGCATGAATGAGTTGTTCCAGCAGTTGTTGGCCCTCGGGGAAGAACTTAATCCAGAATTTATTATGAGCGCAACGTTTCTCGGTTCATTACCAAGCAGTTATGATGGTTTGATCACAGCATTAGAGGCACGATCGGAAACCGAATTATCGTCATCTTTTGTGCGTTCTAAGATTATTGAAGAGTACCGACGGCGTAAGGATAGGGATAATGGAGGCCAAGGTGATTCACATGTACTAAAATTCTCAAATGATGGCACCAAGAAGTCTACGGCATGCTACTTCCGCAAGCGCAAAGAACATCTTCGCAATAAATGCGAGGATTATGCGAAATGGAAGGCGAAGAAAGGATTAACAGGTAATCAAAATAAATCAAAAGCTAAAATGTAATTAAGAACGATAATGCCTCTGATGAATTGTTATTTCTGGTTGGCAGGGCCAATGATTGGATCCTTGATTCTGGGGCAACGTGTCATGTCAGCTGCAGACGTGAAAATTTCATTGAGTTTGACGGCGCACATAGCGAAAAGGTGTCGGTGGCAAACGGACAAGAAGTCAAAGCATCCGGCAAGGGCAAAGTGGCCGTAAGATTTATAAACAGCAGCGGTGACACGACAAGAGTAACGATTGAAAATGTCCTGTACGTCCCATCAATTGGAGGAAACCTAATTTCCGTAAAGCGATTGACAGAGAAAGGATTCAAAGTAGGATTCAGTGGAGGCACCTGTGAAATCCGTACCTGCGATGGAAAACGTCAAGTTGCTGTGGGCGATATCGTCGGGAATTTGTATCAGATTTATAGAATAGCAAACGAAGTAAATGCAGTTGCCAATTGTCAAAAGCTATGCATTCATCAATGGCACCGTGTTCTGGGTCATCGTGATATTGACATTGTCAAGAAGATTCCGTCAAATGGCTTTGTAACTGGAATGGAACTGGCAGGCTGTGGTTCCGGATGTAATAAGGGAAGTTGCGAAGTATGTATCCAAGGGAAGGTAACACGTGTACCTTTCGCAAAGGAATCACAGAATCGTTCGTCTACGATATTGGATTTAATCCATAGTGATGTCTGTGGCCCCATGCAGACAAAAACTGCCTCAGGTTATCGTTATCCCGCGAAAAACGATTGTATTAAAACCGTATTAAAAGCTTATATGAATTTATTAAGAATCTTATTAGAATCGAATATGCAAATCAATTATAATTTAAATATGTCATATTTAAATCAAATTAAAGTACCCCATCTTATTTAATCTATATATGGATTAAACTGGACCTTGCTTTGTTAAAATATGCAAAAACAGCCGCACAGACCTAAGGAAATGCAGAGTTAATATGGTATTTAATTTGCCAAATGTGGATTAAATAAGGTAATAAATTCAAAATTAATTTGTTAAATATAATCATATAAGTCAAATATAATCATATAAGTCAAATTTGTCATATAAGTCAAATTTGTCATATATAAATGTTATTTGATCTTATTAGAATTTTATATAATTTTGTTTTAAATTTAAATTTATACCAATTTATAAATTTAAACAAGATTATATAAAATTTTATTTTTTAAGCGTGCTACTTTATTATAAGAGTGGACTTCACGATATAACTGATACAAAAATTGTGTCGTTCCGAGACAGTGTCGTGTCTTCTTGATACCGTTATCTTATAACACTCTTTGTCAAATTTTAATTACGAGAAACAGATCACATCGAATGCCATCTATCGGATACTTTGAGATGCAATATTCTGATCTGATCATATATAATCTTATATGACTATATTATTTTATTTTAATTTGAATCAAATATTTTACATGTTAAGTTCGACAAATAAAGAAACAAATTTTACCGCAAATATTATTTAAACATTATTTAAACAAAAATACGTTTTAATAAGAATCAAATTAAAACCAAAGGGCCTAGCGGAGCCTAAGCATGTGAAATCGGCCCTTGATCATACAGAGCTGACATTAATATCACAAGTTAGTACCAATATGATAAAACTTTCCACCAAATATTATTTTAAAAAATCCACTTTTTTAGAAGTTATGCAGGGAGAAAGTAAAATAAAGAAATGTATTTTTCTCGAAAACCACTTGACCGATCTTGATGAAAAAAATATATGTTATGTAGACTAATAAAACTAATTAACAAAAAAAATGTCCAAAATGTTTGCCAAAAAAAAAGACCAAAAAAAATATTTGAATTTTTAAATATTTTTTTTAGGGTGATATTTTCGAGGTACCCCTTTGAAATTTTTACGAAAATTTCTCTTAAAGTGTCCACTATAACATATATTTTTTTCACGTTTTTTTAAATGGTGGAACATAGTTAAAAATACGAAAATCGTAAGCGTCGCGTCACTCCGACGCACAGTGCAGTGCCATTCCGCGTTGCGGGTGTTCGATGTAACTTTACTAGCACATATGTATGTCTGCAATTAGCCTATAATATGTATACTTTTTAATTTTTATAGTTTCCAGAGTTTACCACGTGGAGGTTGCAGTACGGTTTTAAACTCCTTATTGGGGTGCTTTTTTAACGTGAGTCCTCTCGCCTTTCACTACGTTTCCGTAAAATCAAGGTGCTTTTTTAACGTGAGTCCCTTCGCCTCTCACTACGTTTCCGTAAAATCGGGGTGCTTTTTTAACGTGAGTCCCCTCGCCTTTCACTACGTTTCCGTAAAATCAGGGTGCTTTTTTAACGTGAGACCCTTTGCCTCTCAGTACGTTTCCGTAAAATCGGGGTGCTTTTTTAACGTGAGTCCCCTCGCCTCTCACTACGTTTCCGTAAAATCAGGGTGCTTTTTGAATGTAAGACCCCTCGCTTCTCATTACACCCTACACCTACGATTTATTTAATCTTCTTCACTATCACTGTCTATTACTGGAATGTTATTTGTTTTCTTAAACAGATCACTCAGTATTTCTGCTGGTTTCAAAATTTTCGCTAAATATCTTGCATGAGATAGATAATATATAATTGCAGCAATATGACAGCAGCATCCAATTGTTCGTAGCCCATTAGCGATCTGTTTAAGAAAACAAATAACATTCCAGTAATAGACAGTGATAGTGAAGAAGATTAAATAAATCGTAGGTGTAGGCTGTAATGAGAGACGAGAGATCTTACATTCAAAAAGCACCCCGATTTTACGGAAACGTAGTGAGAGGCAAAGGGACTCACGTTAAAAAAGCACCCTGATTTTACGGAAACGTAGTGAAAGGCGAGGGGACTCACGTTAAAAAAGCACCCCGATTTTACGGAAACGTAGTGAGAGGCGAAAGGACTCACGTTAAAAAAGCACCCTGATTTTACGGAAACGTAGTGAAAGGCGAGGGGACTCACGTTAAAAAAGCACCCCAATAAGGAGTTTAAAACCGTACTGCAACCTCCACGTGGTAAACTCTGGAAACTATAAAAATTAAAAAGTATACATATTATAGGCTAATTGCAGACGTACATATGTGCTAGTAAAGTTACATCGAACACCCGCAACGCGGAATGGCACTGCACTGTGCGCCGGAGTGACGCGACGCTTACGATTTTCGTATTTTTAACTATGTTCCACCATTTAAAAAAAATTGAAAAAAATATATGTTATAGTGGACACTTTAAGAGAAATTTTCGTAAAAATTTCAAAGGGTACCTCGAAAATATCACCCTAAAAAAAATATTTAAAAATTTAAATATTTTTTTTTTGGTCTTTTTTTTGGCAAACATTTTGGACATTTTTTTTGTTAATTAGTTTTATTAGTCTACATAACATATATTTTTTTCATCAAGATCGGTCAAGTGGTTTTCGAGAAAAATATATTTCTTTATTTTACTTTCTCCCTGCATAACTTCTAAAAAAATGAATTTTTTTAAATAATATTTGGTGGAAAGTTTTATCATATTGGTACTAACTTGTGACATTAATGTCAGCTCTGTATAATCAGGGACCGATTTCACATGCTTATTCCGCTAGGCCCTTTGGGTTAAAACCGCAATTGAATCGAGTAAAAGTCGCATACAGAACACATTAACTTTTTATTAAAGTCTTATATATAAATATTCTGCATCATGTATGGTTCTGGATCATATATAATCCACATAAGTTATCTTATTAAATACAAATTTGATTCGAAGTGTTATATGATCCATATAAGTGATCTAATTAAATTTTAATTAAAGCCCTATTTTATTGTGGATCATATTTAATCTACATAACTGATTTTAATAAGTGCAAATTAAAACTGTATTTAAACAAATATAATTTTAATATAAAATCTGGATTTAATTTGAATTTTACCCAAATTAAATATAATTTAATATGATTTTAGTTAGATTCATATTAGATCGTTTTTCGCGGGATCTATTAACGTTTATTGATGATTTCTCGCGATATACCACAATCTACTTAATTAAAGAGAAATCAGAGGTATTCCAGAAATTTAAGGAATTCCATCAGTTGGTACAAAATCAATTTGGTAGAAAAATTAAATGTCTTCGCACAGATAGAGGAGGAGAATATCTCAGCAAGTCGTTCGTAAATTATTTGAACGAAAACGGTATCAAGTCTCAACTCACAGCACCACACTCGCCTCAGCAGAACGGGGTCGCTGAAAGGAAAAATAGGACCTTAATCGAAATGGCTCGATACATGCTACTTGCAAACATGCAAACATGCAAACATGGAATATAGGTTCTGGGGCGAAGCAGTTACAACAGCAAATTTCCTGCAAAACAGACTTCCTTGGAAAAATGTAAATAAAACGCCGTTCGAGTATTGGCACGATAAAAAGCCAATTTATACAAACTTAAAACGTTTCGGTGCAGACTGTTATGTCAAAATTCCTGATGAGAATCGAAGAAAGTTGGATCTAAAGGCGCTTAAAGGAATTTTACTCGGTGTTGACATGGAGTCAAAAGCGTACAGAGTCTACATACCAAGTTCTAGGAAGGTTTTAATATCAAGAGATGTTAAGTTTATTGAGGAAGAAAATCCTGCTGGTAAGCAATCAATTGAGGCGAAGAAGACTGTTACTCATGAAGATGCTATCGAGATTGTACCTTCTGACGACGGATTTCCGGCCCAAAATATTCCGAAGGATGAAAATATAACTGAAGATTCAAGCTCGACTGAAGGATCCAACGATGTCACCTATCAGCCTACTCCAGTGAGACGTTCCAGCAGACCGAATAAAGGCATTCAACCTCAACGATTAATCGAACAAATAAGCGTTGTAATGGATGGTGAACCATCAAATTTGAACGAAGCGCTTTCATGTTATCAAAGAAAGAATTGGATTCGTGCTATGCAGGAGGAGCTAAGTTCATTAGAAGCTAATAAGACATGGGAGTTGGTCGCCTTACCCGAAGGCAAAAATTTAGTTGGCTGTAAATGGGTATACAAGCTGAAATCAGATGCAAGCGGAAACACAAGAAGATTTAAAGCAAGACTTGTAGCTCAAGGTTTTAGTCAAAAGTATGGTGTCGATTACGATCAAGTATTCGCACCTGTAGCCCGACAGACAACATTTAGGATATTCCTTTCCGTTGCTGCAAGTCGAAGAATGCTAGTCTTTCACTTCGACGTAAAGACTGCTTTTTTGAACGGTGTGCTGGAGGAGGAGATTTATATGCGTCAGCCACCCGGTTTCGAGAAAGAGGGAGCTGAGGACAAGGTATGTTTATTAATGAGGAGCATCTACGGGTTAAAACAGTCTGCACGCAATTGGAACGAAACGTTACACGAGATTTTAACCAAAGCAGGGTTTGTACAAAGCAAGACCGATCATTGTTTATACATATATTACGGAAGCGAAGGAATAGTATATGTTCTTGTATATGTAGATGACGTATTAGCAGCTGGGACCTCGATTGAAGAAATCAACAAGTTCGAAAAAATGCTTAAAGCAAACTTCGATATTGAAAATCTCGGTGAAGTAACGAGTTATTTAGGAATCAGAGTTGCGAAGCAAGATGATTGTTTTCTACTCGACCAACAAAAGTACATCTTAAATGTGACTGCGAGATTTCGATTGAGCGATGCTAAAGATTCAGATATACCGTTGAGTCCATCATATCAAAAGGAGCCAAACGAAGATATTATGCCAAATAACGACAAGTATCGTAGTGCAATTGGTCATTTACTATATATTTCAACAAATACACGCCTGACATTGCGGCAGCAACTTGTATCTTATCGCAAAAGGTATCTAAACCAACAACGTCTGATTGGAATCAAGTTAAGAAATTAATTAGATATCTTAAGGGTACCTCATCGTTACGTTTAAAACTGGGCGATGTTAAGGACAACGAGAATCTAATTGGATTTGCCGATGCAAGTTGGGCTGAAGATCGAGAGACAAGGAAATCTAATTCCGGTTTCATATTCATGCTAGGAGGGGCGATTAGTTGGAGTTGCAAACAACAGGACTGCATCGCTTTGTCATCAACCGAAGCGGAATTTATCGCACTCTCTGAAGCATGCAAAGAATCGATTTGGATACAAAGACTTCTGAAGGATTTTAGATGGAGAGGACAAACTCATACCAAGATTTACGAAGATAATCAAAGCGTCTTGAAGATGATTATCAACAAAAAATTAAGTAATAGGACAAAACATATTGACACAAAAGTTCACTTTGTAAAGGACCACATTGATAAAAAGCATATCATATGCGAATATTGTCCGTCTGAAACTATGCTAGCCGATTTACTAACCAAAGGTTTAGCTAAAAATAAGTTCATTACATTAAGAGATCGCTGTAATTTAATTTATATTGATTAAGGAGAAGTGTTAGAGTCATATATAATCAAGATAAATTAAGGGTTTTCTTTTCTTTTGGTTGCATACATTGGCGTGGTGTGGCGCTGTCATTCGCTTCACTCTAGAGACCCTCTAATCAGAGTCTGGACATCAGAAGGTTAAGTTAGGTTGTCCGACATTTTTCTGCAAAATCCTGAGAGAGAGAGAGAGAGATATGTGCTACCTCACTCTCTCTTAGTTAATGCCTCCTAACCTGCTTATACTGCGCGTACTGGGTCAAGTAGAGTAAATTGTAATAATGGGTGGATGTGCCGCAGAATTTTGTAACAATAGCTCTGCAAAGGGCTATATCATGAAGATATTCCTAAGAGATAAGCATCGTCGAGAGCAATGGGTTAAAAATATGAATCGTCAAAATTGGACGCCAACAAATAGTTCTTACTTGTGCGAGGTAAATTATTTTTTTATTCATTTAATTTATAATAGTTTATTTAAATATTTTATCATTTAATTAAAAAATATATAAAGAAATAGTACATACCATTAAATTAATATTTTTATAAAAAAGGAAAGCCATAAAACACAGGTTATGTATATATAAAAGTACATGAAATCAAGTTACATTACTTTTAATTTAAATACTTTAACATTAACATTAATCTTGCTATTCTTCTATTGCTTTCTTGTTTTCTATGAATGAGAAGCATGGTTTTTTATTAAAATATAATCTTGTTTTCTATGAATGAGAAGCATGTTTTTGTACTTTAATATAATCTGTTTATTTTTATTGACATGTTAAACTAAAATATTAAACATTATTTATAAAATAAAGTTATTTATTCTTTGATAGTTATATTTTATTAACCTCTTTTTATAGGTGCATTTTGCTTCTGAAATGTGGGAGCCGAACAGAATTGATAATAAAGGAAAATTGAAACCACACGCTGTACCAACCATTTTCGGTTTTTTTATAACAAAAAGAGTATCCTTTCAAGAACCTATACATAGAGAGAACTTACAGAAACCTACAGAAAACCTAGTAGAGAGAGAGCATATTATTCATAATGTTCAAAATCAAGATCAAAGTGAACAAGAAGTAGGTGTGAGATAATGAAATGTAATAATAAAAAATGACATATATATTTCAATTTTTCTTAATGTATACTTCAATTTATTTCAGATTACTACAAATGAATCTCTCAATACATCTACAAGCAATACAGTTTGTGAAAATGAAATTTTTGAAGAGAAAGAAATTGAAAATCAAAAGTGTTGTAAAATTAATAAAAAAAACTCTACAAAACTTAATTTATTTACGTAAACAAAATAAGATGAGAAATACGAATCAAAAATTAAAAAATATGATTAATAATAATAAGTATAGGCAAATGTTAGGAGATGCTAACTAATGATCAAATTCGGACTCTATTTACCAAAAAGCGTATCAAAAATTGGTCAAATGAGACCATTCAACGTGCTCTTAAATTACAATTTACTTGTGGAACCACCGGTTATGAAGAACTTATCCTACAAGGAATGCCATTACCATCTTTTGCGTACATTACGAGGATATTGCACATCTGTTGAAAAATTTAAAACAAGCATTAATTAACAACAAATTTTTTATCTTGCCCCAAGAATTTGTAATAAAATATAACTTGCCATCGAACAGGGTTGAAATTGCACATTTTAATGATTTACTTGAATCTCAAAAAGATTCAGAATTACTTTTAACGCCAAGATTATGTATAGATGATATTAAAAGTACTAATACTTTTAGTAAAATGCGGGTGAATAAAGCAAAAAACGCCGTGTTTTCAACAGATGTCAGTAGTTCATTAGAATTTCTGGCAGATGAAAATTCTAAGCCAGAATTTCTTGCTACTGCTTGGTTTGTCAAAACTATCTCTAGATGGTTCTCGTTAATGACTTCAAGAAATTGTAATAAAGCATTAGGTTTAAAAAATGAAGAAATATACAATGATAACATTAAATTTTTATACGAAGTTATTGATCTCTTTAATAACATAAAAATCGGTTAGAAAGAAACATTTAAACCTGTTCAAAGAGGAATTATATTATCCACAACATCAATCATTAATCTTGTAAAATATCTTTTAAAAGATCGTAATTTTAAATTTGTGTTAACTGGACGTCTGACACAAGATTGTATGGAAAACCTATTTTCAGTTATACGTCAAAAAAATGTAATTCCAAATTGTTTACAGTTTAAAAACAATTTGAAACTAATTGCTATATCAATGTATATGAGACCAATAGTAGCAGAAAATTATGATTATGATGAAAATGAAGACGAATATATTTCTGACTTTTTAGAATACTTATCAAAAAGTGGTAAAAAGGATAATGTATCAGCTGATATTTCCTTTACTTCTAATGCTTCAGCTACAATTACAAATGACATTCCCCCTTTTAATAATAACAATACAGTAATAGAATTAAATAGTAAAGAAAAGAACAGTTTATATAGCATAGCAGGATACTGTTTAAAGTCCGTTGAGAAAACATGTACTACATGTTGTAATTGCATACAATCTGTTGGGTCAAAAAAAATCATTAAAATTAGAATTTTCTAGATTTGTGACACTTAAATGTTATAAGAAAAATACGTTATACTTCATTAATAAACCAACATTTGAGGTATTCTTAAAATTAGAAAATATATACAGACATTATAGTCCCTATTTTAACATCATGCAGAGAGTAAATTTAAATGAATTTTTACTTGATAAATTTAATTCTGTTCCAGCAGATCATATTCTTAATAATTGTCATAATTTGCGTCAAAAATTATTTAAAAAATTTGCTATCTATTAGTTAATTGTAAATATTATGATAACAAATCGATGATGATGCATCATTTTTTAAAATAAAATAATGTAATACTTTTTACATGTATAACATAAGTATTAATATATACAATAAATATTTTTTATATGCTGTATATATATATATATATGTTATTTATTCCCTATTTTCTTATTACTTTTTTACTATATTTTCTTTAAATATTAATTTATTACTGTTAATTACTATCAAAGTTTCTACTTTCAACTCATTCGCTCTCTCTTTTTCTCTCTCTCTCTTTCTCTCGTAATATTTTAAAACGTTTTAAATTAAAATTTCAATGTATTTTTATTAATAATTAATAAGTTTTTATATTTCATAGCAATAGAGATTTCATAAAACCGGCGCGAATTGCAGAAAAATGGCGGACCAATCAGAGCGTGCTCCCTGATGTCTAGACTCTGATTAGAGGGTCTCTACTTCACTCTAGTGAGCTTTTTAGTTATGGCAACACTGACCTAAGCTTTTTTCGCTGCAATAACGTTTTGTAACATTCATTGCCTTTCACGCGATTCTTTACTTATGTACTGGTCCGAATAAAAGTGTTGTATTGCAAGTACTTCATCCCTGTTTCGTTCTTTATTCGGTACACGCTAACGGTACGGCTATCAATAACTCCGTTAAAAATCATTGTACCGCAATTCGCAAAATAGATTCTTAAAGCTAAAACTTTGCTCTATCAAGTGATATAATCGCCAATTTTTTCGTAAAGATTTTTGGATACATTACAAAAACATTGTAAAAATTTGCAATTTTTTACTTTCTTATTTAGATCCAAAAACAATTGTGCAGAACAACAACAAAAATTTATTCTTTACGTTTATTGGAAATATAATCAGGGACGACTTGAAATGTGGTGAGATGAGCAGGGAACACAACAATCTTGATCTTTATACACTCTGAATACTGTCTTTATTATATATAAGTATATCACACTCTGTAACTTAAACCGTAACCGACACGTCTGAACACGACGGTGATCGAGGCTCTTGTGAGCACCACTGATGCCCGCACGCACGCGTGGCGCGCCGAGTCGCGCCGCCAACCGGGGGCTGCCCTCTAGAAGGGCGGGAACTTATTGCTCGTTCAAAGTCTTCTCCCAACACTCCCTCCCTTTGGGCGAGCGATCCACGGGTCCTCTCTAAGTTTCCTCTTTATCTGAAACATAACAAGAATTAGTTATCGACTAAAATTAATCTCTAACTTTGTCTAAACTCTATATTCATTATTTTATCTCTCAGATACACAAATGCTTCTAGAGGTAAAGGTTTTGTCATAATGTCTGCCAAATTCTCTTTGGTCTTTATCCATTCGACTTTTACCTTCCCTTAATCAACACACTGTTTGATAAAATCTCCATGAGTGTCATCCATATGTTTTCTGTTTCCAGTTTCTTCTTTTTCTTCTAAGTCTTTCTTTATTTCTTCTAAGTCGTCATCAAACATTTTAAGTTTGTGACTTCTATCCATCTTAGTGCAGTTTCTTGCTGCTCTGTTGTCATGACTCTATAAATTTTCTCGTGCTTGGATACCAGAGTATATAGTATATATCCAGTGTCAGTATATCCCACCAACACACCAATAGCTGTCTTGTCGAATTTCGACGTAGGCTTTGGTACTCTTGCATATCCAATGCATCCGAATTTCTTTATTTGTTCAAAATGACAACTTGTTTCTGATGAAAACTTCTTCAACGGGATCTCATACTCTAAAGTCTTATGTGGAGATCTGTTGTACGCATGCACAGCAGCGTCAACTGCCAACTCCCACATACTCTTTAGTAATCCCGAGTCGAGCATATATGTTCTTACTTTTTCTTTCAACGTTCTGTTGAACCTTTCTGCAACTTCCTTGTCTTGATCTGACTTTGCATAGCATAGCTTTTCTTCTTTTCCTAGTAGATTTCTGGCGGATATAAGATATTTCTCTAGAGCCTCTCCTGATTCATCTTTTGTCTTCAGAGAGTAGGCTTTTGCTAATCTAGAATAGTCATCTATAAAAGTGATTATAAACCTCTTTTGTCCTGGATAGGATGTAGGTTTTATTGGACCTATGATGTCCGTATGTATTACCTGTAGTGGTCTCTGTGCTCTATTTCTGTTTTCTTTAAACGGCAGTTTTGCCATCTTTGCCATTATACATACTTCACACTCTAATATAAAGTTATCAAACTTTACATTCTCTAATCTCTTTTCTACTTTTTGTAATTGTTTTAGATAGTTTACCGATGCATGACCTAATCTAACATGCCATAACATCACCTCATTTATTTTCTCTAGTTTCTTTACTTTTTCAATTACTGAGCTTTCACACATTTCTTCTATATTCTCTATTGTCTGTATATCTTCTAACTTAATGACTTGATCGAGTTCAGCATTATTGTGTTCTATATTTTCATTTTCGTTCACATTTGTGAGCTCTCCTTCATTCTCCCTCCCAATCGCAGAGCCAACATTATCCCTCTCATCTAACTCTCCCTCCGAAATTGATAATTCATTGGTCTGAATGTTTGCTTGCGATTGTTCAGGAAGCTCACTATGTGGAACAATTTCTGCTCTACATCTGTAAATTCCTTTAAAAACTATTTTATTTGTCAGTTTATTGTAAACTTTAAACACTTTATCATCTAAATAAATACTGAACCCTGCATCAGCCAACTTTCTTAGATATAGTAAATTTTTGGATACTTTCTTTGCTGCAATTACATTTGTTAATTTAATGACTCTCTTTTCTTTTTCATTCGTTATTAGCGTAAGATTTCCTTTACCATCTATTGAAATGTTTGCAAGCTCATTTTTATTCGCGCATTTAATAACTCTATCTTTACATTTTTCAAACTTTGACAGAATAAAATTCTTATTCACAATATGATCCGTAGCACCCGAATCTGCAGTAAAATTGACTACCTCTTTTGAACTATCTCTATCTTCTATTAATTTAACCATGTATTATTTACCTTCTTCTGATTCTCCTTCATTTGCTGTTTTCGTTGATATAGATTTCTCAGCTGGTTGTATCTTGGTTATTTTCCCTTTGTTATCTACTCTTTTTGTGCCTTTTTGCACAAATCTACCCTTTTTCTTTATGTTTTTATTAACGGTTTTATTTAAATACCTTGTTCCTCTAGCTCTGTTCGCCTGGGCTTCGGCACTCGGACAATTATCACCCTTGTGACCTCGTACTTCCTGGCAGTAGTGACAAAACCAGGCACCAAATTCTATTAGTGGACAGTCCTTCGCCATATGACCCATTTGGTTGCATCTGTAGCATTTTACTTGTTTCATGTTCTCTTCTGCAGCAGCCCTCTGTACCCTGACTTCGGGTTTCTCTAATTTTTCTTTATTCTCGTTTTTAGTCTCTGCTTCTAACTGCATCATAAAAGACTTTATTTCATCTATGTTCATTTCTTTAAGATTAGTTTGTCTTCTAATTAAATCTACATTCCTCAGCTCTGGTACATTAATTGACACAGCCTGATAAAGTGCAGATCTAATCTCTTGTTCTGCGAGGGGTACCGCATCTTCACATGATTCATATTCTCTAATTATTGAATCGAAGCGTTCACAAAAATCACTTACTTTTTCGTCTTTTCTCATTTTAATTTGATAGAGTTTAGCTCGTACCGATGCATGAGTAACGTTTACTTCACTCTTTTTATATCCTCTCAATTTCTTCAAAATTTCTTTCGGATCTTTTTCATGTAGAATCCTTTTATGATAGTTAAATGATTGATTATTATATCTCTAACTAGACTTTTTCTCTTAGCAACTTTTAGTTCGGAGAGATTTTCTGGACTTTCAATGTTTGAATCTATTACATCTAACAACTCGTTATTCATTAACTCAGATTTTAAATAATCCATCCAAAGATCAAAGTTGGATTTTTGCGTCAGCTTATATTCTCTTCTAATATGCAACCTTTGACTGTTCAATTCCAATTCTATAGCTCTTTTCATTGTCTCTAAACTCCTATCTTTTTCGGCTGAACAGACTGTTATTTCATTTAATTTTCTCTTTTTAGACTCTACCTCTAGTTCTTTAACCGTTTGTTTACTTTGGGTATCTTTATTGCTTACCTCTAAACGTCTAAGTTTAACTTTTTCTTTCTCTAAGTTTAAACGGGAGACTTCCACCATATTCTCCATCATCTCGGTGGCCTTCGTCATTACTTTATCCAGCATCTGCATCGAATTGTCCATTTTTGCGACCAATTTTTCTTGCTTTTCATATAATATTTTGGTTCCAATTGGCAGTACTGGATGGTTCTCTTCCCATGCTTTGGTCACATCTACATTCTCTCTGACTTTAGGCAAGTTCTTTTTCGGGATTGCACCTCTTCTTTCCATCTCCTTTTTATCTTTTGCTTCTCTATCTATTACCGTGATGAAGCTGCTATCGCTGTCGTAGTCGACCAGCGCATCTTGGCCTTCTTCTTCCATCTATATCGGGATTTAAATATCAATTGAACATTAGCATTCCTCTTTTGACAAGATAAACCAACATTCGTATTGACAAATAATAATTTACAATTTCTATCACTAGATCTCTTTCAGCGATAAAAATTTAATGCTTATGAGGCTATATAGAACGCACTGCAATTCACAATAACCCCAAAGCGGGAAAACCACGCGCCTCTGCAGGGCTATCCGCACGCGCACACCACTGTCCGTTGCGATCCCCAGCACTGCTGAAAAGATCTATGAGAGCTCGGGTTGATCACGCACACGCACGGGGCCCATACAAATTTACGCGGCTTCCCTAAACAGTAATCAAGCTACACCGCACAGCAAGTCATGCTCAATTACCGACCCGATACATATCGATTTCAAAAAAAAATAAACTCATATAGAGTCATATAAAGTTTTTATACATACGCATACATTTACATGTATCGCAATCTAGCCATCTAGCATACGCATACATTTACATGTATCGTAATCTAGCCATCTAGCATCGATGCCATGTTGTTAGTTGAAATCGATTATGTGTTTGTGCGCGCCCAGCAACAAGTTCTGCGCGCCAAAAACAATGACTCTCGCCGTCTACGATCGGACTTCCGCGCGCCAAAAATTCCGCGCGCCAAAAGAAATGACTCTCGCCGTTCACGATCGGACTTGCACGCGCACGTCGCCGACTTGCTACCAAGCGGCATTTTTCTATCTCTTTTTCCTTCATTATTCTCTACTTCTTTATTACACTTTACACATCTATTCTCTAATTCTCTTATTACCATTATTACCTCTATTTCTATTTCTCGAGAAAAATGGCAAAAACATCTATCTCCTTGTAACAGTATTTATCGAACGAACATTCTTATTAACTGAGAATTCTCTCGTTTTGCTCGTCAGCAACGAGGAATATTATTTACTTACTCTCTAATCTTCTAGATGCTTCTATCTCTTTCTATGCCCTTCGCCGGCGTCTCACACACTTCGTATATACACTTTCGTGCTATGTTCCTCACGCAGGGGAATCGTGCCCTGGGCCCATAACCTATTGGAAATATAATCAGGGACGACTTGAAATGTGGTGAGATGAGCAGGGAACACAACAATCTTGATCTTTATACACTCTGAATACTGTCTTTATTATATATGTATAAGTATATCACACTCTGTAACTTAAACCGTAACCGACACGTCTGAACACGACGGTGATCGAGGCTCTTGTGAGCACCACTGATGCCCGCACGCACGCGTGGCGCGCCGAGTCGCGCCGCCAACCGGGGGCTGCCCTCTAGAAGGGCGGGAACTTATTGCTCGTTCAAAGTCTTCTCCCAACAACGTTTTTTTGTACTTTTAAGTATCCTATATACATTTAAAAAAACTCAGTAACAAAAAATCGTAGAAACATTTTCAAAAAAAGATTTTGTAGGAAAAACTTCGAACTTTCACATTAAAAAGTCAAAAAATTTTGCAGAATTTTTTTGGGCACGTGACAAGCCCACAAAGTGAGAAAAAAATTTCCTATTTTGTCCAGCTCGTGGTTTTCTATATGTAAAAATTGCCAAACTCACAGAAACTAAAAGAAAATAGTGATCTTCTGAAAGTAGAGATTTCAAGCTTTGAAACCCTTTTTTAAAACTTAAATTTCGTTCATTTTTAACGAAGATACAGCTGCTCAAATTTTGCCTAGTTTTTAAGAAAATTTAAGTGTTCCTTTAATTTTTGTGAGGAGTGTATAACACTTACATCAAATTAAGAAGTAGTCTATCACATAAGACGGTTGGCTCACGATCCAGAGATCCCGAGGTCTCGAGTTCGAATCCCATCAAGGTAAGTGTGTTTTTCAAGTACGAGAAAATATTTATAATCATAGGTTGCATCTTAAGAAACAAGTTAAAAAATAGTAATAAAATTTCAAAATAAATATAATTTTTTTTATGTCGGGTGAATTTCCTCATTAGAGAGTGTTTTAATTCTAGTATTTCCTTGTAGTTTACTGTACTCAAATAGATATAGAAATGTGTAGAATATCAATATTAGTTGTAGTTTGGCGTAGTTTTACCGAAAAATTTATAGATCAAAATGCACTAAAAAAATACAAAAATTTACAAAAGTGTTCCAATTCTAGCATTTTCATGTAGGATTTTGTAGTACTTCTTAAATTCATGTAGAATTTAATAGATTCTGGCAATTATATTTTATAGTTTTTTGTAGTACACTTTTATTATTTTTTAAATTTTGTAGAAATATTTCCGCCAGGGTAATGAAGGGTGGGATTGTAAAATAATTAGTAATAATTGAACAAAATGTAAAAATGCCTAACAAGATATCTGTATCATATATCTGTCCTAGCTGTGTAGGAACCAGACAATGTAGCCAACCCCGAAACTGCCCACAGCAGAGAGAAGCTTGAGAGACCTCTATGAAGTTGGCCGGACAACTTCAACGTATCGAACTTTCATTAATTGGAATCGATTGGTGGTCGTTTGGTGGTCTTTGGTAGTCTAGTCCGATCGTTTGGTGGTTAGTCGTTTTTCTGTAAAATAAAAATGAAATTTCCGGTGTGAAGTTAGCCGGACAATTTTTATTTTTCAACCAATTTAACTTTTTTATAGCTCATTCGACGCGGAATTGTTTGGTGGTCACGAATATCATCGGTAAAACGTTTGGTGGTCAACCGTTTTCCCAGAAAATAAAAAAAATTGTATGCGCATAATGCTGGACATATCACCACTGTGCCATTAGCCGGAAAAATTGTATTTATCACCCAAATTGACTTTGATAAGGCTCAATCGACGCGGAATCGTTTGGTGGTCACGAATATCGTCATTAAAACGTTTGGTGGTCAATGGTTTTCCTAAGAAATAGAAAAAACCGTACTCTCACGCCATTGGTCGTATGACTCCGTGACGTTAGCTCGGTAATTTGATGGATAAACATTATTTATCAATCAAATTGACTTTCATACGGCTCAATCGACGCGGAATCGTTTGGTGGTCACGAATATCGTCATTAAAACGTTTGGTGGTCAATCGTTTTCCTAAGAAATAGATAAAACCGTACTCTCACGCCATTGGTCGTATGACTTCGTGACGTTAGCTCGGTAATTTGATGGATAAACATTATTTATCAATCAAATTGACTTTCATACGGCTCAATCGACGCGGAATCGTTTGGTGGTCACGAATATAATCAGTAAAACATTTGGTGGTCAACATTTTTCCCAGAAAAAAGGAAAAACCGTATGCTCACGCCATTGGTCGTATGACTCTGTGCTATTATAGTCAGAAAAATTGTATTTGTCACCCAAATTGACTTTGATAGGGCTCAATCGACGCGGAATCGTTTGGTGGTCACGAATATAATCAGTAAAACATTTGGTGGTCAACATTTTTTCCAGAAAAAAGGAAAAACCGTATGCTCACGCCATTGGTCGTATGACTCTGTGCTATTATAGTCAGAAAAATTGTATTTGTCACCCAAATTGACTTTGATAGGGCTCAATCGACGCGGAATCGTTTGGTGGTCACGAATGAGCCGTATGAAAGTTAATTTGATTGATAAATAATGTTTGTTCATCAAATTACCGAGCTAACGTCACGGAGTCATACGACCAATGGCGTGAGAGTACGGTTTTTTCTATTTCTTAGGAAAACCATTGACCACCAAACGTTTTAATGACAATATTCGTGACCACCAAATGATTCCGCGTCGATTGAGCCCTATCAAAGTCAATTTGGGTGACAAATACCATTTTTCTGACTAATAGCACAGAGTCATACGACCAATGGCGTGAGCATACGGTTTTTCCTTTTTTCTGGGAAAACGGTTGACCACCAAACGTTTTACTGATTATATTCGTGACCACCAAACAATTCCGCGTCGATTGAGCCGTATGAAAGTCAATTTGATTGATAAATAATGTTTATTTATCAAATTACCGAGCTAACGTCACGGAGTCATGCGACCAATGGCGTGAGATTACCGTTTTTTCTATTTCTTAGAAAAACCATTGACCACCAAACGTTTTAATTACGATATTCGTGACCACCAAACGATTCCGCGTCGATTGAGCCGTATGAAAGTCAATTTGATTGATAAATAATGTTTATCCATTAAATTACCGAGCTAACGTCACGAAGTCATACGACCAATGGCGTGAGAGTACGGTTTTATCTATTTCTTAGGAAAACGATTGACCACCAAACGTTTTAATGACGATATTCGTGACCACCAAACGATTCCGCGTCGATTGAGCCGTATGAAAGTCAATTTGATTAATAAATAATGTTTATCTATCAAATTACCGAGCTAACGTCACGAAGTCATACGACCAATGGCGTGAGAGTACGATTTTACCTATTTCTTAGGAAAGCGATTGACCACCAAACGTTTTAATGACGATATTCGTGACCACCAAACGATTCCGCGTCGATTGAGCCGTATGAAAGTCAATTTGATTGATAAATAATGTTTATTCATCAAATTACCGAGCTAACGTCACGGAGTCATACGACCAATGGCGTGAGAGTACGGTTTTTTCTATTTCTTAGGACCATTGACCACCAAACGTTTTAATGACGATATTCGTGACCACTAAACGATTCCGCGTCGATTGAGTCCTATCAAAGTCAATTTGGGTGATAAATACAATTTTTCCGGCTAATGGCACAGTGGTGATATGTCCAGCATTATGCGCATACGATTTTTTTATTTTCTGGGAAAACGGTTGACCACCAAACGTTTTACCGATGATATTCGTGACCACCAAACGATTCCGCGTCGAATGAGCTATAAAAAAGTTAAATTGGTTGAAAAATAAAAATTGTCCGGCTAACTTTACACCGGAAATTTTATTTTTATTTTACAGGAAAACGACTAACCACCAAACGATCGGACTAGACTACCAAAGACCACCAAACGACCACCAATCGATTCCAATTACCTAATGAAAGTTCGATACGTTGAAGTTGTCCGGCCAACTTCATAGAGGTGCCTGAGAGCGGCTATCCGGCTTCGGGGGACGTCTAGAGTCCCTATAATAAGAGTCTGGACAGTCTTTGGTTTTGAAGCAAAATGGCGGTAGTCAGACTCTTATTCTAGGAACTCTAGTTATCGATGTATGTATATATACATTGTACGTATGCACGCGGTCAAACTGCAGTTGCATATCAGAAAATATAAGACGTTTTTAAACTGATCTACTATAAACAGGTGAGCCTATACATTATGTTTTAAATTTATTAAGTTAAAAATAAATAAAAGCAGATATACAGACACTGTGAAGTAACAAAAATGATAGTCTAACCTTCTCATCAATCATTACATCTATTAATGATTTAAATGTTATTACTTTGTAGAAAATATGACTGGTTGTTGTGTCGTTGGATGCAATAATAATAGTGAAAAAGGTTTTTCACTAAGAAGATTTCCATCCAATGAAGAACGGAGGACATTATGGGTGTCAAAAATAGGCCGGAAGAATTGGAAACCTTCTCCAAACTCACATATTTGTGAAGTAAGTATACAATGTACTGTATACGGTATACGTAATTGATAAATTAAAATTATAGTTATTTATATAAGTAATGGTATGGTATTTTTTTAGGTCCATTTTGCTGAAGATATGTGGGAGAAACCTCGAATCGATGGGAAAAGAAAGTTAAAACACAACGCTGTGCCAACAATTTTTCCTATTGTTCAAAAAGAAAAAGAAAATAAGAAAAATTCATCTCATACAGTACGTTTATTTATTTTTAAAATTGTCATAAATGTAGAATTTATAGAAAAATTGTTTTTAATAGGTAAGCCACTTTCAAGAACTTCACAAGACGTCTATCATATCGGATATATCAGAAGAAACGTGTACAACACAGAGATACAACATGGAGCAGGATACTGAACAAATAAATATTCAAGAAAGATCCATTCAATTTCATGACGCAGCAACATCCAAGTCAGATGACGGTGAATTAAGTTTGGCGGGGTCTGCTTTATTGGAAATAGAAGAGTTAAAAAGAAAACTCAATGAAGCGAATAAAAAACTTCATGTCGCTAACGTAGTCGTTCACAAAGCTGAGAAAACGAACAGAAACCTGCTACAACGAATAAGAAAATTAAAAAGATTTCATATTGAAAAAAGTTTGTTAAAATCCTCCGAAATACTACGTAAAGTTTTCAACAACGACCAAATCGAATGGCTTCAAAGAGATTCTCCTACACGGGGAATACATAAATGGTCTCAAGAAACAATAAAAAAGGCACTTCGTTTAAAATTTTGTTGTTCCGAAAATGGCTACAGTGAGCTCATAAAACAAAATATACCTCTGCCATCAACACGTACACTTAGGCTGAGTTTCCACTGAGCGCGTCACGCGTCGCGTCATCCAATCAAAACATCCCATTTCGATCCCGTCACAAGAATGTAATGAAATGGGATGTTTTGATTGGTTAACTTGTGACGACGCGACGCGTGACGCGCTCAGTGGAAACTCAGCCTTAGGAGGAGCATTGAAACAATTAATTTTCAACCAGGGATATGTAATGACATCTTTGAAGCTTTAAAAGATAAAATATCACAATTTCAGGACGATAGAGAAAGAGATTGCATGTTAGCGCTCGATGAAGTCAGTCTTACTCCTGGTATACAATACGATCCATCAACAAATTCTTTTATTGGACATGCTACCATTCCTAATAGTCACGGTAAATCTACATCCTAATTTTATGCTACTTTTTTGTGTATAAAATTTCTCTGGGGAGCAAAAATGGGTTTCCTTTCGGTGTAGATAAGTGCACTATTTCGAAGTTCGCAATTGGCTGGAAAGTAGAAATAATGCGCTTATCTACATCGAAAAAAGAACTCATTTTTGCTCCTCACTGTACAAATTGAAATTCTAGGCAGCGATCACGTAACTTTTTCCCTACGGTGGAAACGTAAAAAGTGAAAAGTTTTACGTGAAATTACGTGATCGATTCTTTGTATTTGTCTTTATATGCTTTTTATTCTGTCTTTCTTCTTTGTTGGTTTTCTATACTAAGAGAAAAACCCTTAGCTACGCATGGTTTAGTCTTCATGCTTGGAGGTATATTTATTCGGTGGAAGCAAATAATTGCCTATTATTACACTCCTGATGGATTTGATGGTGCACACTTAAAACCCATTATTGAAGAAATTATTGAGAAGGCTGAGTCCATAGGGCTTTACGTACATAGCGTTACATCGGATATGGGAGGAGTGAATCGAGCCATGTGGAGAGCTTTTTCAAACATTCATGCTGGTAGATATTCAAAAATTCAAAACTCTATCCCTCATCCAATTGATAACAAACGCAAGTTATTCTTTTTTTGCTGATGGTCCACATCTCATCAAAAACCTTAGAGCAACTTTAATTAATAACAAAGTTATCATGCTACCAAATCAGTTTAAACAGTCTAATCAATTGTCTTCAAATATTGTTCAATTTACTCATCTAGAGGAACTAGTAAATGAACAAGAAAACTTATTGTTCAAACTTGCACCAAAAATAAATAAAGATGTTATTAAATTATCAAACTTTAATAAAATGAAAGTTAGCAAAGCAACTAGTATGATAGATAGAGAAGTTAGTGGTGCATTAAATTTTTTAGGACATGAAAAAAAAAGATGATTATAAATAACAGCTCTATTTATAGAAATAGCCTCGAAATGGTTCACATTAATCACCTCGCGAACTCCATTAGTGGCGTTAGGGAAGAAAGCAGAAAATGAAAAATCTGAGGACATATTTAATGAAAAAATCAAATTTTTAGAATCTGTTATTGACTTGTTTAGAGATATGGAAATTGGTAAAGACAAAAAATTTAAACCTGTACAAGCTGGAATCATGATCTCAACACAATCTCTCATCGAACTTACAAAATATCTAATTAATGATCGAGGATATTCATTTGTATTAGGAGGGCGATTTACGCAAGACTGCGTAGAGAATTTGTTCTCTAACATTAGAAAAAAGTTTCCTATTCCAAATTGTATACAGTTTAAGCAAAGTTTGAAGATTATAAGCGTGTCTCAATATTTACAAAAATTGGAAAATACTAGCTATGAACAAGATGACGGTGTCTTAACTTCTTATTTTTCCCTGACAAGGAAACGTACTTGTAAAACAAATATGAGTCAAGAGGTTCCTGTAATTCCCCTTGAAGTTAAAAACAGGGTTATTTCTTTGAATAATTTAGAAATGAACTCGTTATATAATGCAAGCGGTTATATTTTGTCTAGAATATGTAACACAAATGTAATTTGCGATAACTGTTTAGATTCGGCAGGATCAAAAACATATAATCCTAACATAAAATTTTCAAATTTAGTACGCCTTAAATGTTACCGAACAAAAACATTATTTTTTGTAAATAATGAAACATTTAATTACTTTTACAAAATGGAAATTATTATTCGACGATACATACCTTATTTAAAAAACGTTAATTGTGATTTGGTAAAATTTTTTTTAGATAAAATGACACATGTGAAATGTAATACACTAAAAAATTGCCACAATATTTCTGATATAATAATGAAACGATTTATTCGATTCAGAATTAAAATAGAGTGCCAAAAAGGACGCTTAAAAGCACCTATATATAGTAGTGCCACTATGGCAAGGCATTTTATTGTTAAATAAAATGCCTTACCATCGTGTTATTCTATTAAGTAATATTTAAAATATGTTATATCTATTAATATAATTAGTATAATCAGTTATATGAGTAAAGGTAAATTGTCAGTATTTTGTAATAAATAACACAAATTCTACTCTCAAAGTTAGCATTTATTTTCTAAATCCAAGTCCAAATTCAAATCTTATGCTAGGTCTACAATGCGAGTCGTAAAGTCGTGAGTCTTAAGAATTGACCAATCACAATCGAATTTGAGGAGAATAATCGACTGTGATTGGTCAATTCTTACGACTCACGACTTTACGACTCGCATTGTAGACCTAGCATTACTGCACGCACATGGTTCTCGAAGTGGGGATATGGAATGCTCGATTGGTTCTGCCATTTTGCTTCAAAGGAGTCCAAGGGCCAATAAAAAGTCTGACAAGACTGTCCAGACTCTTATTATAGGGACTCTAGGGACGTCTGTCCTAATCTGCCCTCTGAGAAAGTAAACGTCAACTACGGCGTTACGCTCAGAGAGGACTCGGGTAACGATACATGGGTTCGTATCCATGCTATGGTTTGTGTCCGAACTACTCAGATGGAGGGGATATGCTGGTCGCGCAAGCCCTCCTCTGTCCGTGTATGGATCTACAGCATGTATCCTTAAAATACTACGATCTTTTCTAGCAGCACTAGCCACTAGCGTATAATTTGTCCGCCGATATTACGAATTTCTTCTGCAGCAACACATAAAATGTTGAACAGTTTTCTTGAACGATTGTAACAACGTCTGCATGCGTCTGCACGCGTCGGGCGTAGGCAACGTCTGTGTTGTAAGTCTGACAAGTTAGTCGGCGCGTAGTTGATTAAAGTTGGAAAAATATGTAAATATATAGTATATAAAAAATATTAAGCTACTATAAAATCTAAGCTCAGATTGTAAATGGTTTATTTAATATTGATTAATAATATTTTTTATAAAAAGGCCGCCTAGAACCTAGAATGGAAATATTGGTTTATTTCTAGTTCAGACGATAGCCACATATACTTCTTCTGAATAAGAAAATTTTAGCTTTTTGCGTTTCAGATACCTAGAACAGCAAGAATTATTTACACCGTCTGTCATTTATGGTGACCAGGATATAACAGAAAAGAAGAGCATTTATTTTGTTACTTAAAAAATAAAAATAAATTTTTAAAATAAGGTGAAGAGAACATGCAAAGTTTAACGTTATTCACTTTCTTCGTTTCCCTATAAAAAGTTCCTGAAAAATATATATTTTTCATAAAGATCTTTTAAATCAGAATACCTCCGTTAATAATTCTTTACATTCTTTTCCTGACGGAAGAGATTTTACACCACTTCTCAATATAAATATCTCTCTTGTTATGGTTTTATTCGATTATTCCTGCGTTTTTATATTTGTGATTTAATTAAATTATTGTTTACTTTGTTTATATTATTAGGTGATTGTTTAATGTTTTAGTCTAGAATAATGTTTAATGTTTTAGTATGTAAACTTGAACATTAATTATTATCATGTTTTTTTATATTTATCTTCTTTTATCGTAGTAATCTGTTCCGAAGAAAACTAAGTACAGTCGAAACGTTAATCATGTGTATTGTTTATTTAAGAAATTGTTTTTATTTTAATCCAATATCTCTTTGTTGTTGCTCGTGGCCGCTTATAAACATTAATAGCTAATATAAATTTAATAAGAGTAAAAAGAACATTATAAACTACTTTTTTTCTCGATATAGTTAATATGTAATTATTGTTATGCATTTAAATATTAAATTTAAATACTGTTATGCTAAAGTAAAGGCTTTTAAAGTAAGACTTTTTTATATAAAAGCATATTGGCCAGAACGGGGATTTCTATACATTACATTTACGAATTTTAGTTTTTATTTAATTAATTATATTTGCAATCTTTATATTTATAAATTTCAAATATATATATAGTGGTTAGAAGTTTGCGGATTGAATGAAACGGATAATGTGTCCCAAGTTTTTGTGTGTACACGTCATTTCCATCCACACCATTACAATGTCGCAAATAAAAAGATAAGGTTACTTTCTGTAGCTGTACCTAGCACAGTTATTTTAAGTCCTGAAGCAGAGGTTGGTAAGTAACCAAACATTTCAACAATTATTGTATATCGAGAACAAAAGAAAAATACAATCAGTACCATTAATAAATATTTTGTAAATGCAGAAAAGATTTGTTCTTTTCCACCAAAGAAAAATTCAACGGACATTACCTTATGATAATCACAGCATTGTTCAATCGGACGAAATAATACAACCATGTATTCAGAGCGACAATATTGGTATATACATATATTATGAGCAATATGGATTTTCATTTTTATATACTATACATTTGTAATGTAATATTTTATTATTTAAAAAATTATTTTTTATTGTAGAGTCCAGCATTGTTTTGGATTACGTCGAAAACATCTGTGATTCTCAATGTTACAATGGTAATTTGTTTTCATCATTAAATTAATTTTGGCATTTTTTCTTTTTTAGAAAATGTATATTTTGTAGAGTACATAAATAGTGCACTATAAATATAATTTATATTTTTTTACATTTTAGGTTTTGAAGAATTAACACCTAAGAAAGGCCGTCGTGTTTTACACAGCCTCGATACGTTTCCGAAATTAAATTGTCTGATTTTTCTACTCCTCGAAAAGCTAAAATGACATTAAACTTTGTAAAGTCTATGGATGTTAAAAAGTCTAAAACTATTGCACAACTAAAAGCCGCAAATAGGAAACAATTGCTAAACAGATTGCTAACATGAAACAGATGTTGTCTCATCTTCAGAAGAAAGAAGTGATCTTAGAAGGTCCTAAGAATACACAATAAAGTAGAATGGATGTAAATCTTGTGCATCAAAAAAGGTTAGTTTTCAAAATAGAATACATGTTTATGTAATAAAATATTATTTGTATTGGACCAAGCAATAAATTAACACTATTTATTTTTTATTTTGTGACTAATACGTTTCTTTATTTTTACAGCAAATAGAAGTTTTGCTCCAACAGTTTTTTGTTTGACATTAAAGTAAACGAAAAAAGGAACAGAGAAAAAAATTGAATGACAATTGACGTCAATCAAAATTGACAAATTAATATTAATTATGTAGAAAGATTTATACATAGTATATTATATAAAATATGAATTGTGTACCTTATTTTACACAAGTAAATTGTAATTAGTATTTATCAATGTAATAAGGATTTTTACAAGAATTTGTATACAAGTAAATTACATTTTTTACATTATATTATATCTCTTTTATTTAAAAAATATTTACCATATTTTTATTTTTAACAGGTACATATTTATCACATACAAACATATTTGCTAGAAGTTCAACTTCTTACGATCAAAACTAAATATGACTTAACTGTATTCTGATTTATAATGTTCACGACATTAATACAATTTTAATTTAGAAATTAAAGAACGGCAGTAGTTTATAATTATTAAAATTATTGATTATTAAAAAGAACGTGTTTTGTAAATTTTGAACGGACGTATTTTTGCTTCTCGGACATTTTTTTACTCTCGTGAAACAGCCTAACGTTGATATAAAAATTAACAATATGTTTACATAATTGAACTTTATGATTGTCTAAAATGCGGCTTTGGGTACGTATGTGATTTTCCATGACTAAATTTGAAAATGGCATGTCAATTGCATTTAAAACTTCATTAACCAATTTCTGTTTTATATAAATTTGTTTAATATTATTAGAATTCTATCGTATAATTTTCTCGGATATTTGACAAATTGTGCATACATCTCTTGACGGACTTAAATAAGGCCCTCGATTTTTTATCTTTGATAACAAAGGCATTTCTTCTCCTATTACTTGAGCCTTACATACAGTGCAATCAATAACTTTTTGTAGTTTGAATGATACGTATCCAGCGATGTATTGCACAACATTATCAACATAAGGAGTTAAATTGCATAATAACTTCACATATTCATTATCAAACTCAACACTTTCGTTTACACTTTCATTTCCAATGGGACATGTAAAATGGTTTGGTCGCGATGTCACATGAAGAATTCAATTCCATCAAATAAGCAGTTACCATTTTCAAATTCATGGAGTTCATTACGTAATAACAAACGTTTGTAAGCGCTTTGTAATTGTACTACATTGGGGTTATTATTAAATCCTCCCCGAGCTCTTATTGCACTAAAAAATGTTTCCAAGTAATCCTGCGATAACTTATATGTTAAGAGATAAGACACTTGGTGTATCTTTAATTTTTCAAATAATTGAAACATATTTCGTAAACAAATAATAAATCCTATAAAACCTGTTCTTCTATTGCTCTGTAATATTGACCATCTTCCAAGCGTAAAGTTGTAATATATTTTTTAAAACCTTCAGCGTACGCTCGCATAACTGAGAAATTACTTTCATTTAATGGTGTATTAAAATTGTGCTTAAAAAATTTATTTTTACAGTTTAACATATCTCCCATATTGTTAAACTGTAAACAAAAATTTGCTGTCTTAAGGCAATCCTTAAATTGTGATTTTACATGCTCATCAGGCAAACTCGTTAAAAAAACAAATGATTTATAAACGCTTTCGCTGAGAGTTTGAATTGCTAATTTAACATTCATCCGATTATTCTCAAAATTAATGTGTTTATTCGTTAGTTTATTCGCGGCTCTTAAACCTTCTTTTGTTTGAAATTCGTGCAACATTTTTATATGATTCTACGAAATTATATCGTTGTCGCTTGTTTTTAAAATTTTTTTATCGCTTAACGTATTTCTCACTAATTTAATCATATGGCAGAAGTTAAAAAAAATGAAGCATTCTTTATTTGTTTCCGGATTAATAAAATATGGTTTAAATTTTGGGCCATATGCAAAATTTGCGCCTAAATCAGTGCACATACAAATGTTGGAAGAAGCGCCATCAAAAGTGATAGAATACACTTTACATTTACTGTTATTTAACTCTTGCAATGCCCGACATAATAGGTTTGTTCGTTCAACACTATTTAAAGTGTTAATTAAAAAGTACCCAATGGGTACTTTCCAATTGTCATTAAGAGATACAGCCATAAACATTAAGGCACTTTTAGCTACAGGAACGCAATGGTTATCATTATATGTATGTAATATAGTGCCATAATCGATGCCACCGTAAAATCGATTTTTATCAAAAATAATTTGTTCCCGTATTCACATTTCATCTATCACTAAATTTACTATTGTAGGTTTTGAGTCTGTATACCGCAACGCAATTGCTTGTAAGGCTTCTTTTGTGAAGCCTGGTGATCCGTCAACAACTCGGTACCACTCTCTAATAGTTGTGGGACTTGGCAGTAGATTATTCCATGTTTTACGTACATAGTTATGCCTTAGGCGAGTAAAAGTGTAGAGTCAGAGCAAAACTGCGTATCTCTGGTGAATAGCTTTTACTGTGTTTCAACTTCTTGTTTAAAATTTGTTTCATTTTCTCCGGAATCAATCCCTAATAATAAAAATGATAAATTAAATGTTATAAAAACTTAAAATTATTAAAATTAAAATATAGCAAATCGTATTGTATTACTAGTATAGTATCTTCAGCATTCTTCGAGATCAGTCCTTTCTTCTGAAGATGAAACATCATCTGCTTCATAGTGACAATCCGTTTAGCCTGTTTTCTATTTGCGGCTTTTAGTCGTGCAATAGCTTTAGACTTCTTAGTATCTGTAGACTTTATAAAGTTTAATGTCTTTTTAGCTTTTCGAGGAGTAGCAAAATCAGACAATTCAATTTCGGAAACGTATCGAGGCTGTAAAACACGACATTCTTTCTTAGGTGTTAATTCTTCAAAACCTAAAATGTAAAAAAATATAAATTACATTTATAGTGCACTTATTTATGTACTCTACAAAATATACATTTTCTAAAAAAGAAAAAATGCCAAAATTAATTTAATGATGAAAATGAATTACCATTGTAACATTGAGACTTTAAAGAGCTGCTGTATTGTTATCGGTAATGACGTTATTGATTGTGAGCATTTCCCTGTTTTCTTTGTTGTTGTTTATGTCTTCACAGGTGTTTTCGACATGATCCAAAACAATGCTGGACTCTACAATAAAAAATAATTTTTTAAATAATAAAATATTACATTACAAATGTATAGTATATAAAAATGAAAACCCATATTGCTCATATATATACCAATATTGTCACTCTGAATACATGGTTGTATTATTTCGTCCGATTGAACAATGCTGTGATTATCATAGGTAATGTCCGTTGAATTTTTCTTTGGTGGAAGAGAACAAATCTTTTCTGCATTTACAAAATATTTATTAATGGTACGACTGATTATATTTTTCTTTTGATCTCGATATATAATAATTGTTGAAATGTTTGGTTACTTACCAACCTCTGCTTCAGGACTTAAAATAACTGTGCTAGGTACAGCCATAGAAAGTAACCTTATCTTTTTATTTGCGACAGTGTAATGGTGTGGATGGAAATGACGTGTACACACAAAAACTTGGGACACATTATCCGTTTCATTCAATCCGCAAACTTCTAACCACTGTTTACGATTCTGCTGATGTTGGTTTGGGAAGCTTGAAATAAGAATTATTTTATTAGTGACAGCACTCTTTTCTCTCATTCTTATGTATTAGAACGTATTATACTTATAAGTATGTATTTATTTGACATAGTGGACGCAAAGTTAATTTATTTGTTTACATACATATACATGTAATACTTACTGGTGCAAAGAAATGTGCTTATTTTTATCAAATTTGTAATCGCATAAGTAACACTTTTTTTTTACCCATTTTAGTAAAAAATTGCTGTTACTGATGCAATTAACAGAAATTTTAGATTATGGGCTCGAGGCACCGGTTACCTTTAAGTTCCCCCCTCACCGATCTCACATTTGACGCCCATTAGTTGCCGAGCATGCGCATAAGTGGCAAGGCAACTGTGGATAGAGACAGACGGTGATTGTCGGCACCGTAGTGTTTCGACCCGCACCGCTTATGGATGCTGACAATATAGTAGTATTATATATATGGCTCTGCGTGAATATTTTTGTGAAAAATATACACGATTTTTTCGAAGCTCTCATTTTTATTCCAGGCTTTCAATCTGAATTTCAAAGGTACGTTATTGTTTGTGCATGTCTTCTGAAGGGTGGAAACATTTCAAACAGAATGATAAATTTCTTTTGCCAGTGAATAGAATAACAATTGTAATTTAAATCGACCGTAACTGGCAATATATAACGTCTTTACCGATATGAACATTGAAAAAACCGTGAGCCAACTTGGTTTGTCGGATTCACACAGCACATTTTCAGATCATCATCGAGACATTATTAATTTCGACCAAGATTTTGATCAGTTGATGTAATTTCTAAATTCAATAGTTTAAATTTTTTTTTATTGCGAAAAAATATTACCCCAGCCAGGGTTTGAACCTGGAACCTCCCCTATACCGTGCGGGTGTCGTGCCAATTCGACCACTGGGGCTGTGGTAATATTTATCGCAATAACAACTATAAGATGGAGAACCGATGCTTCCGTCGACGGTGTATAATAAACAGAATGATAAATTTCTTTTGTCAGTGAATAGAATAACAATTGTAATTTAAATCGACCGTAACTGGCAATATATAACGTCTTTACCGATATGAACATTAAAAAAACCGTGAGCTGGGTTTGTCGGATTCACACAGCACATTTTCAGATCATCATCGAGACATTATTAATTTCGACCAAGATTTTGGTCAGTTGATGTAATTTCTAAATTCAATAGTTTAAATTTTTTTTCGTACATATATTACTTATACAACTATTTATATTAGAAAATAAGGTTATGAGGTGACAGCATTTTTACATTTTTTTCAATTATTATTAATTATTTTACAATATCCCACCCTTCATTAGTACCTATACTTTACTCCTGTAAAAGGATTTTGCGATCTGTAAAACCGTTTCAAAATTAGACCTTTGACTGTAATTGTCGGTAATTTGGACGGCTTTAGCATCCCCTTAAAGGGGATCCTAAAGACGTTTGTATTAACGACCGAATTCTATATCTGTCCTTGTATAGACAATGATGATAGACAAGGATAGACATGGTTATAGAGGTTATAATTTCTTCGAAGCTCTCATTTTTATTCCAAGCTTTCAATCTCAATTTCAAAGGTACGTTATTGTTTGTGCACGTCTTCTGAAGGGTGGGAACATTTTATTTTGTACATATTACTTATACAACTGTTTATATTAGAAAATAAGGTAACAGCATTTTTAATTTTTTTCAGTTATTACTAATTATTTTACATTCCTACCCTTCATTAGTACCTATACTTTACTCCTGTAAAAGGATTTTGCGATCTATAAAGCCGTTTCAAAATTAGACCTTTGACTGTAATTGTCGGTAATTGAGTCACTTTAGCATCCCCTTAAACTCATCAGAAAGGATGTTTCAAAGACGAGATTTTATTGGCTGAATACTACAGCGATAGAGTTATATGAATCCGAGTATACTCGTTTCGGTAACGACGTCAGTACCGCATTTTGTATCGATACGGTATCGTTAGCCTAAGTTACAGAATAGCTTTATCGTTACAGTGTCGTTCGCGCAAGCGACAATTGTCGCTACATAACGATAGCGACATCGTCGTTAAAAAGTTAGAAAATAGGCATACTGATTTCTGTCAACTTTAACGTTTAATATCTCGCGTCGTGGGGCAGAGCGACATTTTTTTCTGCCAGATTCTTTCGTTTCGTGCAAAAACGCGTCGATTGAGCATAATTACATCGATATTTTGAGGTGAGGCCCCTAAACTAAATAATTACCGCGGAATCTCCATAGTTTTGTCGAGAAGAACTAAAATAACAACAAATAAATGTGTAAGCCATATTAACAATATTGTAAAAGATAAATATAATCAAATTTTAATAAATTTTCTTATGTTAAAAACTTACACGTTCATTTTTGCATTGCGGACCTCAGCAGCATTAAAGTTGTCATTATTTTTCACATATTCACATACTATAAACATGTCTACTTTTGGTAAATTATTGGAATTACCTTTTACAAAGCCCGAATCAACCATTTTTTCGAGTTTTTACTTTATATTGATATGATATATCGTCTTAAAACAATATTATTTAACACTGACACTTGTTTCTTTTATGGAGATGTCATCGAGATCGTGGTGACGTCACAAGTCCGTGAGCCAATGAGATGGCGTTTCGTTTATGTTCAAATGTGACGCTTTTTAAAACATTATTTATAAAAATTTGGACTAACAAAGATATATTTATAGCAATTTTATATTTTTTATATTATATATAATATTATATATTTTTTTCAAAGCATTTTAATTTTTTGTTTTGTACCCAATTTGCCACCAAATGGCGATCGCTGGAACAAAATTTTATTGGCTGTTCAGAAATGTGCGTAGTAGCACAGTATAAGGCTGCATCCCCATGGAGAGAGAAATATAGCGGAACGGAATTAAATCGGAATCACTCTGACTGGCTAATCTCCAGGTGGGGGCTCTCAAGATGGGATATTAGCCAATCAAAGGAATTCCGTTTTAATTCCGTTCCGCTATTTCTTTCTCCATGGGGATGCACCCTTTCTAGGTCCGCCATGTCCTTGGGCTGCAAGTACCGTATCAAGAATATTCGAGACTACCGCCATTAGTAAATCTTTTTAAATAATAAAATGATCAATATGATCACAGCACACATCCGATTATTTTCCTTCAATAAAGAAAGCACAGTAGAGTTATCAGTTATAACACAAAATATGAAAGCGGCGTGACGGTAAGAGCCACCGCACAAGACTCTCGTATGGTCACGTAGCGTAACATAACGTGAGTCAACGCACAAGAAACGTATTGGTTACGGCCGTTACGGCGTTATACGTTTCTTGTGCGTTGATCTACGTTACGTTACCATACGAGAGCTTGTGCGGAGGCTCTAACCGATACGTTTCTTGTGCGTTGATTCACGTTACGTTACGCTACGTGACCATACGAGAGTCTTGTGCGGTGGCTCTAACGCTCATTAAGTTTGGTTATCTTTTTTTATCGCTTTGCAGTAACGGAGATACTATAGGGTAGAGATCCTCAAGTAAAGCCCCTTGCACAATGCTAGGCAATAGGCAATAGGAACAAGGAATAGAAATCAGAAATCATGTATAAATGCAGAATAAACAGTGACACAGGCAATAGACACAGAGTTTCCGTCACGTTGGAAATTCTGTGCCTATTGCCTGTTGCCAAAACCAATCATAGCATTCGAATTTTTTAGGTTGTAATTAACGATTTTTTTGTTATTTCCTATTCCTATTGCCTATTGCCTAGCATTGTGCAAGGGGCTTAAGAGATTGGACATCGTTTAGACAACTTTTGATTGGTACTTTGATCCGTCATATTGTTCAGGACAACTACAAGGGAAAAAGTTATCATTATTAAGGGTCGACAGGAGTAACACTACCGACCTCTGTCGGGTTGCTTAGCTGCGAGTCCGTATTTTATTTATTATAAATTTTTTAAGAGCCAAAATGTAAAATCCGGCTATGTACCAGCTTGCGGCTGATATTACTGATTAAAAGCAGGCTTGCTTAGAGCTGCAAAGCTGCTCAGGAACGGCTTTTCCCAAATTTTAGCCAAATTAATTAACGAATCTCATTAAACTTATGCTTGTTTTAATCAGTAATATCAGCCGCAAGCTGGTACATAGCCGGATTTTCCATTTTGGCTCTTAAAAAATTTATAATAAATAAAATACGGACTCGCAGCTAAGCAACCCGACAGAGGTCGGTAGTGTTACTCCTGTCGACCCTTAAATATTTATAATATACTTAAATAATAAATTATTTTCTTTAAAATTATAAAGTATTAAATCAAAATAACATTACAATTATAATTATTTAACAAAATAAAAATATTGAAACTCTAGCAAATTAAATCAAAATTGTAATAATAATGTCAATATAGGTCGAAAATTATGTTTAGTGTAAAGAAATTAATCAAATTTATTAATGATAATAATATTAACGTTTCTGCTTGGCGCTTGCGAGATTTGTAACTTCAGTGCAAACAACGTGCAATTATTCAAGAAATCGTACTTGTATGACACCAACTTTATGCTAACAAAAGTATAATAATTTATAGCAAGTAATAAAAGTTCTTTTATTAAAAAATAAACAAAAATTTGAGGAGGCTAGTATACGTTAAGAGGTTAATAGGTTAATTAAAATAAGATATAATCTAACTAATGCTTTCTGTCAATGTTTTAAATGCTTTCACTTCTTTAAAAATATAAATAGGAAGATAAATAATTTTGATATAGTGGTTATATATACTCCGCGCTGTTTGAACATTATTATAACGTACGTGTTTATTTTTAAATTTTTTCAAAAATTAGATTTTTTTTTTTGAACTATTAATACACATATGAATTTTTAATTAAATTTAGTTTTTGTATGTTAATAAAGATCTTTGTATATAGATACTGAACTGATTTAAACATTTTTTTGAAAACGCGCCATAGGTGTCCTGAATAATATGGCGGACGGTGGATGGTGTCCAATCTCTTACTTGAAGCATCTTTACTATAGGGTCATTGCTTTGAACGGGATTGGTGCATGTCTAAGAACGTGGCCGCGTAGTACCTCGATATACTTAGCAGACAAATTTGATATTTCTTATTATTGATTATTTTAATAGTTTGGGAATCGTTTGGGCAAGTTTAGGAATATAGTTTCATAGTTTAGGAAATAATAGTTTATTTATAATTAATAAAAATTAATTGAATGTATAGTTAGCAGACATAATTTTAAAAACAATTTTTTTCTTTTCAAATCAACGTGAAATCATTTGGGAAACACGTCTGTAATGTTTTAAACATTTGGGAAATAATGATTTTATCTGAAAATCAAGTTAGGGTAGACCGGGGACAAAAGTAACAGGGTACAGTTGTAACATCGTGAATATTTCTTAAACTATAAAAGGTACGTGTGTATGACCGCGAGGCGAGATCCACTAGATAGAGCGGCATTTGTTCCTTAGTTCATTGCCGCCCCTCGCGGAACGTGCACGTGTGCAGGAGAAGAAGTTACTTTTTTCCTTCCTGAAGTAAGTTTTCTTACGTGCATAAAATCTGAAATATTTTTCTTTCTTTATGCCGAAGGTATAAGGTTTTATTTTTATATGTTTTAGTGATTATTTATGTTGATGATTTGCATAATACGATTGACTTTCATCCAGATATTTATGTAAAAAATTTACTTCGAATCATAAAATATCATTAGGGGACAATTGTAACATCAATGTCTGGGGACAGTTGTAGCGTTACAATTGTCCCCGTTGCTCGGGGACAACTTCAACTTAACCTAACCCTTTAAATATATATGATTATAAATAATCTTTCAGTTGAGAAAACAGTATTATTTGTTTTTGTTTGCTATAATGTAAAAATACTGATATTGTCATGTAACAAATTATTTTATCATTAAAGTTACATTTTTTATAGAAAATTCGTAAGATTGATTATATAAACCTACTAAATAACCATTATTTTGTTTATAGATGATGTGGTACAATTGTTCCCCTCTGCTGTTACAATTGTCCCGGGGGTTGGGACGGTTGTAACAGTATTCTTCATATTCTTTAAACAATAATAACTTTTTTTCTAGTTACATTACTGAATTCAGCACAAGAAAATTTTGTAGTCAAATAAATTCTACATCTAAAGGTACAGGTCTTTTTTACGTAGATATTATATTTTAACTGTTATAAAATCTTAAACTCAAAATGTTACTTTTGTCCCCGGTCTACCCTACATGTCACATGTGCGATAGCTGGACAGTTTTACCATGGTTTGTGAGTCATCCAATCACAGCTGAGAATGTGGAAAGTGCTGCTAAAGCATAAAAGAAACGTTCACTTTCCTAAAATGGATTCATTATTAGCGCTAATTGTTGCATTTTCTTGGTATGTATAGGTAAAGTTAATTATATTATTTTAGAACTCCACAAAAGAAATATGTAATGCGAAATGTATCATTACGCATAACATATTTGTAATTTGAAATGTATAATTTTTGTATCATTTTCTGTTTAGGTTATTATGCTACATGTAATGCTGAAAGCAGCATATATGCTCAGCAAAGTCCAACCCCACGTCCGTGCAAAATAACGTGAGCCACGTGCTGAGCGGGCAACATCTTAGGTGGCTAACGGGGCAATGGCAAATCCTCCTGGAGTAAAAATGAAAAATATCTAAGGTAATAAAACTTTTATGACACTTAATAAGTATTATACTATTTAACTCCGAAGTTTAATCAACAACAAATCTCAATTTTTTTAGGGCGAAATTGGATATCGGCTTACTAGCTATGATTTTAAGTTCTGTCGAGACTGGAAATGACACAGAGGCAATCCGCCCATTTATGGAGAATATCCATCAAACTCTGTCCGAATTTGTTAGTATTTGTCCCTTTGAAGCAGCTCGGGATGTTCTTACGCATTACGAAGTGCTGCAGTGCTCCAGGTCGTTGGTTGTCTTATATTCCGAAGAAGTTCTCGATAGGTAGCTAACGTGTTTTCACATTTAATTAAATTACAAGATTTGCGCGAGTTTTGATAGCTTATTTTTTGCTTTCTCGCAGAATCTTGCAACAATTGAAGTCACCAGTCGCTAATCAACACGCTCGTGCTTTAGTAGTTCTCTTAGACATCTCATAAATAAACACTTTTCCGCCAGAGGTACGGAAATATATAGTTTTATTAACAAGTTCAACAATTGATATGCATACTGTTTTATTAGGATGATGGATCTCTGCAGAGAATCGCACTTAGCCTGCAGGAATCTTTCGGGGAGAATGGTGCGCTTCAAACGGTCGGGGCTATAGTGGCACTCGCGGCACGGCCAACATTTCCTCTTTTGCCGTCACAGAGGGCTAGATTTGTTCGCTATGGTTACATAAACAATGCGCAAAGTAAAATTAGATAATAATTAATTTAATAATTTAATAATTTAATAATAAATAATTTAATAATAGAGAAATTAATTTTGTCTTGTTAAGATAGGTGTCACACTGTGAAACGAAGAGTTCTAAAAAAGCATTGTGGAATTACCTAGAAAAATTCGACTGGAAAATATTGGCTTTTTTTCATATGGCATACAGACGTCAAGGATAATCAGTGTCAGTTATCATTAAACATGGTAGGCTGGTAAGTTATTTGTATATAAAAAATTTTAGTCCTAATTATATTTAAATCCATACAATAATGAAAATATATAGTGATTAATGTCAAAACAGCCTATAAACTTACGCACATTTAATTATTTTTCGATTTAGCGATCGAATACTTATTTTGATGGAAAATTTCTTCAGCTTTTTAATGCCACTTTATTTTTTTGAGCTGTGATTATCAGTTTTTGTTATACAGTTAAATAACGTGCAGATGTCTTATTCATAACAAATTCAATTTTGGCTCATCCGCTCTTTTGGCATTAGTCACGCGATGTATATCCAAGAAACAAAATCAAATATCATCAAATATAAAATAAAATCTACCATTATTCTAATTTTGAATTGTAGTAAAACATGCATAAAATTCGAATTTTGTTGTAAAAGAAGGAATTGATGACGTTAGGTTATTTAAAGTCTAGTAAAAGGTACAAAAGTTACGTGCATTCCCAAATTTCGTTTCCAAACTTTGTTTTTATTTTTTTCAATAAATAACAATTTTCGGAGAATTATATACCGACCGGAATTTTAACGGATTTATCGACACAACCCAGATCAGACAAACAATAAAAACAAAAGACTATTGAGACTATGTAATTTCTTCTGTTCGTTTTCTTCTCCTGTGTTTAGTATTATTATAGAACTCATTATTGAGTGAAAGTGTTCTGGATGTTCAAATAAAAAAGAAAGTATATTGTATTGAATGTATCACCGTGAGAGTAAGTTTTCGTTTAAAAAAATAGTGAAATAGTGTAGTAATCTTTGACAATTTTCCATGATCATAACACATCTGCCACATTAAACGATAATAATCTGGATCCATCCCAATAGGAAAATGGATAAAATTTCTAAAAGATATTTGCTCAAATATTATACACTAACTGCATCACGAAAGGAAAAAATTTCACAATAATTGCATTAATAATGTGCTTCGCCATAACGTAGCGGTTATGTCGGGATAAAATTTTTAAATGATATTTGCCCAAAAATTAATATATTCAATTTAGAGTATAATTTACGCACAATTATTGTGTTATATTTATTATAATTGTGTAATATTTCATGTCATAACATTTCAAAATTATAATTTCAGAATAATTGTACATTTTAAAGCATACATATTGATTTATTTTATTTCACAAAATATTCTAAAAATAATAAAACTTAAATACATTTATAAATTATTAGAGGTAATTTCTTTCCAAATTTAATTTTGCCATCATTCCACTAAGATTTGCCATAATGCTGCTAGTTTGCTGAAATACTATTTAGAAATAAATTGTGCAAATATTTATCAATATTTGATGAAAGGTCTAAATTTCTCCATATTGTTGCTAAATATAGAGACATAATTGTAGCATTCCAAATTTCATTAAGATTTCGTCATATAATTTATAAATGTTTTCCTATCGGGGCATTCAATAAGTTATTTTTCTGATTGCTGTAATGAATATTGAGAGTATGTAATATTTTTTCTTCATTTTTTTTAGATGGGACGGCCTTGTAGTGTTCCTAACCGAGAAGCAATTCTGTTAATTCAGAAATATATGCAATATTTTAATACCAACAATTTTCCTTCGAGTTCTGCAAAAGTTTGGAAAAACATGAGCAAAGAGCTCAATGGAAAATGGAAACCGCATTCAGTTTATACATACGTAAGAGATAATAAAAATGGAAGTCTCGAAGCAGCTCGTCAGAATTTGGGTATAAATATCCAACCTCCAAGACCACTACCATCGAAGTCGACCATCGAAGATGATATCATTGATGAACTATCAGAGGATTCTGAATCGGACAAATCATCTTATCATGATGACGAGAATGGAGATTCTGACATTGGTGTTGATTCGTTCCCTCTAGTTCTTTCACCCACTGAGTGGGAACAGATAAAGCCCGATCAGACTTCTAATCACCAACAGAAAAGATTGAAATCATGGGTTTGGCCAAATGTAATCACAAAAGCATTTTGGAATATGTACAAATTCCCATGTGCTTTTCTGGGCAAATGGTCATACGTACGCATAGAACAGGATGAAAATGAAAATTATGCCGTTGGATCTTTCTATTTGAAGTTCAAAGGATTATGTAAAAGCAAAAAATGTAATAATAAAATTGTTGGCGTTGCCTACAAAAAACCGGTCAACGGAGAACTACATTTGATAATCACAACGCGTGATACTCGTAATGATTATCATGAAGAAGTTAAGAGACCATTAAATGGTCCTGAAAGGAAATTAATTGGACGAAAATTAAAACGAAGAAGAGCCGCAGGATATCGGCAGAAATTACTTGCGGAGAATATGAAATTTGGAGAGAACGAACCTCCGTGGGTACAAAAATGTCATATTTACAGACAAGCAAAGATGGAACACAACAAGGAAGATCTTGGCATAAAATCAGGCGTGAAAATGGACATGATAACTAGCATTCGCAATATGTTACAAGACATCCGATACAGCAATGCTATCCGCGAGATTGGAGCAAAGAAGTTTTACGTTTTTTACTGCAGCCCAGAACAAATTTTCGTAGAAAAAGAATACTGCCGAGTAAGAAAAGGATTTTCTCGAATTTGTCTAGATGCCACGGGTAAGGTGGTAAAAAAATTTGAAATTATCCCAGGGCGAAAAACTGGCCACATATTTTTATACACGATTACCATCAATTTTGAGGGTAAAACTCTTCCTGTGTACCAAATGTTGTCGGAAAAACATGACGCAGTTTTCATCACATTTTGGCTTCAGGAATGGATACGAGCATGTAAGGCGACAATACCAGACGAAGCTATGTCTGATTTAGGGCGTGCTTTGTTACTGGCTATGTGTGAAGCATTTAACCGCATGACACTAAAGGAATATGTTGACGTTCTTTTCAAATGGGCAACGAAAGACAGATATAAAACACCTCGGCCATTTAACACTCTAATAAGAGCGGATGTGGCTCATCAAATGGCTGCTGTCGCCAGGTGGAAATGTATTAAAGATCTACGCCATCCTATTGTCAAAGGTTTTTATCTTCGTACAATTGCTTTAATGATTGACTGTCAAACAGTGCAAGAGTTCGAACATGTATTTCGACTGACATGCATCGTTGCACTGCATCTCGACCAAGATGAAAGTATAATGGTGTCAGGAAAACAAGTGTCGGTTTTTGAAGCTAGACGCCTTCTGGAAGAGTACATGGCTGAACATGGACAGATTATCGAGGAGCTGGAGACGTCGAGAGAGAACGTCGAAATTGATGAGGAAGTTGAAAATACTTTGAATTCAGTTGAAGAAAAAGATGATAAGAATTTAACCGTCACTCATCAATGGATTAAAAGTCTTATTTCAATGTCCACACCTCCTGATCAGCAAAAGATGGAGTGCAAGGCTGTAAACGGTTTTTATTTTTCGGAATTCATACAGCCACTTGAACGAATTGCCAAAGAGTTTCCTATATGGACTGCAGCAGCCCTCCCTGGCAAACAAACGCATGCGTCGACAGCTTCGCAGGAAGGATATTTTGCTGAAGTAAGGCAAAGAATCTTTGAAGGTATCCCTTTGCCGTGTTCTGCAAATCGATTTTTGAAAGAGCACATTGATGACTTGCATTCTGGCACTAATGAGGTAGCAGCAAAATTAAAGCATTTTAATCACAATCACAGGCAGCCGGTACCATTTCCACATACACCAGAGAAAGAATCAGCCTCGCAAAAACCTATTCGAGCTCCTAGTTCATCTGATAAAGAATCGGAATTCCCGCGAAAAGCTGCTCCAGTTTCATGTTCATTTGACGAAGAATTAGGATTCTTGTCGCAAGAACCCATATCAGATTCATGTTTACTCGACAATGGATTAGGAATCTTCTTGCAAGATCCCACTCCAACTGCATGTGCAGCTAACGGGGAATTAAAACTCACTTTGAAAAAATCACCATGTTCAGCAGATCAACATTCAGAATTCTATTCCCAAATACCTATATTATCTCCATGTTCAGCAGGTATTAAGTCAGCGCCTTCAGTACGAAAACCGGCATCAGATCCACGTTCAGCAGACGAAGGATCAAAATCCTCATTGCAGCAGCCATATATAAATATGAATTTTAATTCAATAAGTCTATTGCGCGAGAGGGCTCGCATGGTGAATGACTCTGATTTGAAGAGTGGTGAAGCGTGGAAAGGACTTGTCAATGAGGAGAGCTGTTTTGTAGACGTTAATGAAATAAGTCCTGAAAACCAAGAAGAATCAAAAAATATTCAAGATACTTCTCAAATTCTCTCTGAAGTACTCGACCTTCAAAGCAGCGACATCGCAAACATTGATCGAAATCTTTTTATTCAGCCAAATAATAATACTCATGGCTTTTCTAAAAATTATGAGCAAGACAAACTTTTTACAAAAAAGGATCCACACGCTGAATTGTCAACGCCAAATTCAAAAGAAGTTATTTTCTCGAGTACGCCATTAATCGACCATAATTATTCGAAATTATTATCAGATGAAGAAGTATCGACTGAATTTCCTAAAGGTGACCAACAAAATTTGAATCCAAAATGTAATAAAAACAAACCTGCGAAAGTAGGTTTCTATTTTCAATCATATCCACAAATACGATTTCTCAACGAGAGATTTGATAATGGAGGAAAAAGAGGTTTTCTTTTGAAGAATGGGCTAAAATTAGGAATCATAAAAGTTGGTAATATTGCTGTGGATCTTCAAAAAACTTGTGGGTTTGATGCCATCATCCATACATTGCAATTTGGTGCACTTTATGATTCTCGATATCATTTTTCTATACAGTCATCGAATAATCGCGCATTAAAATTTGTATGCAAATTTATGAAGATGGGCCTAACTATGGAAATACTTCGTGAACGCATTGTCCTTTTAAATGAATTTTATCCGATTGTAAAAGATCCTGAAGCTCCATCTATCAAACCGCACAAGTTGATTGCAGAAGACTCGATTACTCAGATATGGAAGAATCTCTTTTGTTGTTCCGAACCGACTGAGCCAAGTGCAATTAGATCGTCTGAATGTAATAATCCGGAATGTGTATCGCCATTACCAATGGATGTTGCATACTTTGAAGTAAATATCAAAATGATAAATACCAAAGGTATTCAAGCATTGCAAGATGCTGTCTTATTCAATAAAAATGATTACCAGGGTAAGTGCCGACAAAAAAAATGCCCAGGAACAGTTACTGAAACGACTCGTTCAAATTTCCACATCTTTATTGATTTGGATACGAGGACACATCGTAAGAAAACACATGGTCTCAAATACCAGTTAGCAGATGTTCCAATTACACTGAATTTTATAAAACAGTACCGGTATGTTTAGTAATATACATATAGATATCGCTTATTATGTATCGTTTTATTTACTTATTAAACATAAAAAACTGTATTGTTTTCAGCTTGATAGGTGTCATCGAACTCATTCATGGTCACTTTATTGCCTACTGTCGAAAACCTTCAGGACGATGGCTGAAATGTGATGATATGCAATTAAATGTCGAAGGGTGTGACGAGACAACAGTAATTACACCGATTGGGGCCATTTATATCGCGCTATGAATCTGATGTGCAGTTGAATCTAACTGATTATCTTAGAAGAGTGCAATTATGTCTATATTATAGTCCGTAAATGTTTATTTTATTATAAAATAACAATTTGCTCAGTTCTTTCATTTTATTATTCACATCTTTAATTAAGATATTATTCTTAGTTATATTCGATTAACATGCAAAGGAACTTGTTATACATTGCCATAGAATCCATTAATCCGATACTTATGCATTTATGATGCATTTATTACAAATAAGATAGTTCGCTTTTTTTTAAATCCATATATTTCATAGAACAGAGTTTACTTTATTTCCAGTGGCAATTGTAATCGCAAAGCGCTTTAAAACACATTTAGAAATGTGCCATTGTTAGAAAATAAAATGGAATTTTCATCTTATACTTTTTGTATGTTCCTTTATTTAGTCAACATTATTTTAACAAAGGACAGCATTCCATATGGATTGGCCGCCGCTTCCCTATTATGAAAATTATCGCAGGATTGAGAATTACTCCGGGTTCCAATCTATAAATATATTAAAATCCGCGAGAAAGATGCAACAATTAGCGCTTTAATAATGAATCCATTTTGGGAAAGTGAACGTTTCTTTTATGCTTTAGCAGCACTTTCCACGTTCTCAGCTATGATTGAATGACTCACAAACCATGGTGAAACTGTCCAGCTATCGCACATGTAACTTGATTTTCAGATGAAATCATTATTTCCCAAACGTTTAAAACATTACAGACGTGTTTCCCAAATGATTTCACATCGATTTAAAAAGAAAAAAATTGGTTTTAAAATTATGTCTGCTAACTATACGCTCAATTAATTTTTATTAATTATAAATAAACTATTATTTCCTAAACTATGAAACTATATTCCTAAACTTGCCCAAATGATTCCCAAACTATTAAAATAATCAATAATAAGAAATATCAAATTTGTCTGCTAAATATATCGAGGTTTCAATATCGGTTAGTATCAACAATCCGCTTTCGTTGCGTCTGGAATGGATCCCCTTCGTACCTCGATATACTTAGCAGACAAATTTGATATTTCTTATTATTGATTATTTTAATAGTATTGGGATAATGTATGGAGACGCATGTTTGACGTGCGTTATGACGCGCAGAAACGCATGCATAAACAACAAGGGTTACATTTGAGATAGAAATAAAACATAATGTACATACAACCAGACGCGCGCTATATATTTATTTATTGGCACTATATATTTTTTAATTATATATATATATAGGTTAGGTATGTACAAAATACAGATAAATTTTAATAATTTGTATAGCAATTGTAGTACAAATGTGCCATATTACTTCTTCGTGTTATACACGAGTTGTATAACACAAATCAATAAATTATTTATGCTATCAATATTTAAACGGTCACAAAAGGAAATATCAAGGAAATATTAAGAAAATTATATAATACAACTTGTAACTTAATTTTATCTAAAATATAAGTAGAAAGGGCTGTAAGGGTCACAACGCGGATCACGGTGCGTTCAGATATAAATGTGATTTATTCCTCGATTTACAAAAATCCAAACGTTTCGGCTCCTGTCTGAGCCATCCTTAGTGGTACAATATTAACATCAAAAATATATATTTTTCCTTAACATGGTGAGTTTACTGTTTCAATTTGACAGAAACTTAGTGAGACTTAAAAGGTCCAAATCAGTTAGTCTGGAGAAAAAATACATCGCAGTCAAACCGAATAATAAGAAAATAAGGCAAAGAAAATGATCTGTGCAGAGCGATCTGTAAGACGAGATCCCATCGACACGACGCACAACGAAAAACATTCTGAATGATCTCGTCTTACAGATCGCTCTGCACAGATCTGATCGATCATTTTCTTTGCCTTATTTTCTTATTATTTGGTTTGACTGCGATGTATTTTTTCTCCAAACTAACTGATTTGGACCTTTTAGTCTCACTAAGTTTCTGTCAAATTGAAACAGTAAACTCACCATGTTAAGGGAGAATATATATTTTTGATGTTAATATTATACCACTGAAGATGGCTCAGACAAGAGCCAAAACGTTTGGATTTTTGTAAATCGAGAAATAAATCACATTTATATCTGAACGCACCGTGATCCGCGTTGTGACCCTTACAGCCCTTTTTACTTATATTTTAGATAAAATTAAGTTACAAGTTGTATTATATAATTTTCTTAATATTTCCTTGATATTTCCTTTTGTGGCCGTTTAAATATTGATAGCATAAATAATTTATTGATTTGTGTTATACAACTCGTGTATAACACGAAGAAGTAATATGGCACATTTGTACTACAATTGCTATACAAATTATTAAAATTTATCTGTATTTTGTACATACCTAACCTATATATATATATAATTAAAAAATATATAGTGCCAATAAATAAATATATAGCGCGCGTCTGGTTGTACATTATGTTTTATTTCTATCTCAAATATAACCCTTGTTTATGCATGCGTTTCTGCGCGTTATAACGCACGTCAAACATGCGTCTCCATACATTATCTCAATCAAAACGCGCGCGTCTGACACGCAACGATAAATTAGAAAGAGAGAGAGACTTATAACAGTGAGAGGAAGTGAGACAGATTATCGGTGCTCTGATTGGTTACATACTTCGCACGCGCATGTGCAGTTCATTTTTATCCACGCTAACATCAAAAGTGCCGACAGAGAGTTGCGCTACTGTATATACTGTGATTCAGGGCAGAAAATCTGACAGTGATTATCGGAGCACGTAGCAGAGCTACTATAAATTCGATGAACAAATTTAATTATATAATACTGTTTGTTATCGCAAAAAATGCCTTATGAGACACACTTGGATATGGAAATACGAAAATTGAGACCCGCTGAACTATGTGAATTAGGAAGTATATTAAGCATTTCTGATTCATGGAAAAAACTGATGTCTATTGTGCCTAAACAAGGAAATGCTTCTAAATTTAGTAGTGACCATATCAGGTAATTTACATAATGTTTCGATAAATATTAAGTTTGATTCCTCGATCTCTTTATATATTTTGATAAAATTATATTTATTCGAACTTTTTCTGTAAAAATAAAATTTTGAAAAACAAATCGTCGCTCGGTAATATAAGAACAATAATTAATTGTTGTTCACAATGTTTGTGGAAAATTGGAAATTCATATAAAATTCGTATAATAATCAGCTATTTCCAGACACTTTGTTGATGCGATCTTTATTGCGTTAGACGTTTCTCAAATGCACACATCGCGTTGTGGACAATAAAAAAACGTTCACACATCGCGCGGAAAAATATCTCATTTTGATATTTGGACAATCAGCATCCACAACGCGTCGTGGTTGTTTTTTTTTTTTTTCGTTCAGTGAGCGTTTTCGGTTTTTGAGCGTAACATGTACATACACACACGCGCGCGCATACACATACACATATTAACCTCAAATTTTGCGTTTATTGTCTCTGCCGTGCTTATACAACTTTAAGTATTTATATGACAGATTTCCAAATCTTTATATATTCACATAATATGTAAGCTTAATTACCATTAACGCGCGTTACAACAAAAATTTATGTGCTATAAACCATATTGATAGGTTAGAGACATTTACACTGATTTAAGCCAAATCTACAATGTGTTCTTTGCTTTTTGTTTTCTGCTCTAAAAAAGGGCCACTACTTCGACCAACGCCGATTAACTTTAATCGACGGTTAACTCAATCAGCAGTGTCACCAACAACAAGATATTTGTCGTTGTGTATGTCGTTCTTAACCAATTTTTTCAAATATTATACTACTTCTCTTTAATTTGAATAAAAACGTTTCGATTTTTATTTAAAATATCTACGAAAACGTGTTTATGTAACATGGATAGAATTATTAATTTTTTATTATTTGATGAATACGAGGGTTATGATCTTCCAATAAAAAGGAATCGACGAAAACCACGTATAATCAGGCCACGTATAAATTATTTAGAAATTTTTGTCATTTTAAAAGAAGATTTGCAATATCAAAGGAAAACTTTAACATGATATTAGAAAAAATTTATGTTGAATTACAACATAAGACTAATCGGTATGTATAAATATTTAATACAACAATTTAAAATTATATATGATATATATATATATAATAAACAAGACAAAATAAATTTATTATAAAAAAATAAAACATTAAAAATGTTTATACATACTATGGGAATGCATATATGTATTCTGTCAGTTTATTAGTTTATTTTAATTTATTTTAATTAATATTCTCTCAGTTCTGGTGAATAGTATATTATATATTATAACAACACAAATTAGATTATTAATTTTTTCCAAAATTCTTTGCTTTGTCAGTGAAAAATTAACACAGGTTGTATTTTTGACCAAACTGAAATTTATTCTTACGTTAACTCGACGTTTCGACACTGGTTTTGTGTCCTTATCAAGAGATTTCTAAAAGTATACAAAATGAAGTCGTTACAAGCATGTTGTTACAGGAACGAATGTCGCACGAGAAACAATCAAGGAAATATCTACCTATCTCATATTGTTCGCAAATTGCATTAGCCACCCACAAAGTTCTTGCAGTTCTACTAACATTGTCAAATCTTAAAAAAGTCGCAATCCAGAGCGAGCCGCAGTCATGATGTGAACGGAACCGACCGGTGACACGTCGTTCCAGATCGAAAGACAGCGACTAATCTCCGATATATAAATAAACGACTGTATAGGTCAAACAAATAAAAATAACGCTTAGAGAGTAATTATTACGTGGCTCTTATGATTCTATCGTATAGCGGATTGAGATTCTCAGTGTCTTTTTTTAAATTGATCCTGTTCTTTTGTTCTTTTTTTATGTAAAACATCTCTGCAATCTCCCTGTTCCTTACATTTCTCTCTCTATGCATAATTTCCGTATCGGACCATTTAAAATTATGCCCGTGTGTAAGTCGGTGCTTGCTAACAACGGAGTGTTTATTCACATCTTTTTTTATGTCAACCTAAATGTTCCTTCACACGAGTTTCCAAATGTCTTAGGGTTTGTCCAATATAAGAAACGTTACAGTCATTACATTCGATTTTGTAGACCACTCCTGTTTCTTTCATATTTTCGAGCTTATCTTTGCCCCGTTTTGTAATTGAATCTAGCTTTTTGGGGATCGTGTAAAGGACATCCAGGCCACATCGGTTTACAGTCCGGCGAATATTCTCACTAAGACCCTTAATGTAAGGAAGCGCAATGTATTTCCGGGCGTCGAAAGTATATCTTACATTATTACAGTCGGTGATGTTATTGCGATGTTTTAATTCTTTTAATCTGTTGTTAATTTGCTTATCAATCAGCTCTTCTGGGAAGCAATTATTCCTAAGAATGTCCCTCACAATTTTAATATTAGAACTGTGAAATTGTTTATCCGAAAGTAAAATTGCATGGTCAACAAGGCTTGTGATTGTATTATATTTGTATTTCAGTGAATGGTTGGAAAAGTAATTTACATATCGGCCCGAGAACGTTTCTTATATTGGACAAACCCTAAGACATTTGGAAACTCGTGTGAAGGAACATTTAGGTGACATCAAAAAAGATGTGAATAAACACTCCGTTGTTAGCAAGCACCGACTTACACACGGGCATAATTTTAAATGGTCCGATACGGAAATTATGCATAGAGAGAGAAATGTAAGGAAGAGGGAGATTGCAGAGATGTTTTACATTAAAAAAAGAACAAAAGAACAGGATCAATTTAAAAAAAGACACTGAGAATCTCAATCCGCTATACGATAGAATCATAAGAGCCACGTAATAATTACTCTCTAAGCGTTATTTTTATTTGTTTGACCTCGGAGATTAGTCAGTCGCTGTCTTTCGATCCGGAACGACGTGTCACCGGTCGGTTCCGTTCACATCATGACTGCGGCTCGCTCTGGATTGCGACTTTTTTAAGATTTGACAATGTTAGTAGAACTGCAAGAACTTTGTGGGTGGCTAATGCAATTTGCGAACAATATGAGATAGGTAGATATTTTCTTGATTGTTTCTTGTGCGACATTCGTTCCTGTAACAACATGCTTGTAACGACTTCATTTTGTATACTTTTAGAAATCTCTTGATAAGGACACAAAACCAGTGTCGAAACGTCGAGTTAACGTAAGAATAAATTTCAGTTTGGTCAAAAATACAACCTGTGTTAATTTTTCACTGACAAAGCAAAGAATTTTGGAAAAAATTAATAATCTAATTTGTGTTGTTATAATATATAATATGCTATTCACCAGAACTGAGAAAATATTAATTAAAATAAATTAAAATAAACTAATAAACTGACAGAATACATATATGCATTCCCATAGTATGTATAAACATTTTTAATGTTTTATTTTTTTATAATAAATTTATTTTGTCTTGTTTATTATATATATATATATATATATATCATATATATAATTTTAAATTGTTGTATTAAATATTTATACATACCGATTAGTCTTATGTTGTAATTCAACATAAATTTTTTCTAATATCATGTTAAAGTTTTCCTTTGATATTGCAAATCTTCTTTTAAAATAACAAAAATTTCTAAATAATTTATACGTGGCCTGATTATACGTGGTTTTCGTCGATTCCTTTTTATTGGAAGATCATAACCCTCGTATTCATCAAATAATAAAAAATTAATAATTCTATCCATGTTACATAAACACGTTTTCGTAGATATTTTAAATAAAAATCGAAACACCTTTATTCAAATTAAAGAGAAGTAGTATAATATTTGAAAAGAGTGGTTAAGAACGACATACACATCAACGACAAATATCTTGTTGTTGGCGACACTGCTGATTAAGTTAATCGTCGATTAAAGTTAATCGGCGTTGGTCGAAGTGGCCCTTTTAACCTTTTTGCGAAATACGAGATAGTCGCAAGATAAAAATTGACGAACTTCAGAAGAGATAAGAAACATCACGTTACGCGACGGAATTGCGAAATACGAGATAGTCGCAGAGGTTAAGAGTAGAAAACAGGAAGCAAAGAGCACATTGTAGATTTGGCTTTACACTTCCATCAATCGTCGAAAAACAGGCAAAAAGATACCTCTTTAATTACTGGTTTTTTTTTATAGTAATAAATAGCAATTTTTATTTTCCAAACCAGTTTTACACAAGATATCAATCGAGTGTACTTTTATCAATATCTAATATGAGGAACCTAAACTTAATATTTACTAAAAGGCATATAATGTAATTCAAAGTATTTTTATCAACATGCGAATATATTATATAAAGCATCCTAATCTAAATATTTATTATTTTCATTGTAAAGCGTATTACATTGCAAATTTGAGAAATTTTAGGTATAAAGATTTCTTTTCTTATTGCAGTATATAATTTTATATATTCAATATTACTTTATACAAATTTTAGAGTATAAAATAATTTATATTTTATAAAAAAGTTATAAGTCCTTGTATCTCTTTGAATATTATTAAATTGTGATTGTAGGTATTACATTACATATTGCAATAGTATTATGCATACATATACATATTTGCCATGCTTTATTAATATATAAGAAGAAATAAAGAAGAGTACAAGGTTTGTACGATTAGAAATCACTTAAATAACAAAGGATCACTTAACAGTGAACTCCACGCTGAATATTTTTCAGTCTTGAAACACGGCTCTAATTTTGCCGGAACAGTAAATAATCTATATACTTAAATCGATAATCGATTTAACTAATCTATGTTAAATTAAGTCATTATAAATAAACTTAGAGAAATAAAGAACTGGTGTTATATATAAAGTAAAACTATAAGTAATGAATTTTATGATTTTGTGTTTCATTCTGAATATTAATAAAGCAGTCAATATGTTATATAATTTGATATGCTATGCTTTTCAAGTTATTGAGAAAATTAAAAATAAAAAGATATTGATTTATAAATGCTACATTGCAAAGTACATACATTTTATTGATAAAAATTGATACTTCATATTATTTGATAAATAAAAAATAATGTATATATACCTATAACACAGGTATCCTCCATTTTTCGAAAGGTTGTTTTTCACCATCTTGCTTTTACGAAAGACCTACTTTAGTAATACCTGCTTCCGCTAACCGAAAAAGGTCCAAAGAGGATTTTCGCTTTTACTAGCAAAAATTTTTCTCATCTAAATTAATGATAATTACTTCTTCGCTTTATGCCTTTTGGCTCAAAAGAAAGATTTCACAAGAACACTCTACTTTCGGATAATGAGGAAAACTTGTATTAAATGAGAATAATTTTTTCAAGCACAGATTCGATTACATACGTCAATTTCAAAATATCGAATACTTTAATTCCAAAAAATCGAAGAAGAAATCTTTATACTCAGCATCATTAAAAGATTTCTAGAAATTGATTGTACTACATTTTTCTTAAGTTATTTGTCATTATAATAGATATCGGATTTCATATATGCATATTGGTGGAAAAGAGCAATTAATAAGATTAGGTTATTTATAATATCCAACATATTTATACCTAACATACGTTGCAGTATGAATATGTTGGATATTATGAATAACATAATTTTAGTTATTAACTGCTTTTTTCCACCAATCTGCATATAAAAAAATCCGATGTCTAGTCATTTTTGTATATTGTTCTGGGGTTGAGACCACATTACTCCTAGGTATTTTGACCCGCTGAACACGAATCTGCAATAAAAAATAGGGGTCGCCCAGTGGATTTCAGAGATAACCTCAAAAAACCGTAAAAAACCACGTTTTTTAGTGGTAAAGGCTTTAAAAAAAGAATATGATTTGTTTCAGGTCAAGACCAACCAGAATTTTATTGGTAAACGCACAAACACACTTGTGTCAGTCTTTCCTGATGTTTAGACTATTGGCCAGTCTACAATGAGTCGTTAGTCGTTAGTCAGATGTCGGAAGAGAGTCGAAAAAAGTCATAAACGTGTCATAAGGCGATCGGAAGTTTGTAATCGGCAATCATAAGCGATTGGCCAAATGCCATCTCTTCCCAGCAAACGAAAAAAGATTGAAAAGAATTAAAACGGGATTGCCAGGAATTCAATTAAGGATTTTCCGAATTTCATTCTGTCCAAAAAAGGGATTGAAATAGTTTCAATATCATGGAATTCCTTATTTTGGAAAAAATTTGTCTTTTTTAAATCCTATCCAATTCCGACACAAAAATATTATACCCCTGAATGCCAGGTTAGGGATTGGAAAGTTTCGTGATGAATTCCATTGAATACCATTGATTCCGTTAACGAAATGAATACCATTGAATGCCAAACTAGGAATTAAAAATTTCCGTATTGAATTCCATTGAATTCCGTCTATTCTGACAATAAAATGAATACCATTGAATGCCAGGATAGGGATTGAAAAGTGTCCGTGTTGAACTCTGTGGCGGTACGCGCCACCAATAGTACACCGCGCGGTATCTGCATTACCGGCAGTTCGCGTCGACGCCGCTAGACGTCGCATCGCCGGGACATCTTCTCGAATTCAAAGTTTCGTCTCGACCGCTATGTAAAGGGACCCTTTACGGGGCCTTACAGATCTTACAAATCTCATTTTCGGGCTAATTGCCCGTCGGCAGTAGTGCGTGTAATGCCCTTATATAGGCATACACAAAAGCTCACCGATGAACAACGGCGCTTGGTCGCCCAACGGAGGCGCGAGACGTTTCCTAAACCATCTAATGCCATGCAATTCCATAACCTTTACGGATTCCATAGGATTGGATGGAATTGAAAATTTCTTTTTTGGATTCCATGGGATTGGACCATCTCATTTCGAATCCCATCTAATTTCATCTAATTCCGCCAAAAAAGGGATTCAAAGGTATTAAGAAATTTTAATATCTTTTAATTCTTTTGCGTTTGCTGGGTTACGATCACCGATTACAGGCCTTCGATTGCTTATAATACGCTTATAACTATTTCTTCCGACATCTGACTAACGACTAACGACTCATTGTAGACTGGCCATATAAGAAAAACTGAAGACAACAGCAGGCTGAAGGCGAATCTGAAGATGGTTATACCTCTGAGAGCGGGAAAATATTTTGCAATACTCGCACAGTTATCGTCTGTAAGTCCAGTTTGGTGATCAGAAGATTTTATACTGTAAGGAAATTTAGTGACTGAAAACCTGCATGAGGCCACCTAAATGAAGGTGATCTTATAAACGAGAACTAAATTGGTTTACGCTTGCGTATGCGTTTGTCATCGAACGACCTATATTAATGTAAAGGATTTCTACGTTGCTTTTTGCCTTTTTGTTGTGTTTCTCTTTTCAGCATCCAGCAATAGTCTTTTACGGTTTTTTGAGGTTATCTCTGAAATCCACTGGGCGACCCCTATTTTTTATTGCAGATTCGTGTTTACCGGGTACCAAAATACATAGGAGTAATGTGGTCTCAACCCCAGAACAATATACTTTTTTTTGTGCAATGAACCTGTGTAATAATTTATATTTTGATTATACATTATTGTGATTTGTGATGATTGCATGATTAGCAAAATTGAACAAACGGCACGTAAAGACATTCGCAATGCAGCTCAAATATTTTTGGATGAGTGGAGTACTATGGGGAGAAAGAGACCAACATCAAAATTTTTACTAGAACTTCTTATAAAAGCAGAATTATTTAGGGCCGCTGACTATGTGGCATGTGATATATTAAAACGTAAGGTTGTTTTTTCATAATTTTATATATACAGGAAATGTTATATATTTAAAAAATGCCTACTAATTATATAGTTATTCCTTATCAAAAATTGAGTCAAAAAATCTTGAATTATTTTTTTTCTATAATGTTTAATAAAATGGTAATTATTAAATAAAACTAATCTTTAATCATGCCATCCTTTAGATAGGCGTACGTCAGTGAGCCTCATACCTGGTACATGAGTGCTCTGCTGCTAAAAGTCGTCATACACATTACTAGGTGCATTCACTGACGTACACCTGTCTAAAGGACGGCGCTAATTAGATTAAGTTTACTTAATAATTACTGTTTTAAGCATTATAGAAAAAAGACGATTCAATACTTTTCGACTCAATTTTTGAGACAGAATAGTGCTATACAATCAGTGGATACTCTTTAAAAGACACCCTGTATATATAAAACTTTTTTAGTACATTTAAAAGAATTATAATTATTCTTACTTATTACTTTATTTTTATTATACAGAGGAAAGACCAAAGAGGCCAGATTATGGTCCAGCTGCTTCTATCGATATAAGTGATGCAGCCATAAATCAATTACTAGATAAGCAAATGCTTCCACAGAATACATTTGCTAATTCCATAATAATAGGATCAACATCAAAAATTAATAGAATATGCCCTTCTGAAAAACCTGCAAATGTGCAGGCAGCGCAAAGTTATAAGTATGAAGAATTACCATCTGAAGAATTACCTGTATTTCTTAATAACTGTAAATAACTTATAAAGTGCTTATATATAATAAAGGGATGTTTGTATTTTAACTGTCTAAAGCAATGGATGTTTGATATTGATCTAGGTTTGTAATTCGTCTATTAAAAAATATATGTACGCAATATAAATAAATGTATATTTTGAGAAATTTGATAAATTAAAGGAGTCATCTCAGATATTTATTTTGTAATTCTTCCACCACCTTCCATTCTTTCCACTCTTATATTTCTATCTCAAAATTTCGCTATCTCAGTCATTCCCAAACCTTTTCTTCTTAATTTTTCATATCAAAAACCCAGTCCAATTCACAATGCTGCTGTAGAATGGGATACGTAGAACACAGAGAAGTTACTTCTTCGTCATTGGCAATATTGAATCCGAAGTTTTGAGCTTCTACACAGTTGTTAGACGAGGTTGATTTTTTCACACGTAGTTAGCGTATCCGTTAAGTGCTTCAGTACAGTGTGTCTGTTAGTAATATAAAATAAGGTTTATTAATCGCTTGTAAATTGTCCATACAAAACTTTTTAAAAATCTAGTAATTGTCCAGTTTAGAGGCTTCACCTCTAATATCGATAAAATTAATCGACGCGTTTTTGCACAAAACGAAAGAATGTGGCAGAAAAATGTTTAAGGAGGGTATACTAAAGCAGCTCGCAACTTTTATTTGACTTTAGTTGTGTTTTGAAACTCATAAAAAACATCACATGTTTCAATTTTGACAAAAAAAATTCGAAGGCAAAGCAATTTTAAATTTTAACATAAAAATGGCGATAACTCGAAAACGACGCAATTTTGGACCTATGTTTGTATCAACTTTCTTTCTTGTTTTTGGTTCCCCATTCATCTCCCGAGCGATTGATCTCGACTTACGGAACACCCTGTATATAAATATATATAAGTATAATGTTATATATATATATATATGTAGGTCTAGAGGTATGTTCCGGGACTGTTTACGTTTTTTGAAATGTACAGTCCTGGAATATAACGCATATATATGTAATCAGATTCAAAAAATTGTCCCGAAACGTGCCGTAGGACATGAATTTTTTCCAGGACAGTCCTGGAAACTGCCAAATGTCCTGGAATATACCGATGTAAAAAAATAAAAGTCCCGGAACATACTTCCGGACCTACATATATATATATATATACACACACACAATATGTGTGTGTGTGTGTGTGTGTGTGTGTGTGTGTGTGTGTGTGTGTGTGTGTGTGTGTGTGTGTGTGTGTGTGTGTGTGTTACGTCCAACCCCGGGATTAGGATATGAAAATCTGGGAAGCAAAGAAAAGGCTAGCCAGAGGGGTCGGGGGAAGGGAGGACGCAGCTAGATACTTACAAATGTCGCTCGCAGGTACGCGCTCAGAGACGCGTGGCGCGAGCCGAACGCACTTTTATGACTCAGAAAAGGTCAACGTCTGTAAAGACGCTAGGACGCCTTTCGTGAGCGGTGCGATCGTCGGTCCTTTTTCGAGTCAGAGAATTTAATCCCTTTAACTCAGGATCGGAACTCGTGCAATTTCGAAAGGTGGATGGTACTGAGGATGAGGTCTCAATTAAATGAAAGAAACAGTTGAGTTCATCTTAGAAATAAATAGAACATTTATTACAAATTAACATAGAATTTACTAATAACATTGAGTAAAGAAAATCAGGCAATCGTACAAATCCAGATGAAGGGTAAATGTATTAAATGTAGGTGTAACATGTGTGTGTATTTCTCGCGGGTGTTACATAGGTGCGGGGGTGATCGGGCAAGATCTTTAAGGAAAAACCTATTTGAAAATGAACATCCTGCCCGCTATTATTACAATCGGAATCAGTAGTGAGATTACATGAATTTAGTGAAGTGTTGTGTATGTGTGTAAATTAATTTAAGTCGGGCTTAATATTAAAGTGTATGTAAATTATGAAGTTAAAACATATGAAAAAATAAAGGTTATTTCTATAGTTATTAGTCTAATGTTATGGTCTCGAGATCGCCTATGTCCTCGAGATCGAGGGTCGAGGCAGTCGAGGAGGTTGGGGACGGACTTCGGGAAGAGGAGGGGGAATCGGGAGGCTCTAGGAAGCGGGCTGGATCGGGGTTAACGGGGACCACGCGAGGCGGGACCACGCGAAACGGAGCCACGCGGCAAATAGGGCGATGTTCGACAATTGGGCGAGAGGGTAGGACGACTGGGCGATAGGGCAGGATGATAGCGGGACGATTCTGGTTCGAACAACCGGGTTCTTCCGTAAAAGCTGGTAGGGGCGGTGGGATGGCGAGTCGCGGAGGACCGGCGTTGAGCTGTTCCCGGGGGAGTTCGACCTCCCGTCGCGCCCGCTTGTTCTGGCGATTTTTCTGTCGCCTGATCGTGCGGAGATTCTGTCCTCGAGGGGGTAGGACTTTCGGGTTCACTAAAATTATTTACTTATTTAGTCGATCTCTCTTGGACCCGGTCGGAAGCGAGCAAAAGGAAATCGTCGAGCTTAAAGGGGGGGGAGAGGTCAGTGGACAGGCTGGGCCCACGACAGCGACGAGACGCCGGGAGCCAAGTCAGGCCTACCACAACGCCAACGACCGCTGGGAACTCGATGCCTACACTGACCGACCCACGAGCATAAGCTCAGGGAGGTCAGTGGACCAGCTGAGTCCACGACAGCGACGAGACGCCGGGAGGTAAGTCAGGCCCACGACAACGCCAACGACCGCTGGGAACCTGATGCCTACACTGACCGACCCCAAAATAATAAGCTTCCGGGGATCCGACAATCGATAGACCGTTTAAGAAGGGGGGCGATAACGCGGAAAAAGAAGGATCAAGAGAATTACGGGACTTACTACTTGATGACTTGAGTTCAAACGAGTGGCCTTCTCTCTGAATGGACGTTGGACTCGTCGGTGGGTGAGTCAGGGGCGACTGATGGTCCGTCGGATCTGTTGCACTGACTCTAAACGTGGAGTCGAGACTCGAAACGAATGAGATTCAGATTATAACCGAGCAATGCAGACTGGAACTGAGAAAATTTCTCTGAGAGCGAGTCCTGCGACGTCGCGATTTAAATAGGAAGGTTCGAAGGATGGAAGGAGTGGATTTCGTGTGGGATGTGTCTGGTTTTCGTTTAAAGGATTTCTGGTTGGCGGGATGTTTCTAATTATTATTTAAGGGAATTCTTATTGGGCGAGATGTTTCTTGCCCAAGGGGTAGATTTTGAGTTTACGCCTATCCTAGAAAACTAGAGACGGTTATCGATTTTTGCGGTTTTCCATTGGTGAGCCCCCTCTTAAGGCCCCACTGTCTTATTGGGGGTGTAACCCATCGGTTCTTTCCAGTGACGCATTCGTTTTTCGGCTATCGCCGATTTCTCTTTTATTGGGGTTCCTTACTTATCTTGCGACCCTGTTTTTATATCGACAGACGATGCATACTTCTCAATCTTAATGGTAGGTACAAGGCAAACAGAACTTCCGCCACGTGTATTTACAATCACGTCCTAGGCCTTGTCTCTGTTTGTCGGAAACATCGCACGAGCAATTTTAGAAAGCTCGCTCGATGCAATAAAGATCTTTATCAACTCTGTCTGGGATTCAGGCCCTTTTGGCGCGTCGTGTCGCCGGGTTTATAGTTATGGGCCAGACAAGGTTGATAGAAAAAAATCCCATTACGTATGCCCCGTCTGTCAATATTTTACTCTGGAGGGTCGCTTTGTCGCCTAGGCAAATAGCTATTATAGTTGTATAAAAAAAAGGAATGCGAGATCTAACCTCACCCCGATCGATAACCGTCCGTACTCGGCTTGTTTATCCTAATCTTAGGGCTATCTTAGGTGTATAAGAATTCCCGCGAAAAAGGGATATCGTGGAGTCCGCAGGACGTAACATATGTATATATGTATATATATATATTGCAACCCGATTTCCCTCGGTCTCGCTGGCCGAGGGAGCGCGGCTACAAATCAATCCGCCGGCCACCGGACGATAGCTCGAAGGGGATAACGAAGTCACTCCTCTTACCGTAATTCTAGTATCTGAGGTCTCGGGCAATACCATTCGATTGGGCGCCAGGTGCGATTATAGACGCGCACCACGTCTCGATAGCGTTCTCCTCCTTAATCTCGCCACAAGCTCAGGGCGTAGCTCCGCGTGAAAGGGGTGAAGGTGGAGAAGGAGCGTGACGCAAGCAACACAGAAATAAAGCCCGACAATAAACAATAGTAATTAGATATATTTCCTTCAATAGACACAAACGAACAAATCGTATCGGGAAACCAAGGCCGGATCTCGCTCAATGGCCGGCATTACCGCGGTACTCGGGTCGGCCGTTACCGCACGCGCGAAGTGCGTGATGTTCACGCTCGCGAGGCTCCCTTCGCGAGCGAAGCTTTCAATTCTAGGCGCGACCCCGCGATAACGTCAATCTGCCCACGTCTTAATCTCCGGATCCCGAACGCTCGGCGATTCTCACACGCCCGACGCAAACGATTCTCATACACTCGACATAACAATTCTCACCCGCGCGACACAATGTATGCAACGCCCGAGTGGCGTGCTCGCGAGATTCCTATGCGGCCAAACGCGACGATATTTGCCCGCACCCACGGCGCAAGATATCCGCGAGGCCCGCGATGCACCTCAACGCACCCCAAGGTGCCCGGCGCGGTCCCTCCCGACACGCACACGGGACTTCCGTACGCGAAACGTGACAATAACACGACAATGATACGCAAAAGGAGCCCGGCGCGGTCCCTCCCGACACGCACACGGGACTTCCGTACGCGACACGCGACAATATACCGTAATTCGCAACTCTAAACACAATATTCACAAGACGCACACGACGCTATACGCGAATTGACTGCCGATCACACGCAAGTTTTCGAGTAGGGCTTTTACTGTTTCTGGCTACGATCTCGGCCGGCCACGTGCCCGCGGTCCCGACAAGCAGCCGCGATGATCTTCCCGGCATCCACAACGGCGGGAGCCGGTAGCTAAGTACGACACGTAATCAGGCCGATTCACACGGTAATCTACTCGATATACGCCTTTCCGGCACCGTGTCGCGACCGAGATCGAGCCCTCAATGAATAGGCGGCACCGGAGTGGAGATCTTACAATTTAGCTGCTCGCTGCTGCTCGGCGGCGTCGGGGCGCTCCTCCAAGGGTGGCTCCTCGTCCGCGGCTAGATCGACAGTCCGGAGCGGTCGGTTCGGCGGGACCACGCCGGACCCCCGCACTTGCGCCCTCAAGCTCGCAGTTCTTCCGCCCCCCCGATTGGTTGTGTGCGTCGCCCTGTTCGCGACGTTGCAGACGATTTTCGCCATTTTCCCGCGGCACATTGATTCGGCTGCTGGTTGTGCGCGGGCCCCTCGCGGTTTTCCGCCCGGCTGATCAGACCGTGGCGGCGCCGCTCGGCCCTTGGGGCGCCGTCGGGTGAGTGTGTGGGTCGTCCACCCGCGCTGCAGTCGCGGTGGCGCACCCGTGTTCATGCTGCGGCGGGGCCGTGTTACGCTGGGCGAGGCATTCCCGGCGCTTTTCCAGCGGCAGGTCCCGGTGGCCCGCCCGTCGGCCGACCACTCCGTCGTGCGTCCTCCGAGCGCCCGCTTCTCCCTCGTCGCGACTATCGTCGTTACAACTGGTCGTGATTCCACGCTCCGGCACCACCTGTCATCCCTACGGAATGTTTCTCAAAAAAGGTTAGTTAACGCGGGTAGCCCTTCCTCGACCCGAGTCGAGGCGCCATCCCTGACCTTCCCCTCGACCGAGCTATCGCCTGGGCGGCGGACGTGACAAATGTCACGTCACAATATGTATATATGTATATATATATGTATATATGTATATATATATATATATATATATATATATATATATATATATATATACATGTATATATATACATATATTAAATTTAAAGTGCGATGAATATCCAATTCCTTAAAAGAAAAGTAATAAGCACTTGTAACGAGTTAATGCAAAGAAAAGAACCCAATTTGTAACGCTGATAAATTCCCTCAAAATCATAGTATTTCTCTCCTAAATTAATAAAATTTAATAAGAGACTGAGAGAGAAAGAGAGAGAGAGAGAGAGAGAGAGAGAGAGAGAGAGAGAGATGAGCTTTATTTAGCTTTCTCAGCTATTTACATTACAACTCAATTCTTTACATTACTTATATTTCGTCACAACATATACTTTCAACATCCGCCTAAACGCTTTTATAGTTGTACATGATTTTAGTTCTGCCGGTAGTTCGTTGTATATTTTCACTCTTTCGTAATATAAACTTTTTTGCGCACTTCTCGTCCTGCGATACTGAATTCTGATATTTTCAGCTTGCCTTGTTTGTCTTCCACTTATACTACCTACTATTTCTGTTTTATTTGACTTTTTTTCTGACTAGGCAACATACCTAATACTATCTTGAATATAAAGGTACATACATTATACACCACTCTTTGAATTATTGACATAAACTGCAAAGCTTGTAGCATCTGCTCAATCCTGGTGCGGCGGTCGCACTGGAGTATCACTCGCATGGCCCGATTCTGTGCCACTTGAAACTTGCCCAGCTGTGTTGCACCCATACCGACTAATATTGTGGAACAATAATCAAAGAGCGGTGCAATGATTGATTTATAAACCGTACATCTGGCATACACTGACAGGTCATTACCTATTCTATTTAGGAAACTGATTCTTTTCCCTATTTTCTTAAGTATATAATCACAATGCTCTTCCCACCGCAGCCTGCTATCAATAATTACACCTAGATATTTCATACACTCTACACAGTACCGTCCAAACATCTTAGTACAATGTTTGCCCTTAACTCTTTTCTTATGCTTCTAGCAATCATGTATTTGGTTTTATCCACATTTAATTTTATTGAATTCATTCTTACCCAATCTTCGACAACACCAAACACCTCATTCATATTGCTCTCAAGCTCCTCACAACTTTCACCCTCCACATATACTGTCGTATCATCTGCATATAGCTTTATTCTACCCTTTGAACATATTTTAACTAAATCATTCATATGTACAATAAATAACAAAGCGCTCAGGACCGACCCTTGTGGTACTCCGTTTAATATGTCAATTATGTTAGAAAAATTGTCACCTAACTTTACCTGTTGCTTTCTTTTACACAAATATGATCTAATCCAGTCTAACGCAGCTCCTCTTATTCCATAAATATATAATTTTTCTAATAATTTTTCTCTATTCACCGTCTCGAAAGCTCTTTTAAAGTCTAAAAAAATCACTCCAACCATTTTTCCTTCCTCAATTATCATTTTCCAATCTTTGATTATATCTTGTATCGCTGTCTCGCATGAATGGTGTTTCCTAAAACCTGATTGGTGTTCAGTTAATATATTATTCTTTTCTAGAAACGCCTCTAACTGATTTTTTACAACTAATTCTAGAACCTTCTCGTAGATTGGAAGCATATTTACCGGTCTATATTCGCTCGCTTTCTTTGGATTCTTTACTTTTGGTATTGGGACTATAGTGGATGTTTTCCAGCTCTCTGGGCATACTCCCGTACGAAGTGAATCATTTATCACTTCAGCAAACTCGTCCTTTATTACTGGTAGCGCCATTTTTAATATACTACTCGATATCCCTTCCTCTGTTCCCTTTTTTTGTGGGAGACCATAAACAATTCGTTCCAGATCGCTTACAGTGATTGATTCGAAAGAGTCCATAGTCTCCTTACATTCAAATACAAAATTTGTTTTCCTATCTGTCACTACTAACCCCTTGCTATCAATAGATTTTACAATGTTACCTATGCTCTTAACATAATATTCGTTAAACTTATCAGTTGTATCACAGTCTTTCACATCATCAAGTATTTCAAAATCTATGCTATCATAACATTCTCTGTCCTCTGCGCCCCTTTGCTCCCCATTGATTACCTCTTTCAACGTTTTCCACATCTTTGTAGGTTCACCCTTATTAAGATCTATCGCATTCTCAAAGTACTCTTTCTTTTTCGACTTAATAAGTTTCACTACTATATTTCTTTCATTTCTATAATATTTCCAGTCTTGGTCTAAACCTGTTCTCAATGCTCTACTGTAGGCTATATCTCTTCTACCAGCTGCTATTCTAATTTCGTCTGAAAACCATTTCTTTCTTTCCCAGACTTTTGGTATCTTAAATTTTTTCTTTGGCGCCAGAATGTCCAGTACATTTACTATCTTATTAACAAAATTTTTAGCCTTTATATTAATATCTAAATGTTGATTTATCTCGACTTTTTCCTTCAAAATTCTAAGAAATTCATTTACATCAAAATTACTAAAGTCTCTACCTATAAATTCTTTATATTTGTTTCTTTTCCCTTTTGTATTAAAATCTATTTTTAACCAAGCATGGTCCGTGATTTTAGGTTTTTCGCAGACCTGTGTCTTTAATATCTTGTTCGAAAAGATTAAGTCTATAATTGTTTGACTATCTTTCGTGGACCTTGTCGGACTATCCACATATTGCTTCATCCCTAAGTTTTGCATTGCTGTTAATAGTTTCCTCGTGTAGAACGATTCTACGCTTACATCGATCTATATTAAAATCCCCGATTATTATACAATCACCTTTTATTGTCATGCTTTCTACTACGTCTTCTAAAAATCGAATGAAGTCACCGTCAGATGCACTAGGTGAGTGATACACCACTGCTATCACCCCTTTATATAAATTATTTTTTACTTCTATCGCTAAGCACCAACAGTTTGACAATAGCTTTTTCTTTTCAATTACTTTGAATTTAATATTCTCTTTAACATATAGCAGAACCCCTCCTGTGTTTCTATTCTCGGCATCGCATCTCACAACGCTATAACCCGGTACGTTAACCTCGCTATCCTCGATTTCTGCGGTCAGTCTAGTTTCTGTTAACGCTAATATTGTAGGTCTTCTTCTCTTCATAAACAGGTGTTGTATTTCGTCTTTGTGCGCCATTAAACTTTGTGCGTTCGTATAACACAAAGAATCCTCCTCTGCTGGTTGCTACTTTGAGTCCTCCCATTCTGCTCTTCTTTTTTCTTCCTCTAGTATCTTATTCTTAAACGTCGGGCACTCCGAATCTACCGCCTCATGCTCGGTATTCAATTTCAGGTTATACGTCTTATTCTTATAAGTACAATTTACAGTTTTTTATTGCTGCCGTACATTCATTCACCTTGTGATAACCCGCACATTTGAAGCACGCTTCTTGTCTCGTGCAGTTCTTTGCCATGTGGAAATAGCCCCAGCATTTGTAACATCTTACGACACTGATGAAGTTGTACACTATACATTTTCTCCATCCTATATTTAACTTGCCTTTTTTTATTATCGCTTCATGTGTACCATTATCTACCTCCAATATCAGAGATCCTTCTTCCTCTCTCCTTTTTCCATTGGATCGTTCATTATTCTTGTCTCTTCCTTTATACATTCTCTTTACTATCCGCATATAAAGATCTTCTCCTGCTGTGTCTTCAATTCTGTTCTGTCTCTTAATCGCATCTAATAGCTTATCATCATCCATCTTTATTTCATCTTCTCCGACATTAATTACTTTAATCTTGGGTTTTTTCCACTGAGGCTCATTGACCTTGAAATCTTCTCCCATTGTCGCTTGTACCTTATCTTTCAGCGTTTTCATTTCTTCATCTGTTTCGCATCCGAGAATAACCGTTCCTCCACCTCCTTTTCTTAATTTTGAGATTCCAACTTTCATGTTTTTAATGTCTATTTTTCTTTTACTATCTTCTTTGTATCTTCGCTCTCTTGTTGCGCTTTCGGTTTAATTATCAAAATATTCTCTTTCTTCTTCTCTTTAACCGCTTCACTATACTTCCTTGATGCTCCACAGGTTCCATTCATCATCATTCTTTTCAAGTTTTCCATTTCCTGTTTAATACTTCCTATTTCATGTTGTATTATTTCCTTTATTATTGTCCTGATCTCTTTCTTGTATACCATTTCATTTTTTATTTCTTTCACCGTTTTTATAAGAAGATCAATTTTTACATCAGCCCCCGCTGGTCTGGTCGCCTCTGCTGATTTGTTACCACTTGCCGCCATATTAACTCCTGTAGCTCCCATTGGTCTTCCTGTCGTTGTTCTTGTTTTATTTTTCTCCACTTCTTTTTCATCCTCAATCATAATCTTTTCAAACAGGCCGGGACACGATATAATCTCTCGGTTTCCGTCTTGAATCTTGTGCTTGGTTACACATCCAGGATAGTAAAAAACACCAGCACACGCTTTACATTTCACGACAAGATTTTTAATAGACCGGTATTCAGCTATACCTTCCATATCGATAGTGATCGATATATCGATAGACCGATCCGCCACGTGTCAAACAGCACGCGATTCGACACGTTTGTTTCCTCTCATGTGTATCAGCAAGGTCCGTAAGAACCGACCAATAGGCAGCCAATCAATTGCATGCACACCGGCCCTAGAGTCCTAGATAATAGAGAAGCGACATTGAAATCGATAGGTGCGATATATCGATAAAGCCGCCATTTTGTTTCTCCATATGGAATAGGAAAGTGCGTATAAGAAACTGTCCATTTTAGAAACGGTGTGCTTGTCGTAAATATATTACAGCGTAATGAAACCTATATCCCATATCTCTTCTAAAGTATTCTGAACATTATTTACACAACACAATAAACCTATGTATATGATTTTAATAATCGTAAATATATGTATAATTATATTGTGCTATTTTAGAAATTCTTTTGTATCCATAATTTTACAAAATATAAGATTTATTTTTATAGGAATGAAAATGGCTATGGGGAAAGTTGCAACTAAATGAACATATATAGAAAAATTACATCTCTGTTATTCTCAGTCTATTTGATTATTAATTACTGAAAATTTTGTAAGCGTAGCAAATTTAATAATAACGAAAACGAATTATTTATACAAATTAATCGGGCTGAAATTGTAAAAACATGTATTTATATCTTTTTATCTTTTGAAAAGTTGTATCATATATCAAAAAGAGCGTTATTTTTAATTTTAGTTACGCAATTTTATCTTCTATGTATGTATATAGATATGAAAGTTATTTACTTTGAAACATGTCGACGATATAAACGAAAGATATATTAATTCACAAGATTATACTTGCAGATACATATAATAAAGTAAATGAAAACGTACTGTGTATTTTATTGTAAATTATTAATAGTTCTTTGAGGAATAGTGTAAAAAAATTTATATATAACTTTACTACGTTTTTTATAGATACATATATCTACGAGACAATAATATTCGATTTATTTGACATCTATAAGAGAAAATTCATTTTAAATTAAATAAAATATGATTTATTTTATATTTGTACTTGGTTCAACTCTCAATTACAATTCGAATAATTGTGCTCTTCAGATTTCAAAATTTTCCTCGGCAGCTGGCAATATTACGATCGTTGCAACCAAAGGTTTTGGATTTGCTTTCTTGCAGAGTAATATTTTAACTTTCCCTGATATTTGACCCTTTAAGTTTGCGCTAACAGGTAATGGCATTGAATATGTATGTTCATTAAATGGCTTCGATGGGAGACTATCGTTAAAAACTGAAGGAATTGCTCCGATTTTCAGTTTCCTCTTACCATCTTCTCTAACACGCTCTCAAGAAAACCTGTCAAATTGCTCCTGAAAAAATATGTATGCTATCAGTAAATGACTTCGCTATATATGTATATGTATATATTTGCTACACTGCAGCTTACAGAGCACACAAACAATGGATCCTTAGGCTCCCAAGTAGATCCATTAATATTCCTGATACTGTTAATCCATCTAGCTTTCTGTCCTTCATTTCTAGGAAAACGATGAAACATAAGAGTTTACTCCACAGTACCGGATTGAGCTCCGGTTGCAGAGCGGTGAACACCGTCGTACGATGAATTCCAAAAGACAGGGTGCCGATCACCGCGCACACGATTAGATCGTTCTTCAGTCTGGCGTTCACTGTCGAGCGTAACTTCTCCGGCAAAGGATCCACCAGCTCAGTATCTGACATTTGCTCGCCTACCTTGATCTTTACGTCTTTCTTCCTGCCGGACGTCTTGCTCTTGGTCTCCTTGTAACTCGCGGCCACGTTATCAAGCTGCGACGACGACGTGTTTTCTATGATTTTGGCTTCCTTCTCTTCCGTGTACCTGTCTCCTGTCTCTGGTGGCCACTTTGTCTTGAGGATGTCCTATATCACGGTAGGATCCGAAGAATCACGGCCTTTCACAGAACCGTAACAGTAATGTCTCGCGTTGTCTCACGTGCAGCAAGCCTCTAACGTGCATTAACCTCACTTATTTAACCATAAGGGAGAAACAAAATGGCGTTGGATCACGTGATTTAGTTAGCCAATCAGATCATTCCCTTCAATGTCGCTTCTCTATTATCTAGGACTCTAACCGGCCCAAAAGTCGATCATCAAAGCACAGACTACAGCGCATGCGCATCAAACATCCGCTTCGTTTGGGCACGATGGATACAGCAGCCAGAAGTCAGGTTAAAGAACTTGTTACCAAAAATATAGAGCTGAGGTGGCAAGCGGGCAGGAAGTCGAAAGATCGTTCAAAAATAGCAACGAAAAACAATATATGCCTGCAACAAAAATGCCCGAAGGCAACCTGCGGCAGAGATATGCTCAATCCACGCGAGAGCGACGAAAGACGTACACACACCGTACTCACCAGAGAGAGAGAGAGAGAGAGAGAGAGAGAGAGAGAGAGAGAGAGAGAGAGGGAGAGAGAGAGGGGGAGGGGGAGGGAGAGGAAGGGGGAGGGAGAGGGAAAGGGAGAGGGAGGGGAAGAAAGAGGGAGGGAGGGGGAGAGAGAGAGAGAGAGAGAGAGAGATTGTTTATTATGCCCAAGCAATAGCTAAAGGGCAAAGAATGAATACAATATGTAATGAACACACGTAAATAGAACTTGTTCATGCTCTCTCACAAACAATACGCACTTAAAACTAACTTACAACTAACTCGCCTTAAAAATTAATGCAATTTAAAAGTAAGAGAATAACGCTACGCAAGTATAAAGAAAAAAATATAGAAATACAGCAATTCGCAAGAACAAAAGTCCAAAAGACCCACTACTCAGATTCAGACGAAAGCAAATACTCACGAAGAAGGCTTTTGAATAATGCAAGAGAAGATGCAGATGTAATTTCATCGGGAAGAGAATGCCAAAAATATATGGAAGAAAGTTGGAAGGAATTTCTATAGGTGACCGTTCTGTGAGCAGGAATATGAAAGATTTGAGGAGACAAAGCAGCAAGTCGATCAGATCTTCTGAGTAATGGGTCAAGTGGAGTGAAAAGTTCATTTAAGTACAAAGGTGAAGACAAATAGAGTATCCGATACATCTGACACCCGAGAAAGTACCGCCTTCTGTTTTCCACCAAAAGCCATCCTAGGCGACGCCTATACTGAGTAATATGCTCATCCCGCCGCAAGTTATATATGAATCTAATGCAGCAGTTCACTAGTCTCTGTAATCTGGTGTTCAGTTCATCACTCAAGCCATGATAGACTAGGCAACAATAATCTAAATGGGGTAGAATTAACGTCATCACAAGCTTAATCCTCAGCTCAGTAGAGAGAGAGTTTTTATTGAATTTCAGCTTGTGTAACGCCCAGTGAACTTTTTGCGAAACATGCATGATATGCTTCCTCCAAGAGAGATTAGATTCAAACCAGACACCTAGATTTCTCACCTCACTAACAAATGGTAATTGTATGTTGTTAACAATTATAGAAGGAAAAAGGTTGAGATCAATGTTGTTGACATTTCTACTACTGCCGAATATGATAACCTTAGATTTGGCAGGGTTAAGTTTCAGACCGTTTGCCGATGCATAATCGAAAATAGCATTAGCGTCCACAGAGATTAAGTTAAGATTGTGAAGAATGTCGGAAGGTGGACACGCACGATAAATCTGGATGTCATCGGCAAACATCATGTGTTCTGTATATAACAAGACCTTACTTATATCATTAATATACAGGAAAAATAAAGGTGGATCCAGCACAGAGCCCTGAGGTACACCACATAACGTAAATAGCCACGACGAGAGATTACCAGCATCATCAGTCTCAGCCTGAGAACGACCCGATAAGTATGAATAAATCCACATGAGAACAGGGTCAGAAAAACCTAACTCTTTCAGTTTAATCAGACGTTGAAGATGCGGGACTGTGTCAAACGCCTTACTGAAATCAAAAAGGACCATAATCATTACCAGCCCACAGTCAATCGCCCTCTTAATGTCATCACTAACACGCAGAAGTGCCGACTGAGTGCTATGACTTGGACGATATGCGGATTGTCTTGGATTTATGAGATCATGCTTGATTAAATAGTCCGTGATCTGTGTGGCAACGATCCTCTCAAGAATTTTAGACAATTCAGGCAGATTAGCTATTGGTCGCGTATCAGACGGAGATGAAGGAATACGGATCATAGAGAGAGGGCGGATAAGTGCCCGCTTCCACTGAGATGAAAATGAAGAAGTTTCCAATGAACGGTTGAATAAGGTAGTTAGACACGATGAAATTGTAGGCCAAGCAATTCGCAAAATATAGAGAGGTATGCCGTCCGACCCTGACGCATAAGAATGAAGAGGTCCCACAGAAATGAGTCTATGGACCATATCTGGCGTTATAGTAGAGAAAACAAACTCTGGACGATGGGATGGACAAACTACCTGGTCTATAGCAAAAATAAAATCAGTGTATGAGCAAGGTAACACTCAGCAGAAACTGAAATGTAAAAAGAATTTAATTGATCTGGTGTGAAAAAATGTAGAGGAGAAACCAAAGTTGATTTCACAAGACCAAGGCGAGCCAACTCTCTCCAAAGTTTTGCTGGATCAGTAATGTTTTTGAAAGAATCAAATTGAAATTCGCTTTTGGCACGTTTAATGTCGGCATTCAGTTGGTTGCAAAAAAATATATAGGTGGTGTAACCAAGCAAACTGCCAGAACGTTTTGCCTGCTTATATAATTGACTGCAAACACGCATCCGGGTCTTGAGATCATCGGTGAGCCACCGCACTGGAGGCTTCATGATTGTAAATACACGAATCGAGGCAAATGTATCCAGTGCCCTTAGCAGGTTACTAGATAGCACCTCACAGAATCTGTCAACGTTCGCGTCGTTAATCACCTCCTCAATTTCAGACCGTGCGACCGCAGGATGTCGCAGCGCGCGCAGCGGTAGAACGGGTGTCACGGGTCGTGCTGCGCCGTATATCCGAGGACGCGATGCGGCAATTCGCACCGCCGGCTGAGCAAGGCGGCGAGTCGGTCCGTAAGGAGGCCGAGGAATTGGCGGTAGAGGTGGACCCGCCCGGCGCGACCATGGGTCCGCTACCGGTGATGCAAGCGCCGGTAGAAGGGGGTCAGGCCGCGGAGCTTCCGATCCCGATTGATTTGGAAGCGGTGAAGGCAATTGTCGCTTTATTAGAGTCGGAGGAGGCCACCCGGACTGACGAGCAGGCGAGAGGTGCCGTGGAAGGCAAAACGGACGCGGAGCCGCCAGCAGGGTCAGCGGACCGGGACGACGCGTCCAGTGGCAGTTTCCGGAGCCCGGAAAGCAACCACGAGGACGAGAACGAGGACGGGGGACAAAAGGTCCCTATATAAATTAGATAAGGTTACCCGCGTTCCGAGGATGGGGACGTAATTGGACGAACGTCCGTTTAGATATTTTGTTTTGTTTTGATGACCCGCAGGGTCGAGATTTAGTGGCGACAGCACGACCCCATCCGGCGCTATAGTACGTAAGTTTCGACAAGTCGCGCAACCTTTTATTTTCAGTTAGTACCGGCTCAAGCCTCATTTAGTTTATTTTATTTACCGTTGAGCGCGCGAACGGTTCAGAGCGCGGAAAACCGCATGGCACGGCTTGAGCCACACACACTTTCCAGGAAAGGAGAGGCGCACAAAGGGGCGTTTCTCCGTATCTAGACGAAGGACCAACGGAGGTCAACAACCGACCACGGCGTAACGACAGACCGTCGGAAATACTCAGGGCGCAGCGGCGCTGAAAACCGGCTCAGGGGAGCCAAGATGGCGGACCGTCCGCAATTTCGTTTATTTAAAGATTCTCGGGCTAATGAATGGTCCCTGATCGAATCGGGGAGCCCGGGAAACGACCGTAGATAGAAAAGATCGCATTTCGACCGCGAGAATAGAAAATGGCGGACCGTCCGTAATCTACGAGAAAACGATCGGGGCGTGATATCGCGCGGTGCCTGGCGAAACTACGAGGCACGAGAAAGTCACATAGCCGAAGTTCGTGACGATCCGATAACGGATACGCGAGTTAAGGAACCGTCCGCGAGGTTCCACTAGGTGCGTCATCTGCGAGGACAAACCACCCCTGACGAAAGGGGATGTCCCAAGGACGAGGCAGGGCCGATCGCCGTCAAGATCCGACGACCGGGTCACGAATTAGGGTACCGTCCGGAAGTTTGCACCAGGTGCGTCATCTCCGGGAACTGAGTAGCCCTGACGAAAGGGGAGGGCCAGATTAGGCTCCGTACCGCGCACCGTCGAACTCCGACGACCGGGAGACAAGTTAGCGTACCGTCCGCAAACTCGCACCAGGTGCGTCATCTCCGGGAACTGAGCTGCTCTGACGAACGGAGAGAGCCTAGGGAAGCGCCGTACCGCATGCCGTCAAAATCCGAAGATCGGGTCGCGAGTTAGAGTACCGTCCGGTAGATCGCGACGCGGACGTCATCGCCGAGAAAAGACCTCGGAAAGTGGGATACCAGGTCCCAAGAAAACATCAGGATGGGTCGGCGACGTCGGCAAACGTGGTGAGCGTCACCCGGACGTCTTCCCCGGGGAAGTCGCCCGGAATCATAAAAGGCGTGCGAAATAAGCATAGGCGCACAGGTCGGCGTCAACGGCGGACGCATATTCAAGACAGTGGAAAACCACTACCCTGGCGTCAGGACGGCAGGGCATCGCGAGCGCAACGCCCATGGAAATTTCCATGTAGATCCGCGTAAACACCGGAGTGGAAAATTACCGAGACAAACTGCGCAGTTAGGAAGCTTCTCGAAGGAGAAAGTCGTAGGGAGCGCCGGAGTGGGGGCTAAATAGCCGATGGTAGGGAGGCCAAGCGAGACGGGCCACTCGTGGCAGTCTCTCGGGGATAGTTCACGGAGCAACACGTAATTTCGCATACACTCTCGTTGTCGCGCTAAGTCCCGCGATCGTAATCCGAGTGCGCAAATCGTAATCTCGTAACTTCCATAACAACCGGGAACGCCCGCGAAACGCGTTAATTATCGCTTTTACATAAGCGAACGGCGAATTAGTGCCGAAAAATCTTGTGCGTCGTAACGAAAAGGGGCGTGTCAGCCCGAACGTGCGATCGTCCGACAGATTGTGTAACTTTGATATTTGTGAACAACTGTGAATGAAAATCAGTCAAATTGAATAAATTATACAATCTTTTGTCAAAAAATTCTTGAAAATTATTCGATTGGACTTACCTTCTGTACCATACCTGATCCATTGGCGTCGATCACTCGAAGTCCCTCGTTGATCCTAGAAGACGGTGGCAGCGGCGATCCTGGACGGCGACGGCGATGATCCTCATGTGGCAGGAACCTGAAAAGAAGAATAATTAGTCTGATTGAAAATTCGATAGATACTTACCTTCTCGGTATATCAGAGGTCAAACCGAGTGGCGACCGTTGAATTCAAGGACACCCCGCGTTGATTCGTGTCTCCCCATGTACCGTCCGGTTACAACCGCACTGAGCTAGTGATGGATCCAAGATATTCAGAGAACACCGAACAGTCAATGCCTCTGTAATTTCGCCGTGATATAGAGCGCTCAGTTATCGGATCACAGTTGAGTGACATAGACAGTGCAATGACATCATGTCCAGCAATAAAAGGACTCTGAGATTTAGTAAATGATAACACTTTTTCTAGGTCATCTACCACCAACACATCAAGCCATGAGTCTGAGGTTGCCGTATGATAAATAGATTCAGAGTCCACAATATGTAGTGATAAGCTAGACATGAGTTCACGCAAATAATTCGCTTCAAAATTAGTCGATAATAGATTACAATTAAGATCGCCACCAATGATAATATTTTTATACAGATGAGCGAATCGGCTCAATGACTCAACGAAATTGCACAAGAGGAGACCTTTAGAGAAGAGAGAAAGAGAGAGAAAGAAGAAATAATATTTATTAATTTTTATACATAATATATATTTATTTGTAATTATTTATGAACGAAAAAAGGCTACACAAACTTCTTCGTACCCAACTCAATGAAAGTCGAATGCATTAACACCTGACTGTTCAGCCGCGGCCCTCTGAAGGTAAAAATCATCTGGGTGGACTCCCCCATCTTCCTTTGGGTCCACGTTGAGAGTGGACGCGAGGACCTCGATGAGCTCGTCGAAGACTTGACTCGCAGGATGATGCGGAGGGGCGAGTTTCTGCATCTTCCGTCCAACCATATTGTGTCTGAAGAAGTGCGATCGCTGTTCGCGAGGGAAGACGGTGGCAGAGGGGCTTCGTACTCCGAGTCAAGAGAGGGAACCGAGTTACAGTTGTCCTCCGAGATTGGGGCCGCGCTGTCCATGCAGCGTCCCATGTTTGAAATTTATACCTTGGAGGACCGACTCCGCGAGCTCCCTTGGCAGGCCATCCCTTGCAGCCTTGTTAATCTTCGATCCTTCGAAGCAAGGATGAGATGGCCCCGCAGGTCCATCGCGCTAACGAGACTCTTTTGATCGAGAAGCGAGAGGGCTGGATGAAAATCCGCGGAACGGTCAAGGATAAAACAGCCATCATCGACTTCGAAACCAAGCTTGAAGGCGAGGACGAAACGCGTAACCTAAAAGAACTACTCATCCAGATGGTATGCGCCTAGCATAGTGATCTCCAGAATGTGGTAGCTATTCCTGGGATTCTCTAAAACATAGAATTTCAGCGAATAGGATAAGCGAGCTTCATCGTAATTTTCTTTGCGTATTCATTTTTTTATCTTTTTTTATAAATTGTAACTATTTCTTTTATACCAATTTTGCGCTCGCTCTAGTGGATAATTTTCGAAGTTTTAAAATCAATTCTTAATTTTACCTTTTTTTATTATTACATGTTTTGCGTTTACCATAGTACTTAATTTTATCATTTTAATTTCATGGTTTTAATTCAATAATTTGTAATAAATTTTTATTCCATATTTTGCGCTTACAATAATTTTGTGTATTTGTATTTATAGTTGTATCCTAGATGATAAATAAGTATTGCGCCTAATTTTGACGTATAGATGTATTAATATTTCATTCTTCTTACCTTTTTCTTAAATTCTAGATAAATATAATTGCATGCGTTTTTAAAAAATAATGTGAGAATGCTTTCCTTAAAAAAAATCTATATATATATATATATATATATTAAAAATAGAAAAGGGGCTTATACCAATAAAACAAGTAAAAAAATATATGTAATAGCCACCTGACTGTCAAACAAGTACGAGACGCCGCGCCGGCACATTCCCCTCCTTGAGTCGACCAATGCGAGAAAAGGAAACTCGCAAATCAAACTAAGAAATTGTGTCAATTATATCAATGACACCCCGACGAGTTATTCCGTAAGATCTGACTATGAATACCGATCGAAGACTGGATTCAGTGCAAATGTGAAAAATGATGTCACGAGAACTGTGCTAATAGAAAGGGTAAATACCCAGTGAACACATTTCATAACGGCAATATAACATGGAAGTTACATGTAATATCACAATGTTCTTGTGATATATAAGGGCTACATAACATGGAAGAAACATGCAATTTAACATTTGTTATATGCAGATAATATAACTGTTATACATTTTTTTTGCGTTACAGTTATGTAACAAAAATTGTGTAATTGTTACGTAACACGCTTGGATCAATGTTAGTATAACTAGTAATATTCTGGTAATATTAATGGGGTGTAACGGAATAACATATACAATATGAAACTGTTGATTTGCTTACTGTTCACGTTTTTCTATGTGCCCGGGCTCTTAAACCCAGCATCGTTTTATTTTGCTAGAGCTAATAATGATCTGCGCTTTTCATCATAAATTTTCAATTGTTTTTAAATATATATATTTTGTTTGAAAGGTTTAATATTGTGCAAAGGCCTTTTAGTTTGCTTTAAGGCAAAAATTATAATTTACAAAATACATAATTTATAATTAATAATTATTAATAATTTACAAGATATTTAAAATTTCTATGATCAATTTATATAATCATCCATCCATATCGGTAAATAACGTAATTAATCATCATGATGCATATTACATTACATGTACCAATTTAGTAGAATGCATTTACGTACTGCTTTTATGTACATATAATAGATATAATGTCAATATTAAAAATTTGCTATATACTCTTTTTAAACTTAATTTGTTTCTTAAGATGATTTTTTAAAAATTATATATTTGCGCTGGTTGTGACATATGTAGACTATATGTAACACTTACATCAAATTAAGAAGTAGTCTACCACGTAAGGCAGTTGGTTCACGATCCAAAGGTCCCGAGTTCGAATCCCACCAAGGTAAGTGTGTTTTTTAAATACGAGAAAATATTTATAATCATAGACTGCATCTTAAGAAACAAATTTAGTTATAAAATGGTAATAAAATTTCGAAAAAAATAATTTTTTTTACGCTTATTATTACAGCTAGTATAACAGTTGGTGTAACTGTTACGTAATAGTTAAATAGCACGTTATGTAACATGTTATATTGCTGAGTCGAAAATTGTAACTTATATGTAACACTTTGGTTGATATAAGCTGTTATATTCGGTTACATTGCCGTTGCATTGCTTATTACTGTGTTCACTGGGAGTTATTTGTGTAACAAGTGCTGTAAGATGAAAATTCCCGGGTGCGGAGTTTACGCACGAGCCGAAGGCAAGTGCGGTATAAATCGCGCGGGTATAAATCTATCTGTATATGCTTTAAATTCACCCATTAATTTGAAACACTAAATTTGTTATTTTTTCTTCTTAAACTGTAATCTACATCTTCGTTTTTTTTTTAGATTCAACCTTTATTTTACTCTCAGTTTAATACTAATTTTTAATTTAAATACATTTTTTTTTATTTTTAAAAAGTTTCAATTTTTCATCGTGAATTTTTTAATATCCGTAAATTTTGAGATATTGGGTCTTTTTTTTTTTTTTTTTTTTTTTTTTTTTTTTTTTTCGTTGAAGGAGGAAAATGCCTAATGCATACCCTAGGGCCGGTCCCTAGGGTTATGCCGGACTTGCACCGGCTAAAAACCTCCCCCGGCCCCCACCCTCGATATAAGTAGCAGCTTTGTTACAAAATTTCTCGATATACAACATTTTTTGTAAAAGATTTCGAATTTCCCTCAATAAGTTGTCCTTGATTGCTGTTTTCATCGATCTTAATTTTGACATTATCTCTTTTAGTTGCTCTTGAAAATGCTACATAGAGTTGTCCATGAGCAAATACAGGTTGTGGCAGATAAATCCCAACTTTTTCTAAAGTTTGTCCCTGTGATTTATTGATTGTCATAGCAAATGCCATTCTAATAGGAAACTGTCTTCGTTTGAGCTTAAACGGGAGTTTTGAGTCATTTGGAAGGAAATCTATCCTTGGTAAGAAGACAATTTGACCTCGAGCTGGGCCAGTTAGAACCTCCGCATAAATAAGATTAGGTTTCAAATCAGTAACAATAAATCTTGTTCCATTGCATAGCCCTTTCTTGGTATTCAAATTCCTTAATAGGATAATTGTAGCACCGATTTTTATTTTTAGTCGATGAACTGGCATTCCACAGAGGGTGTCAAAGAGTTCAAAAATTCAGTCGGGGAAAACAGGAAACAGGAAACAGGAAAAAATCTTTATAACAGAAACACAATAAAACAATTTTTTTTGTTAAATAAAATATTTGTGAAACTAAAAAAAATATGATTTAAAATTCTATCATCATCAGGATAAACTTCCTAAGGAGTGCCAATGCGTATATAACGTACTTGTAATACGCGTACAGTTATCTTCCAAATTACATTAATTGCGTGTTCAAAATGCGCTCATTCAAATGCGTAATTAATGCAAATTGAGCATTCAATTTATTAATGACATGTTTTACATATAGATTTGCACTCCTTAGGTTAATTCATATTTCTAATCTCTAAAACAACTTTAACTCTTTCTCAAATTTTTCACATGTTACCGATGTATACGTTGCAAGATTTCATATAAATTCTATCAATGTATGTAGATAATATAGATTATCTATAATCATTTCAAAAAGCAGGTTTGCAACATTATAAATTTCAGATAAAATTATTAAAGTATAAAAAGCAGATTTGTGTAACAATAATAAAATTTTTTCAATTTAGAGAGATTTTATAGCACTCCCCACAAAATTCTACTCTTACTGCATTACAATTCTTTGAGATTTAATCAAATGTATAAACAAATTGAGCAATAACACGATTCTTCTTTATGAATCACTTCATTATCTCCAAATTTTATCTCCAAATTCCGTAATCGAAAAATTATATATTTCTTTGATATTTTCTTTAATCATATCATATATTCGATCATAAATTCCTGAAAATTGTTTCATATACAATTGTTTAAAATTCGGTCGATTATTTTCCGAAAAATTTAAAAAATGTAACAATAATAAAATTTTGCAATTCAGAGAGAATTGTAAAATTTTATTATTAAAATTATTTTTCCCGTAAAATTTTGCAAAGATTATCTATAATCATTTCAAAAAGCAGGTTTGCAACAATATAAATTTTAAATAAAACAAATTTCGTAATCGAAAAATTATATATTTTATATTATTCCATGTAAAATTCTACTCCTACCTTATATTCGTAATCGAAAAATTATATTTTATATTATTCTATGTAAAATTCTACTCCTACCTTATAAAATTTAAAAATATTATAAATATATAAAAATATTCAGAGAAAATTGCAAAATTTTATTATTGTTAGATCAAAGTTTTATTATTGTTAGATCAGAATCTATATAGATAAATTCAATAAAAAGCAGATAATATAGATTATACTTATATATATAGATCTATAAAATAATCATTAAAAAAAGCAGAATTGTAACAATTTAATTTCAGTTAAAATTATTATTTACCTTTAAATCCAAAGGAATGGGAAAATAGAAACAGGAAACAGGAAAAAATCTTTATAACGGGAACAGGATAAATCAAGTTCAAATTTGTAACAATATAATTTTAGTCTATATATATAAGTACCAAATTATTATTATGAAAAGCAGATTTGTAACAATATATAATTTCAGTTAAAATTATTTTTCCCATAAAATTTAAAAAATGTAACAATAATAAATTTTTGCAATTCAGAGAGATAATAATCAAAATAATCATTATTATAAAAAGTAGATTCATTACCTTTAAATCCAAAGGAATATAAAAATAGAAACAGGGAACATGAAAAAATTTTTATAACGGGAACAGAAAACAGGTTTTAATATTTTTTTGTGTAAATTAAATATCTGTAAAAAAGACAGAAAGTCAATAAGATATTAAACTAAAAAGGAAATTAAACAAAGACATATGGAGAGATGAAAAGACATCAACGTATAAATATGATATTTAAAATACATACCTTTTTTCTTTGTCTTTCTCTCTCTTTCTCTCAATCTCTTTCTCTCTCTCCTTCTCTCTCTCTCCCTCTCTCTCTCTCTCTTTCTCTCTTTCTCTTTCTTATATCTTCTATGAATATTCTTTTTCTTTTCTCTCCTCTTTCCTTGCGTTTCCTTCTTTTCTTCGTTTTTTCCTTGCGATTTGTCTTTGATCGATGACATATAATATGTGAAGGTAGCAACTTATCCTACATTATCTATGATATAACATATTTCATTTAAAACTGATTAACCGCGAGCGATTAATGACGTTACTTGAGCAAATCGAGCAGTTACACGATTTTTATTTATGAATTTCGTAATCGAAAGATTATACACATAAAATACATATAGATAAAGAATAATATTGAAAAAAAATTAAAAATTAAAATTTAAAATTAAAAATTGAAAAAATTTCGTAACCGTTTTCCCAAAAAATCGGTAACAAAAAATTATACACTTTATAGCAAACCCCAGGAAATTCTACCTTTATTTCATATACAATTCTTTAAAATTCGATCAATTAACTCCCGAGAAATTTGAAAAATTTTGTAACCGGTTTCCACAAAAATCGGCAACAAAAAATTATCTATAAAAATTATCCATAAAAAAAAATTCAACTTGATATCTCAAAATTTTTTTTTAAGATTTGGTCAATTAATTCCCTAAAAATTGGAAAAAATGTGTAACCGGTTCCCAAAAAAATCGGTAACAAAAAATTGTACACTTTATAGCAATCCCGGGGAAATTCTACCTTTATTTCATATGTAATTCTTTAAAATTCAATTATTTCCCAAGAAATTGGAAAAATTTTGTAACCGGTTTCCAAAAAGATCGGTAACGAAAAATAATACACTTTATAGCACTTCCCGAAAAATTCTACCTCTGTTTCATAAATTCTACCTCTGTTTCATATATCAGACAATTTCATATATCCCGAAAAATTAGAAAAATTAGAAAAATCGGTTTCCAGAAAATCGGTAACGAAAAACTATACACTTTATGGCACTCCCCGGGAAATTCTACCCCTATTTCATGTACCCTTGATAAAAATACACTTTATAGCACTCCCCAGAAAATTCTACCTCTACTTCATATACAATTGTTTGAAATTCGGTCAATTAATTTCCGAAAAATTGGAAAATTTTCTGATACCGATTTTCCCAAAGATCGGTAACGAAAAATTATATATTTTATAGCAATCTCCGGGAAATTCTACCCCTACTTCATATAATTTTTTAAGATTCGGTCAATTAATTTCCGAAAAATTGGAAAAATTTTGTAACCGGTTTCCAAAAAGATCGGTAACGAAAAATTATACACTTTATAGCACTCCCCGGAAAATTCTACCTCTGTTTCATATATAATTATTTTAAATTCGGTCGATTATTTCCCGAAAAATTAGAAAAATTAGAAAAATCGGTTTCCAGAAAATCGGTAACGAAAAACTATACACTTTATGGCACTCCCCGGGAAATTCTACCCCTATTTCATGTACCCTTGATAAAAATTCGGTCCACTAACGAATGAGTAGTTCGCGGTCAGACAGACAGACAGACAGACAGACAGACAGACAGACAGACGTCCGGTACTTATATATATAGATTTCAAAAAGTTTGTTAATTTTCAACGAGTAGTTTTTTTATTTTAATGCAAGTAATTTATTTCAAAAAATTTGTTAATTTATTTTTATTTCTTTTGGACCTAAGCTACATTGCAGTGATCCGCTTCACACCCAATCGGTACAATTTTTCTTTCTCGGTAAAAAAATAATCAAAAACAAATTTCGTTATTTAATTTTATTATAGATTCTTAATTTTTATAACTTTAGTTTAAATTTCATATAATAAAATAATACATAAACATGATATTTCTTATTGCAATTTCGGGGCGAATCGGATAATTCTCGTATTTTCATTTTTTCCGTTGTACAATAAGAAATATCATGTTTATGTATTATTTTATTATATGAAATCCAAGCTAAAGTTATAAAGATTAGAAACTATAATAAAATTAAGTAACAAAATTTGTTACTTATTAGTTGTTACTAAGTTTTACAAAATTATTTATAACATATATATATATATATAATATATATATATATATATATATATATATATTATAATGGCATAGATATAAATATATAATTTTATTGTATAATTTAATCATTTACATATACAATAAAATTATATATTTATATCTATGCCATTACATAACAAATACATTTATATATAAAGAAAGCGTTTTAAATCTATTCTGGTTCACAATAGTAAGTCTTTGCGTTATTAAAAGAGAAAAATGCAGATTTCATGTGCAAATAGTTCATAGATAATATTATAATAATATTAATATCATCATATATTATCGGTATAATAATGGTATAATAAGAATAAGATACCAGCTGTGTTTGTCGATTTTTACTTTGATTATTTATTAAAACCAAAGAATGTACCGATGATCAATCGGTATCCTCTTCAGCTTGCTTCGATAATTTATATATTGATGACACACGTGATGAGAATTTCTTTCAGGGCTTACTTCTTCGGATTATCCCAGTTTTGTATATCAAAATTATGCTCTTGTTTTTTTATTCTCTTTGGCAAGCGATTGTAGTCAAAAGTACTAGCATACACCCAAAAAAAAAATATTCTGCAGTTTAGCGGTTCCTGGTTCATGCTAGAGGATTTTCCTCTGAAATAGGGCCTTAAGAAGATGTTTTAAACTGTAGAGGAATATCCTCTAATCATGAGACTCTAGATTCAAGATTGTGCAGTCCTCTTAATATTAGAGGACATTGATTTCCGATATTCACCCGAAATAAATAAAAAAAATTATTTATTTTGAAATTTTATTACTATTTTATAACTAAATTTGTTTCTTAAGATGTAGTCTATGATTATAAATATTTTCTTGTATTGGAAAAAACACTTACCTTGGTGGGATCGAACTCGGGACCTCTGGATCGTGAGCCAACTGCCTTACATGGTAGACCACTTCTTAATTTGATGTAAGTGTTATATATTGTCTACATAACCAGCGCAAATATATAATTTTCCAAAAATTATCTTAATAAACAAATTCAGTTTAAAAAGAGTAATAAAATTTTGAATTGGATATAAGATATATGATATAATATTTCTTAATGTCGGGTGAATGTCAGAAACCAGTGCCGGCTTATTATGAAATTTTGTGTTCGTAAATATATTTATGAAAATAGTATGTTTATAAAGTTAAAACGTTAAAACATTCTTATCAAATCCTTACAAGGGCCTCAATAGACAAAAATAAGAAAACGTTTCTTATGGCATCCCTAATATATAACTAATGATCGAGGACTTATGTTATATAAGGCCATTCTTAATAAAGCCCCTTGCACAATACCAGACAACAGGCAATAGGAACAGGGAATAAAAATCAGAAATCAATGTATAAATGCAGAATAAACAGTGACACAGGCAATAGACACAGGAGTTTCCGTCACGTTGGAAATTATGTGTTTATTGCCTGTTGCCAACAAATCATAACATTCGAATATTTTAGGTTGTAATTAACGATTTTTTATTATTTCCTGTTCCTATTGCCTGTTGCCTGGCATTGTGCAAGGGGCTGAACTTTCTACACGGGCGTCTCGTGTGGTAGCGTACGCATCGCGTAGCTAATAAGACGATCGTCTTTTAACTTTAACGCGCGCGCCGCAAATATCTAGCATATCCTCTTATTTTAAGAGGCTAATAGTAGAATTTACTGTAGAGGAATTTACTCTTGATTATAGCTTACGCATCCACTCATTTATAAAGTAATACGTATTACTTAAGGTGATTGGGCCATGTACCATATGAGTCAATATAAGGGCTAAATTTTATTTTAAGAAAAACCATTTTTATGGATATATTCTAGACACTTGTATAATTACTGGTTTTATAATGTAACTTTTCATTCGATTACGTATCAATTTATCTACTGATAAATGTAAACAGTTCAAGATTTGACTTCAGTTGACATTCGTACAAGAGAAATGTCGCGACATTGCATCTCTTTGATGTAGGCAGCTATCATGCCAGTGCCATGTGTTTGAGTGAGGTTATGTATTGTGTTTATGTTAAAAAATAATGGAAGGTAACAAATAATTTCGATAACGGGAGATTTGCTTGCAAAAGAATAGTGCTGTGGAAAGAAAACACTACACGGCGCGGCGTTGCCACATGTTCACGTCGCGTACAGCTGATCGGAAGGCCGACAAGAAACGCGACGATTCATCAACTTTTGATTGAATTTTTGGCCTTATTACACGTCAACGTCGTTTTGTCTTATACTTAACAAGTGCTAGAAGAATCAAATAATGTTATTTTCAGTTTTTTGAAGTTGTTTCTTTACAGACAGTGAGTGAAATTCTCGAAAAATGTATGTTTTCGGTACAATTTCCCATAAAACCTATGTAAAAATGCCAACTTTGAGATTTAATATCTCAAAAACTAGACGTCAGATCTTCTCAAAATTGCAAATTTAAGCGTATTTAGGTTTTTTTTATAACATATATTTAATTCGGATTTTTTTCTTTAACATGCTCTGATGGCCCAATCACCTTAAAGAAGGATATTCTTCATGTAAGATTTTTTGCTTAGAGGAACTGCTAAGAGGAATTCCCCACTTATCGGCAGAATATTTTTTTTGGGTGTACCACAAAAATTATAGCGGACATAACTTTTCAACTTGATCATCAATTGATTTTAACCCTTAAATGCCACACCTCTCAAGAATCTCGTAAATGGCATGAGGGGTCTAAAAGACCCCAGCATGAAAAATGTCTCCTTACTCATTGATTTTTTTATCTTTAGTTATGAAAATTTTTTTCAATGTTGTTCAAGGCTTAGAAAAGAGAATAAAATGCTTATATTGTTAAAATTTCAATTTCAACATAGTATAAAAAATTAAGTAAACTGAGTACTGCTAAGTGTACAAACGGGTAGGTCAATCACTCAACTATCATCAATGGGAGCATGAGCTCCATTTTTGGCAAGAACATTTGAAAACATTTCATTCTAAAGGGTCTGGGGTCCGCTGGACCCCACGGGGCATTTAAGGGTAACAATAACTATATAATACTATAATTATAGAATTTAATTTGATATGAATGCTGATGTCACTAATCATTTTAAGATTGGACCTGAATTGTAATACAATCTCGACTGATGTTTCTCTAATTTAAACAAATGTATAATTGTACACGAATGTATAATTTTCAGTGTACTTTCTTAGCATGCAGTACCTACATACTAAAGAAATAAAATTGTTACGTGCACGAAAATTATTTTCATTAACTTTAATTCAGAATTTCTTTACTTTCCCAGAAAAAAACGGAGGGATCGACACTGGTGCATCTATTTAAAAAAAATGCAAAATTGGAAAAGTATGTATTATTTCATTATGTAAGTTGGCACACTTTTTTTAATGAGTAAGATCATAAATCTTATAAGACAAATCTGAACGCTTAGCATGAATTTTCAATACGAAACAAAAGAAAATATTTTGAACAATAAATAGCAAATTTAATGAATTGTCCTCTATTATAGTTATATATCTCAAATATTAAACATTGATTTTTATATTATAATTAGAAACTATATTAAATAAATATTAACACAATTAAAAATTTTTAACTGATTATATACTGGCAATGATTATAATCGTGGTAACGATTATAATCGTCGTGACAAATCGTCGCGACCGCGTTTCGACCAAGAATTCTGGTCATTTTAAATTGATGTAAATTTTAGATGCTTATAATATAAGGTTTTTAATTAAATAAATAAATTCATTACGAAGAATATTACCTCAGCCAGGGTTCAAACCTGGAACCACTCTCATTCCATGCGGGTGTCGTACCAATTCGACACCACTGAGGAGGCATGTGGTAATAGTTATCGCAATAACATGTATTAAGACGACAAACAATAATAAGATGGAACACCGATTTTCAGTCAAAGGTGTATATTCAAACCAAATAAGTAACATTTTGCTTTGCCAGAGAATAATTAACACAATTAAGAATTTTTAATTGACTATATCCTGGCAATTACATCAATTTAAAATGACCAGAATCCTTGTTCGAAACGCGGTGACGATTTGTCACGACGATTATAATCGTTGCCACGATTATAATCATTGCCAGTATATAGTCAATTAAAAATTCTTAATTGTGTTAATTATTCTCTGGCAAAGCAAAATGTTACTTATTTGGTTTGAATATACGCACCTTTGACTGAAAATCGGTGTTTTATCTTATATTGTTTGACATCTTAATACATTGTTATTGTGATAAATATTATCACATGCTTCAGTGGTCGAATTGGTACGACACCTGCACGGAATAAGGGAGGTTCCAGGTTCGAACCCTGGCTGAGGTGATATTCTTCGCAATGAATTTAATTATTTAATTAAGTCCCTTATATTATAAGCATCTAAAATTACATCAAATTAAAATGACGAGAATTCTTGGTCGAAATGCGGTGACGATTTGTCATGACGATTATAATAATTGCCAGTATATATATAGTCAATTAAAAATTCTTAATTGTGTTAATTATTCTCTGGCAAAGCAAATGTTAGTTATTTAAAATAAATATTAACTCACTCTTTTTGCAATATTTTTAATGTCTTTTAAGATATGCGATATATTTACAATAAAGAAACTTATTCACGCTTGATCTCAAAGCAAAAGCTAACAATATAGAAAAACAATCAATTTTTCGAGCAATAAAAAATGTTAGAAAATATTTAAAAAAAACTAACGTTTATTAATCAACCGAAATTGACAAGCTAAGCTTATACGTTATTATTACGTTATACGTTTCGTGCCATACTTGAACTATATCAGAACAATATAAATTAATTACCCACTCGGCATGTAATATTTCAGAAACATTTCTGCAAAATTCCATTTGAAATATTACACCTTTCATCAATATTTCAGAAATATTTTACGACCGTTTCTGCAACATTTCTGCAATGTTTCAATCGGCACAATTATTTCAAATGCAACTTTACTGAAAGATTTCGGCAATATTTCGGTAATATTACTGAAATATTTCTGAAATATATCTACGAAATATTGCAGAAACACTTCAGAGATATTTCAAATACATTTTACACTGAGAAAAATGTTTTGTATTAGCAAACAAAATTTTGTTACTGACGTAAAAACTATTTGTTGATATGTGAAAAATGAAATATTTTGTTACCGGAACAAAAAAAATATATTAAGCCATGTGCGTATAGCCGCCGTGCATTTGTCCAAAGAAATCCGCTCTCTCAGCCGGTCACCCAAGTAGTATACCGGCGCCTTGTTGCTTGACATCGATGATCAAATAGGGTAGTGGTGATCCTCTGACTCTGACGCTTCTTTCTTTCTTATACTTGCTTATTTTGGTGACCATAAAGCTATCGCATAACAATATTAACAATACAGATATACGAATAAATCTTTTTTGCCAATCAACGTCGAATATTAATTTATATTAAATATTATTACGTATTTTATATTTTATATTAAAAATGCCATATGACAAAATTTGAAATATCAGAAAATTCTTAATATTATAAAAGAGAAAAAATGTAATAATTATATAATAATAAATTTAATTTTTTATAAGTTCTAAAGTCTGTCAGCAACTTTTCGGAAATATTACAAATGCAATGTTGTATGTGAAACATTCAAAAATATAACGCGTGCAATTTAAATGTAAATAATAGTTTTATCATGTATCAGAAATGTTTCTAAACCATTACATCTGCAATATTGTAGAAATTCACTGCCTGCAATTCAATTTTTCATTACCTACGCAATCCTTCAGAAATTTTTCAGAAATTTTTTAAATGCAATGTTGCGTTTGATATTGTTTGAAATCAACGTGTAAAAGAGAGAGAGATTGTATAGTTGCGGCAGCCAAGCATTCGTATTGCGGTAGGTCGGCACGCGCGAAGTAGATCCGACCGCGTAGTAACCCGCGCGCTCGAGAGCGGTCGAGCGCGAGCTTCCCGCGCGCTTGCGTAGGGATATCTGGAGGGGCGTGCAGCCCGGGCAAGGAACTCATTCTGTTCCCTGATTGCGTGCACGATGCTTCGTGCTCTGTTGAGATAGACCGATATTATTGCGTCATATTGTTGGTGTCGCGTATTTCAGTTTCGGAATTATCTAACCGTGTTTCATATTATAATTAACTATTCTCAAGACTTATTCCACGAGATATAATTAACCCTGCGAATATTACTGAGAGGAATCCAGGGATATCCGTCCCGGCGAGCCACGAGGAACGAAGGAAGGCAGCCATTTGCTGCAAAACTTGAGAGAGCCTTGACGATAGAAATTCAGAGCCTTTTCGCCGTAATAAAGTTCAGAAAGAGAGAAGGACTGAGATTTTTATATATATATATATTCCTGGTGAGAATATTCGAGGTGACTTTATCTTCTGTGAAAGGTAACATGTTTAAATATATTATCGTGAAAACGTTAGACTTTCGTCTACCGTTCCTGAGTGTTAACGTTAGACATTCGTCTGCCGTTTCTAGAGAGAGAGATCATCAATCCTCTCAAGATTAGTCTCTGATGATACAAGCTTCACAGAAATCATGAAAAACAAGTGAGAGGAAAACTTCCTCGCTATTTTGTTTGGACAGACAATAAAAGTTATCTCGAGTCTTAATTGTTACTGAGCTCAGTGTAAAGTAAAATCAGTTAAAAGAAATTGTGCGGTTGCAACCAAGTTTCGTGAACTGTAAAAAGATAAACTTTCTTACTGATTTATGATGTATTATATTATCTTGCGAACATTTTATCTATTTCTTTGAAAATAAGTATTGAATGAAATTGCGTTCTGTGCGAGACATAATCCTTCTTTTGCGTTATTATCAAATTCATTTCTGTGCGTTTCTGTAAGCATTAATTACTTGATTTTAATGATTATTTCACTAAGTACTGTGTTAACTCTGATTGCTCAAATATATTGTTTCTGCGATTCTGAATTAATGTATCGATTCAATAATCTTTGTGAATTCTGTCTATTGAGAAATTCTTACACTTTGTAATTTTGTATCAAATACAGGATTAAGCTAAAAGAAAATTAGTAGCTTTATAGAAGATGTCGATATCTGATAAACTTGAACAAGTTAAAGAGAAATAATCTATATTTACAAATCACAGATTGATACATTGATTCAATAACTATATTACTTATTTTTGAATTTATATGCTGATTGAATTGATTGATTTGTTGAACAGTCCTCTCCTAAAATCACATGTTTCTTTTATTTTTTAATTACGTCAACAGAAACTCTGAGATTACGTTCCAGGAATATTTCCTCGGTAATTAACTTGAGAATATATAGAAACAAAGATTCAGTGAATTCCACTTGTATTTCATCATCAATAACAGGAAAGGACTGTACTATAATAATTATGAAATTGTTTACTTTGCTTGTTCTATTCATTTCTTGTATATTCATTATATGATTTATAACCTATGTATAATAACTTGTTTAAGAATACTGAGAAGGTTTTGGGCAGTTTCCCTTCTCCTGAGCAACGAATGTTGGTATTCTTTGTCTAATTCTGCCAAGTCGAGTCATATTAAAATTACTGAATTCATTAAATGCAATCTCTCTCTCAACTACACCGAATTCTTAATTATTTGTTCCTTCCTCATCTAAATCTGGAGTTCAGGCTTGTGCGCGAGCTTGTGCAAACAGATATGTTACAAAAATATTATTTGTGCAATGCAAACGTAATATTACTTTTATAATGTTTCAGAAATAGTTCTGAAATATTGCATCTGCTACATTTTTTTGCAATATTACAGACACTTACAAATATTGTAAACAACTTTCTGAAAGATTTCAGAAATATTGTCAATGCTATATTATAAAAAACATGATGCAGGTACATTTCTGAAATATTTCAAATGCATAGTTACAAATGAAATGTTAACGAAATATTTCTGTACTATTTCCGAATATTTCAATAATTCAGCAACATAACATTCCGAGTGGTTAAGAATACACATTATAAAAATAATATGTAAGATAATAATGAAGATAAACGACATTGGAATCACATTTGAAACGATAGTAAGAGTAATCAAACATGGAACAAACATAACAAAATGAGTCAAAAAATAAAGAAAAACTGAAATGTCAAAAGGGAGAGCTTTTCCGTGTTGAGATTCTGTCAGAACTGCGATAGATTTAATTTTATCTTTTAGAAATTAGTTTAATTAAAGGACGACAAAACTAATATCTTTTTATAATCAACTTCATCTATGAGTATTCTATATGTATAAAAATCATTCTATGTATAAAGTCATCAAAAAATAAATACTTTACGAGATATTTCATATTTTAAATTCGTATATCCCTTACAGAAAAATGTTAGTAGTTAAATACTTAAAAGAATCAGTGATTTAAATACTGTCAATATTTATTTGAGAAATACTGGTGGTAGTGATAAAATACTAGGTGAGTGATTTAATATATATGTAGTAATATAAAAGTATTTACCACTACCACTCGTATTTTCCAATTAAATACTGACAGTTTTAAATCACTGATTTTTTTAAGTATTTAATCAGTATTAAATTTTTGTAAAGGCGGTCACTCATCTAAGTGTATATTAGTAATCGCGCCCATGCAACGTTGCTTGACTTATTCGCTGATCAAACGGATTAGCGGTAACCTCCTGACTCCAACGCTTCCTCCTTCTTGGTTTTACTTATATTTAACATAATCTTATAGTTTTATATAACAGTAAGAGTAAAACTATTAATTCTTTTTTAACTTACTCTCATTAATTAAACACATAAATATTCAGTTCAGTACTTAAGCATTAACATTAAAATACTGGCCAGTGATTTATTTCATATGGAACACTCGGTCCAGTACTTCAGCACTGAACATTGAAACCCTCATAAGTAATTTAATACAAGTATTCAATACTCATTCTGTATTAGATGTGATTTATGAAATTAAATGTAATTTATGAAGGTAGGGACGAATATTGAATACATGTCTTAAATCTAATACAGGATCGACGAGTTTGAATACTCGTCCTGTATTAGATCGCGATTTAAAACAATTAGTGTTCAATACTCGTCCCATCCCAGGTAGCACATATTATAGTTTCATATACGTTTTTTAAACGTATATATTATAGTTTCATAATCGTAAAGAACCATTAAGAAACGTTTGAACAAAAATGTTTTTGAAACCATGATTTAAGAAACGTATTTTTTACGTTTCTACAATTAACAGAAATACCTATTTGTTAAATTTTTTATTTCAAAATTATAATTTGTTTTATCTATATATAACAACCTTTTTTGAAATATTTAAATTTATATTGCACTAATTATTGCACAAAATAAATCACTTTATCCATGCACTTATATCCCCTTATTTACTTAAATTAATGTTGTCCTACCGGTCGTAATCTATTTGTCATCGGACAAATCTGAGCTTAGAAAACTTTGAACGTGGCCATCGAAAGAACATTTATACGTGTGTTCCGTTTTAAAGAACTTCTATGAACTGGTGCACATCAGTAATGCAATTAAGTTAGAGTGAGACAAGTATATTTTGTTTCACTTCAACTTTATTGCGCACGAATGTGCAGTAGTTCACGAATTGCTTCGAAAAAGAATGTCATAGATGGTATATGCATAAAGCTTCTAGAACATTCTCACGCATGCCTCAAAAACGTCATAAACACGTACAAAAGACGTGAAAAGTAGGAATTTTAAATGTCTTTATCTAAAATGTCTTTATCATTAAAACAAAACGTTTCTATAATAGGTTTTTAAATGTTATTTTATCGGAAAAGAAACATTCCATCGAACGTTTTTCGAATGGACATTTTTACTTATGAGAAACGTTTCTAGAAATCAGTTATAAAACGTTTCGAAAAAACGCTTATAAAACATTTCTGAAACGTGTATGTGCTACCTGGGATACTTTCACAAATTATATACTCTGACCTGTTATAGTGACATACTGATGTGCAAAATACTTGGATTAGTGATTCAAGCACTAATAAATACTCAATTGTAGTACTTTAAATACACAAAATAAGTACTTAATTATTATATATAACACTTTTTTGTAAGGGATATTGAAAATATCATAACAAAATTTAAATTAAATATCTCAGGAAATTCTTAACGAAAGAGAGCTTTATTATGTTTTGAAAATGTCTTGACAAAGGCTACAAGAATAATGCAATAAAAAAATAGGAGGTCCAGTTTAAAAAATTTAAAGTGACTTTAACTTGACCTTAAGGCCGTCACCTAAGATCAAACTATAATAAGGTCAGTAAATAGATCTTTTTAAACCCTACAACTTATGTCTAAAACATTTTTTTCTAAAATGCATTGTTTATGCGAGATATTTGACTCATAATTGACTGTACTTATACCACAGTATAACCATACCCAGTAGCGACACTCAGCCGTCTGACCCGGAATAAAATTTTAGTGCGCATGTGCGAGTCGTTCCATCTCACAACATGGTTGCGCCCAGTTGCACTTCGAACATCGTAGGTAACCTCAACCTCCATAGTTTTATGACATGTTTTTTATTTGAATAAATTTTGTCTCTTTATTAGTGATAAAAAATTCCTGGCAAAAACAGCGTGTGTCGTGCTACATTAAAATGAAGAAAGGTGGATATAGTTGTGCCATGAAGAGTTGTTCAAATATTTCTGGGCGTGAATCTAGTCCCAGTTTTTTTCGTTTTCCAAAAGATCCAGATCGGTAAAAATAATTTCCATTAGCGGATTGTTAATTGAATTATATATCAAGTGTTTTCTCATTAATATTTTATACAAAACATTTTTCAGAGCAAAATTGTGGTTGAAAAAATGTGGTCGCAAAATTAATACGTCACCAGGAAATTTATATAAAAATTACAAAGTTTGTGGTGATCATTTTAAACGATTTGAAAAACAGACTTCAACCACATGCAATCCCCGAACCAATGGAAAATGATAATAATGAATCTTTTGACTTATCAAGTGAAAACAACGTAACATTTAATTTGAGTGATAATTCTGAGGAAAATACAGTAATATCAGGTAAGCAGTTTTGAACCGTGTGTGTGTGTGTGTGTTTATGGTTGGAATATCAAAAATTTGGTGAACATAATTACTATATTTCAGTTGAGTGTAATATCATTAAATCTAACTGTGATAAGCAATAATTGGAATTATTTGAAACTGGCTTTTCAGACAAGGTTGAATGTCAGTCAATATCAGGTAGTAATTTTAGTTTAATGTAGAATTAACTAATGCTAGTAACATAAAATTTTAGTGAATTAGAAAATGAAATTGATGTATGGTTATTACAATTTATATATTCGTTCTTTCTTCGTAATAAATGGAATATAATCATTAATTTTTTAAATTTTGTAATTGATGTAGTATTTTTAAATATTACAGTTAACAATCATCACGGGCAGTATGAACATGAGCAAATGGAATCAGTGTCACATTAATATGCTCAAACAGAGCTACAACAGTTGGATCAGTATGCTCAAACAGAGCCACAACAGTTGCATCAGTATAGTCAAACAGAGCCAAAATTTTCTAATCATTCCCCGCGCAAAAAAATTTTGAGAGGCAGAATTGAGGCGTTACATCGAGAGGTCCGAAAATTAAAACAACAATTAGAACGACAGAAAAATAAGATACAAACTTCAAAAATAAGACACAAAAAAATGTCCTTGAATGAATATTGTGAAGCTACAGACGAATTTCTACCACCAGAGATTGCAAATTTTGTAAAAACTCAAGTACGTCTTAGTAAATATAAGTCAGCCAAAGGACGAAAATATTCGCTTCCATTTAAAAAGTTTTGTTTAGATATATTGTTTTCTGAGGGAGGCAGAGTTTATAATTCTTTTGCACAAAAATTTATCCTTTCCAGTGTAAGAACCTTACAACGCATGATTGAACATTTGAAAATTACTCCAGGTTTGCATGATTTTGTTTTTGATATTTTGAAAAAAAAGTTACAAGCTTCTTCGTCACCTCTCGAGAAGTATTGCATTTTATGCATTGATGAAACATCAATTAAAGCAAATCTTTATTATAATATAAGTCAGGATGAAGTCATTGGGTTTGAAGACTTGGGTGATGGTAAATTAGATCTTCCAGCATGTAATGTTGCAGTTTTAGCCCGGTATTCATAATTATTTAAGACCGTCTTAAGTTCAATCTTAAGATGTTATGAACCAATCACAGAGCCGTATTAGCGTCTTAAGACATTACTTAAGACGATCTTAAAGACTATGAATACCGGCCTTAATGATCAGAGGGTTTTGCAACAATTGGAAACAACCTTTGGCTTACTTCTTTCTTCATTCTTCTTTCTCTGCTAGGATAAATTAACAGCCATTATTCCTCAGGCAATTACAAAACTGCAAAATGCGGGGTTTAAAGTAGTCGCGTTTGTTTCAGACATGGGAGGGAATTTTAAATTAACCGCTAAATAGTCATACCTAGGTGTGACAGAGAACAATCCATTTTTTTTTTGTTTAATAACGAGCGAATCTCACATCTTTTTGATTTACCTCATATAATTAAAGCTGTCAGGAATAATTTCCATGACAATATTATTGAGTATGACTCTAAAGCGATATCTTGAAAGTGCGTTGATGATTTATTTCAACAAGATCAAACTAGGCAATTTCGACTTGCACCTAAACTCACTGATAAGCATATGAAATTTTCAAATTTCGATAAAATGAGAGTATATTTGGCTACACAAATTTTGAGCTGTACAGTGAGTAGTAGCTTGAGAAAAATGGTAATTTTTGGAGCTTTTAAACCTGCGGTTGCTTCAATTGCACTTAGAACAGCAGATTTTATCCAAAATATAAACGATTACTTCGATTTATTCAATTCATCTTCGGTTCAACATCCATCACAATTTAAACAAAGCTTTTCGAGGAGCGCAATATCAATTAGAATTTCTTTCAAAAATTAAAGATTATTTATCCAAAATAATGATATTTAATAAAGCTGGTGTTAATATTTCTAATAAAGTTCAAGTTTTCAAATGCATGAAACATAATATAAATTCTCTTCTTCAAATGTGGGAACATTTGCAAAATGTGTCTTCAGAAATCCAATTTTTATTATTACGACGTTTTACTCAGGACTGTTTGGAACACTTTTTTTCGGCTATTCGAGGATTGAATGGCAATGTTATTAATCCTACCCCAGTTCAGTTTTTTTATTCGTTCAGAAAAATGTTCTCTATAAAATATTGTACTGCTGAAACTGGAAATTGTAAAAGAGACAATGCTGATATATTTGTAGCTATTACAAACTTTAGAGAAGAGAATTATATGGATGTTGAACCCCAGACAGATGACATTGCACCAATACTTTTGGATGATCATGATTATCGTCAGATGGACGTAAACGAACAAGATGAGTTCCGATATATTTGTAGATACGTAATACGTAAATGTCTTCAAAAACATTCGTGTGAGATTTGTTCTCAATATGCAAACTCGTACATCGACTTAAATGAAATTTCATATTACTGTTTCTTTAGGGCTTACAATTCTACTGAAGATAATCCTTTCGGAAATTTATCTATGCCGCACGATGATTTCGTAATATATCTTAAAACGTTAAAAAATTTATTTTTTTCTAAAATTGAGGAATTGATTGTACAAAAGCATATAATTCGTAACCTCATTACCATTTTTGAAGAAGTTGAATTTATTCATCCGTGTCAACATTTTCCGCATAATTATTTATTGAAATTATATGCTCGAGTACGACTATTTTATACATTAAAATTTATCAATTTATTAATAAGCGTTTCAAATCGCAATCCGGATACAGAAAAACTATAATTTTACGTCACGATTAGATTTAATGTCTATACGTTCTTTCCTTATAAACGCAAATTATTTAATATCTATTTTTATAAAAGCGACTGTGTTTTCGTTAATTAAATTTATTATTGAAGTTCGTTTATAATTTTATTATTATAAAACTAAATGTGTTTGGCAACTTTGTGCATGTGAAAATAATGTATGTGTTACTTTCTGAAATAAATTTTTATTATTTCTGCTACTCCTTTTAACATTTCTGCTACTTCTTTTAACATTTCTACTACTTCTTATATAAGTTTATTACACAGTAACAGCACATAGTAATAGTGAATATTACATGTTTTTAATTATTCCAATTATTGTTTCAGTTGACATTGACATCTGGAGTACATTCTTTCTACTAAAGGATGTCCATGAGGAACAATTAATTTAAAAAAATGGATATTAATATTTATATTTTACTAAAATTATCAGTAAAAATTATGAAATTTTAACGCATCTCGGAATAAACATAAGAATTTTTTTTAAATATTTTTATGCATTTTTTACTCAATGACAAAACAAATAAAAATATTAGCTTTTGCGCCCAATGATCTATATTCGCTTAAATTTTGAGCTCAATAATTATATATATTTTGTATACATTTTACAATTCTATTTACACAATAAATTACGAAAAATTTTAAAATAAAATGATACAAAATACACAGAAGTGTTATTTCCATTTCTTCTACTTCAAGAAATGTTATGGATTTTAATTAAAATTGCGCAAAAAATATTTTTTTATTACATATACTCATATAAATTTTTTTATTATATATGTACATTTCAAACGTAGCGCCGGGTACATCTAACAATATGGCGACGTGACTTGAAAACAACTACATCAAAGGTGCCGACACTCAGTGTCGCTACTGGGTATGGTTATACTGTGCTTATACTTTTGGTTCACCCTATATATAGATTTCAGTGCTCCAAACGCTACTGCTGCGCATGCGCGAGTGTGCGCGTGCTCGGAATCGCAACTCTCAACCTTACTCACCGCCGTAGAGTTAGCAGACAAATTGAATATTTTGGAATTATTCTTTTTTATATAATTTGGGAATCATTTGGGGAAGTTTGGGAAAATTGTTTAAACATTTGGGAAAGAATAGATTTTTTGTTATTAACAAAATTTATCGAGCGTCAAGTTAGCAGATAGTGACTATGTTTAATGTTTATTATAAATGGAATCGACTGGAAATCATTTGGGGATGACATCTTCATTGTAATTTTTATTTGGGAAAAGTCGGTTTTTTTGTAATTTAAATAAATCTTTGTATTACTTAATGTTCTTTTTCGCTGCACTTCTGCACTAGTACAACAAGTGAACTTATTGCACTAGTTCAGAAGTGTAGCGAAAAAGAACAGACCATTATCGGCAGTAGTGTGAAAATTACATATTTTTCGGAGGAGCAGCGAGTTGCTTACGTCGAGACCGTCGAGTAGACCTCGACATGACAACATACTCCGAAAAGAAAATTTGTAGATGTTATTTTCTTCATATATACATTATTTATATCTTATAAACAGAGTAATTCCTTTATTTCCTTTTCCATAATCGTGGTACATTAACTCGCATGAGTCGGAAATTCATTGGGTTGAAAGAAGAATTCCTTTTCCGTCACGCGGCTACATTTATCACTAATCCCAGCAAACGCAAAAGGATTAAAAGATATTGAAATTTTTTAATACTTTTGAATCCCTTTTTTGGCGGAATTAGATGAAATTAGATGGGATTCGAAATGAGATGGTCCAATCCCATGGAATCCAAAAAAGAAAAATTTCAATTCCATCCAATCCTATGGAATCCGTAAAGGTTATGGAATTGCATGGCATTAGATGGTTTAGAAAACGTCTCGCGCCTCCGTTAGGCGACCAAGCGCCGTTGTTCGTCGGTGAGCTTTTGTGTATGCCTAAGGGCATTACACGCACTACTGCCGACGGGCAATTAGCTCGAAAATGAGATTTGTAAGATCTGTCAGGCACCGTAGGCAGTCCCTTTACATAGCGGTCGAGACGAAACTTTGAACTCGAGAAGATGCCCCGGCCTAGCGACCGGAAATAAGTTGGCAATGCAAGTTCATATTTTTTAATTTACTATAGCTCAAACGATTGCTCCCTAATTGCTCCCTCAGAATCGACGATTGCTCCCCTTTTAAGATTATTATTTTTCGAGATATTTAATAAAAACGAAAAATTTTTAATTTTTATTGAAAAACATATTTATAATAACTCTATGCAACTTTATAGGGCATAGAATGATTGCTCCTTCATTGCTCCTTATTGCTCCATCATAATTTTAATGATTTATTGCATTTTTATTGAAAAAATAACAAATTAATCATTTCACAAGGCCGCCTATTGTAACTATGGCTCGGCAGCGCATGCGCATGCTACCATAACTATGCGCATGCGCGATAGTATCTGTTAGAGCTTTTACGAATACCATAGCGCATGCGCGTATGGCTTCTGCTTTCTGCTCATGGCTCCTGCAATTTTATGTGCTTCCATCTTAACTATTTCTCGCTTCGCTCTATTGGGATTTTTAATCGCTCCATTCGTATAATTAATTTTGTATGATATTTTAGCAGAGAACTGTTTATTTTCTTGGAAAAATACATTTCTCACAGTCTTCTGCAAGTATATCCAACATAAAACGATTGCTCCTTAATTGCCCACCTGTCAGCATTGTGCATGAGCCCTTATTGACGTTAGGCTTAGTTTCCACGCGTCGCGTCATCTGTCGTTAAAGCCTCTTGCACAATGCCAGGCAACAGGCAATAGGAACAGGGAATAGAAATCAGAAATCATGTATAAATGCAGAATAAACAGTGACACAATCAATAGACACAGAGTTTCAGTCACGTTGGAAATTCTGTGCCTATTGCCTGTTGCCAACCAATCATAGCATTCGAACTTTTTAGGTTGTAATTAACGATTTTTTTAGTTATTTCCTGTTCCTATTGCCTGTTGTCTGGCATTGTGCAAGGGGCTTAACCAATCTAAACATCCCATTACAAATAATGTAATAAAATAAGATGTTTTGATTGGTCGCGACGGATAACGCGATGCGTGACGCGCTCAGTGGAAACTCGGCCTAAAAGGCTGAGTTTCCACTGAGCGCGTCACGCATCGCGTTAAGCCCGGTGTCCACGATGCAAGAACTGTGTCCAAGTTTCGATTTAAAGTCCGGTGTCCACGATGCTAGAACTGTGTCCAAGTTTTGGTTTAAGCCAATCATCTTGCAGCTCTTACAGAAAAGTAGCAGTTTCATTGGCTTAAACCGAAACTTGGACACAATTCTTGCATCGTGGACACCGGGCTTAAGCCAATCAACTTGCAGCTCTTACAGAAAAGTAGCAGTTTCATTGGCTTAAACCGAAACTTGGACCCAGTTCTTGCATCGTGGACACCGGGCTTTAGGCCCGGTCTACAATGGATGTCGGAAGTCGGAGTCGTAAGAAATTGACCAATTACAATCTATTATTCTCCTTGCGGTCGAAAAATAATGAATGGTCAATTGATTGGTCAATTTCTTACGACTCCGACTTCCGACATCCATTGTAGACCGGGCCTTATCCGTCGCGACCAATCAAAACATCCCATTTTGATCCCGTCACAAGTAATGTAATAAAATGGGATGTGTTGATTGGTTAACTTGTGATGACGCGACGCGTGACGCGCTCAGTGAAAACTCGGCCTTAGTGCCCATCTACAATAACTACAATAGGTGTTTTAAGCCCTAAGGGTGCCTCCCCATGCAAGACGGAATCTCGGAATCATTCTGATTGGTTAATCCCATGAGGCTATTGGTTAGCCTCATGAGACTAACCAATCAGAATGATTCCGAGATTCCGTTTTCCGCGATTCCGTCTTGCATGGGGAGGCACCCTAAGCCTTAAGAAATTGTTCAATCACAATTGAATTTGAGGAGAATAAATTGACTGTGATTGGTCAATTTCTTAGGGCTTAGGGCTTAAAACACCTATTGTAGATGGGCACTTAAGCCTTGTGTCCACATTGTTAGAACTGCGTCCGAGTTTTGGTTTAAGCCAATCAACTTGCAGCTCTTACAGTAAAGCAGCAGTTTCATTGGCTTAAACCGAAACCGAACGCAGTTCTAGCATCGTGGACCAAGGCTTTAAGCTATATCCACACAAACTTGCATGAGCCCATAAACATAAGCATAAGAGAATTGATTAGTTCATATGTATGTGCATAATGAAATAGACCAATCAGTTTTCTTATGCTTACGTATTATGCGTTATGCAAAAGTCTGTGTTTCTCGCTTTAAGGCCATTGCACGTAACAAAGTTTTAATTTTAATCGTAAGGCCGTAAGAAAATAAGACAAATCACACTCAATTATTCTTCAAACGCGAGGAAAATAATCGACTGTGATTGGTCTATTAATTGTTTACAGCCTTACGATTATGACTAAGGGCTGGTTTATAATAGCCGTAACCGTTGATTTAAGCCGTAATCTTTAAGAAATTGACCAATCACAGTCGATTATTCTTCTCACATTCGACTGTGATTGGTCAATTTCTTAAAGATTACGGCTTAAATCAACGGTTACGGCTATTATAAACCAGCCCTAAAACTTTGTTACGTGCAAGGGCCTTTAAGAACGTTGCGGACGTTAAGTGAAACGCACTCATAAAAAATTTTGATTGGTTGATACCGTTCAGGCGTAAACATAATGCAAAACACAAAGCAATAAATTTTCAACCTATCGGAAGCCGTGTATCAATGCATTCTGTTCCTATTCCCTATTTCTATTGCTTGTATTGTGTTGCGCCCCTAAAGCCCCTTGCACAATGCCAGACAACAGGCAATAGGAACAGGAAATAACTAAAAAAATCGTTAATTACAACCTAAAAAGTTCGAATGCTATGATTGGTTGGCAACAGGCAATAGGCACAGAATTTCCAACGTGACTGAAACTCTGTGTCTATTGATTGTGTCACTGTTTATTCTGCATTTATACATGATTTCTGATTTCTATTCCCTGTTCCTATTGCCTGTTGCCTGGCATTGTGCAAGAGGCTTTAACGACAGATGACGCGACGCGTGGAAACTAAGCCTAACGTCAATAAGGGCTCATGCACAATGCTGACAGGTGGGCAATTAAGGAGCAATCGTTTTATGTTGGATATACTTGCAGAAGACTGTGAGAAATGTATTTTTCCAAGAAAATAAACAGTTATCTGCTAAAATATCATACAAAATTAATTATACGAATGGAGCGATTAAAAATCCCAATAGAGCGAAGCGAGAAATAGTTAAGATGGAAGCACATAAAATTGCAGGAGCCATGAGCAGAAAGCAAAAGCCATACGCGCATGCGCTATGGTATCCGTAAAAGCTCTAACAGATACCATCGCGCATGCGCATAGTTATGGTAGCATGCGCATGCGCTGCCGAGCCATAGTTACAATAGGCGGCCTTGTGAAATGATTAATTTGTTATTTTTTCAATAAAAATGCAATAAATCATTAAAATTATGATGGAGCAATAAGGAGCAATGAAGGAGCAATCGTTCTATGCCCTATAAAGTTGCATAGAGTTATTATAAATATGTTTTTCAATAAAAATTAAAAAATTTTTGTTTTTATTAAATATCTCGAAAAATAATAATCTTAAAAGGGGAGCAATCGTCGATTCTGAGGGAGCAATTAGGGAGCAATCGTTTGAGCTATAGTAAATTAAAAAATATGAACTTGCATTGCCAACTTATTTCCGGTGGCCTAGCGGCGTCGACGCGAACTGCCGGTAATGCAGATACCGCGCGGGCGTGTACTATTGGTGGCGCGTACCGCCACAGGTTTAAGGAGGTTGAAGCGATCCAGTTGAGTCAATTGACGGTTTAGAAAAAAGTTTTTTATTAGGTCATTAAAAAATCTGTATTAGGTATCATTTTATTCTCCATATGCTGCTATTGCATAAAACGTATAGTAAAAGTATCATATTATGCATCTTTATATTTTAATTAGCTAAAAACGAAACACTTTTTTGCCAATGCCAACTTGAAAACTTGTAGTATTGCTAATTATTTCAATATAAAAATGGCATGAATATATGTTTTGCCGTTGATAGAATGAAATAATGATTCTTACTGGTAGTTCCCTTGACAATTATATAAGCTATCGATTTTTTAATAACTTTCCGTCGATTATATTAAATACGATTGAAACTTGGCAACGTTTCACTTTTATGGGGTTGGTAGCAGTACTCGCCTCTGTGTTGAGCCACGTAACGGCAGTTGCTAAACGTAAACATGCCGGTGAATTTTCTGTCATTCTGGATAAGAGGTTAGGTGCCCGCGTTTTGGCTATACCCAAATCCTGTCGGTATGTGCACGTTTTTGGTTCTCTTCCGTGCTGTGTCTACTATTTTGTAGTAATGTCAACGATTTTAGGGTTCTCTTTTATGTTATGTTCACAATTTTTTGGTTTTCTTCCGTTAGATTCATGATTTTTTGGTTTTATTTCCAAAGAGAATCAAAAAATCGTGGACATAGCACGGAAGAGAACCACAAAAATGTGCACATACCGACAGGATTCGGGTACAGCCAAAACGCGGGCGACGCTGCGTTGCCACATCTACCTACTCGCGAACTATCAACTGCTATTTCAGTCTAATTTCGATCGCTTTAACTTGTAATATATTTGTTATTAGATGGTGAATACGTGTTTTCTTGCGTTCTAAATGTTCGCATTAATTTACTGTACGCGTAGGCACGTTTTTTGAGCGTTTATATAGACTAGATATTAAAGAAAATTGGGATCAATCATCGCCGTCAACGCTTTCTCCATCTAACCCCATGTAAAACGACGCATTTTTGGAAATTAATATCTCAGCTTCTGGATGGTCAATAAATCTGAAATAATTCTCACACATGCGGTAGATCCTATACTATCATATATATTTTTTACAAACTAAAATCTAGAGTTGACCAAACTGCTTCAACCTCCTTAACACGGACACTTTTCAATCCCTATCCTGGCATTCAATGGTATTTATTTTATTGTCAGAATAGACGGAATTCAATGGAATTCAATACGGAAATTTTTAATTCCTAGTTTGGCATTCAATGGTATTCATTTCGTTAATGGAATCAATGGTATTCAATGGAATTCATCACGAAACTTTCCAATCCCTAACCTGTCATTCAGTGGTATTCATTTCGTTAACGGAATCAATGGTATTCAATGGAATTCATCACGAAACTTTCCAATCCCTAACCTGGCATTCAGTGGTATAATATTTTTGTGTCGGAATTGGATGGGATTCAAAAAAGACAAATTCTTTCCAAAATAAGGAATTCCATGATATTGAAACTATTTCAATCCCTTTTTTGGACAGAATGGAATTCGGAAAGTCCTTAATTGAATTCCTGGCAATCCCGTTTTAATTCTTTTCAATCTTTTTTCGTTTGCTGGAATAATAAGAATCTATCTTCTTTTCTCGTTGTTTTAGTGTGTATCTTATTTGAGACAAACGTGCGAGCAAGCGAGAGTGTGAATGAATATATGAAAAGTAGAATAAAAAAGAAACAAAATGTAAGATAGAGAATGAGAATAACGAGTATTATTTAGATTGTGTTAGCAGATTCTGTTATACTTTTGTTAGCGTTCTACTGACAAGTATTTTGTGTTAATGCATAGATTTCATTAAATTTTTAAAAATTACAAAATAATTACATTGCTTTTGCATTTACATTCATGCTTATTAGTTTTTACATTATTTCAATTCTTATAAAATACTCAGACGGTTAAGTCTGTCAAAAGCAGAGTATCTGCTACAAATTTTTGTCAGCAGAAAGACTACAGATTTGATGACGGTTCTGATATATTACATGCGATGTCAGTAGAACGCTAACAGAAGTATAACGGAATCTGCTAACACAATCTAAATAAATAATAAATGCTAACACAATATAAATAATGCTCGTTATTCTCATTCTCTCTTACATTTTGTTTCTTTTATTCTACTTTTCATATATTCACACTCTCGCTTACTCGCACGTTAATTTGTCTCAAATAAAGATACACTGAAACAACGAGAAAAGAAGATAGATTCTTATTATTAGTGATAAATGTAACCGCGTGACGGAAAAGGAATTCTTCTTTCAACCCAATGGATTTCCGACTCATGCGAGTCAGTGTACCACGATTATGGAAAAGGAAATAAAGGAATTACTCTGTTTATAAGATATAAATAATGTATATATGAACTATATATGAAGAAAATAACACCTACAAATTTTCTTTTCGGAGTATGCTGTCATGTCGAGGTCTACTCGACGGTCTCGACGTAAAGCAACTCGCTGCTCCTCCGAAAAATATGTAATTTTCACACTACTGCCAATAATGGTCTGTTCTTTTTCGTTACACTTCTGAACTAGTGCAATAAGTTCACTTGTTGTACTAGTGCAGAAGTGCAGCGAAAAAGAACATTAATACAAAGATTTATTTAAATTACAAAAAAACCGACTTTTCCCAAATAAAAATTACAATAAAGATGTCATCCCCAAATGATTTCCAATCGATTCCATTTATAATAAACATTAAACATAGTCACTATCTGCTAACTTGACGCTCGATAAATTTTGTTAATAACAAAAAATCTATTCTTTCCCAAATGTTTAAACAATTTTCCCAAACTTCCCCAAATAATTCCCAAATTATATGAAAAAGAATAATTCCAAAATATTCAATTTGTCTGTTAACTCTACGGCGGTACCTTAAGCCCCTTGCACAATGCCAGGCAACAGGCAATAGGAACAGGGAATAGAAATCAGAAATCATGTATAAATGCAGAATAAACAGTGACACAGGCAATAGACACAGAGTTTCCGTCACGTTGGAGATTCTGTGCCTATTGCCTATTGCCAACCAATCATAGCATTTGAATTTTTTAGGTTGTAATTAACGATTTTTTGGTTATTTCCTGTTCCTATTGTCTGTTGCCTGGCATTGTGCAAGGGGCTTTACTCTCTGGCCAGAGAGAAACCTTAAAGGCCTTCACACATAAAATCCCGTAAGAACGTAAAACGTAAGCGTAAGAAAATCGACCAATCCCAATCGAGTATTGTGCTGTTCGTAACCCCAGTAGGGGAAAATACTCGATTGGGATTGATCGATTTTCTTACGCTTACGTTTTACGCTCTTACGACATTTTATGTGTGAAGGCCTTAAAGGTGGAAGCACATAAAATTGCAGGAGCCATGAGCAAAAAGCAGAAGCCATATGCGCATGCGCTATGGTATCCGTAGAGCTCTACAGATACCATAACGCATGCGCATATGGCTTTCTGCCTTCTGCTTATGGCTCCTGCAATTTTATGTGCTTCCACCTAGGCTTGGGCAGCAGGCTTCTTTCGAACATACGCACTAGATTCATAGCTGAGAGGCCGTGATATTTTTAAGGAATGAAATTAACGACTCGTGATGGAAACGGAAGAACTTTATAGCGTCAGTATCTCTCCGTTAGTGACGAACCCATTCGCGATACAATGGTCACCTGATAATCAAATCTCGATAATCACGGAGAAGGGCGTCCACGTACTTGTAAGTTACTCTTCCATCGCAAAAGGTTGATCTCCGGTACTGCATTTATATCGAGAGGGAGATCGAGCAATTTATTTCTGCAATTTACACGATCTTTGAGTTTTATATATACCTGCATCGTAGTATTTTTAAGAGATCTCAACATCTCGGGTACTCGCAACTCGTGCGTTCGCGTAAACGAGTCACGGTGCGTCTCGCTCCGCGTGTACTTGGCGCGAGACACTGCCGTGTCTATTGATATTTTTATGTATAAATGCAAAACACCAGCTAAGTAAAGCAACTGAGGTAACCTAACCTAACCTAACCTCGATTCTTTGTATTACAGCAGTTGGAACCGTCGCCTATGTCACCGACTCCAGCTTTCAAGTTTACCCGGTCTTTCATATATCCTCCTGACACTTTTCCAACATGTGCACTTAAGAACGAGACGGACATCTTGATGGGGCATCTGATGCGCAAAGACATTTATTCGCTTCTTATGAATGATGTGATTACGCCGAAATTTGATGGAGCAACTGACAAATTTCCAAGAATAGTAAAGACGGCGTGGTCGCCGAAAAATTTGATCTCTCCAAATCAATGCGTGTTAGCGATATTAACCTCGGCAGGTGCGGTTGATTTGCTGCATAAAGTTTCTAATAATTGGTATTCCATATGCGATGTTTCATCCCTGCACTTAAAAATGATAGGAGGTGAAATCAAAACTAGTCTTAATATATGTAATTTTCCTAAGAAATTAAATAACCAGAGTGCAAGGATAGCTAAGAGGATAAAGGAATTGCAAGCTTGCTCTATGACGTGGGGTGAACTTTCCAAGACAGGGGAAACTTCCTTTGCATATTTTCCCGTAGCCTATTGTAGTGGCGACATATTGATTTGGAGGGTCCCTAGAATATCAAATTTTACAAAAAGCTTGGAGCTTGTGTTTGTTGGTACAATATATTTAAATGATGCATTAAAAGCTAATGTATTATGTTGGATCACTATTAATGTAAACGAGCATCTGATCATTGTTGGATATTTTGATGGAAGAATATGTGGCATAAAATTAACGGATAGGGATAATATTGTAAAAACAATATCGGTAGAAAAATATGTCAATCCTGATCATGTAGCAGTTAATTATTTGTATATGATTCCTCGAGATAAATCAGATATAAAGATTCTTGCCGCTAAGGGTTCTTTCCTCTTGTTGCTATGCATAAATTCGGCGGGAGAATTGAAAAATATACGACACTTGCATGTGCAAGAATTCACTATTACAGGTAAGAATTATAGCTTACAGTTAAATTTTATAAATGTACTTTATATTATATATAAACGTTTTAATTAATCTTTAAAATATGTTAGGATATGTTATTTATTGTTTTATATATATATTTATATATATATATATTGTTTTAGGTATAATTCCTATTGTTGCTCAACAATTTCTAATCACCACGCAAGACAGTCATACTTTTGTCGTTGACACACAATCGAATGATTTAGTTAATATCAGTATTAAAAGTCATTTACCACAGACACGTGTTCAATATTTAGGGCTCGCTTATTCGCCAAATAAAATAATGTTTACAAGTATAACTAGTCCGAATACAGTATACGATCATCTGGTGATGAGGGAACCAAGTACAATGCATATCTTCACTTTAAGAGGTGCAATATGTGATCCACTGTCTATTATTAATAATAGCACAAATCTTGGAAGCATATGGGATTGTATGGAAGTCCTTAGACTAAAAGCTGCGAAGGCAAATGATCCCTGTGCGGTACTTTGTCCAATTCCGAAGAAACTTGAGCCGCTATCGCTCTACAAACTACAAATATCAATGTGGATGACGGTGATAAGGAGCGTATGCACGACGAAGAAGCCAATGCCGAATATGGATCACGTAAGAGAGTGTAAGATAACGGAAGCGCTCCCGTTAATCTTCCTACATTCCGCTTGTGCATATCTTGAAAATTTGATAAAGAAGAATACGCTGTCGGAGGATCAAATGTCTGCTGTGTTTCTATTAAGACGATATCTAGAGATATACCAAGGTATAGATGAGGATACGAAGAACGAAGATATAAATCAACGCATTCGGGAAATATTAAACACGACTACATACTATCCAAATCAGATAGAAAAGTGCAACCTATGTGGCGAAATAATAGATGGATGGCACGTCAGATCGTGCCCGCGGGGCCACAAGTTACCTAGATGTTGCACGACATTGTTGCAGATAACGTTGTTGGAATACCGTGTCTGTCAGATATGCAACCAAATCTTTCACCCGTGCTTGGAAGACATGTACGAAGAACCGCAATGCCAGTTCTGCGATATACCTATTTTACGCAACTCGTATGACTTTGATGCAGAAAATTCGGAATTGTACGGAAGGAATTTGTCGCTATCACGAATTGCCGATACCACGGAATCATCAAGAGATCCAGAATTGGAAGAACCATCCGACAAGCAAAAACGAAGTAAATGGGATACTTCTCATACGTATTCCGTAATTGTGAATGATGACGACGACGAATCAGGTAGAATTACGGAAAAATGGGAGGAATTTTAATTGTGATATTAGACATTAATACAACACGTACACAGATACGCAAGCGCGTGTATATGTGTGTGTGTGTGTGTGTGTGTGCGTGTGCGTGCGTGCGTGCGTGCGAATATCTACGTTCATACTCGTATTTGTTTTTACAAATATTTTTGTAAATAGATTCTACACAATTGCATATTATTATTGGGATTCTAATTTTTTGGAACTGGAATCAATATTTATGGATTTTACTTATGTAAAAAACGTATGACACAATCAACGACTTCAGCATTAGTATATACATGTATATTATCATTTGGATACATTGCTGTATATTTAGTACTTATATTAAACTTATTATTTAAGAATATAATTTTCGGGATACTTTAAAAGTTGTGGGAAGTTGTCTACTTCCTTCTGTGGAATATGATCTAGTCGGACAGGGACGGCTGTTAGCTGTTTGATTTGATTACTAACATTTTTCAACATATCTTCAGGTATTTTTTCATCTGGAAATATATGCAGTCTTTGCATAGTGTACCTCCGTTGTAAGTTTTTCGGCAGTGCTCTGTATACAGCTTTTTCTACAATCTGTTCCAATTATATACGGTTATATAATTAAATTAATAAAATTTTATATTATCGTGCGCTTAGAAATCGCAAGAAATCAATTACCAGAGTTGGATCCTTGTAATGTAATTCCCATGCAAGAGTCCAAGTGGCACCTCCGTGATACGTATTATGATGAAAGTACACACGTTTTCGCCATTCGTCTCCGCGTAAGGCGATCTCCTTGCTGTTTATCACTACTACATGATCGCCGCAAGAATCTATATAAAAATTATTAAGTACATGTTAATAGTCCACATCAAAGTTTTTTTTATAATTACGCTTATTACATTTTTTTATCTAAAGATTTGGATTTGCGATGCATAATTAGGTCTTTATATGTTTTTATTCTATAGTATTTTATATAGTTATATAAATATTTTCGCTCTATGAAAATAATTATAGGAAAAAATCTTTTATTCTTATTCTTCCATTGTTTTAATCTTCCATAGTTTTTCTGTACAATAGGACAATAGGTGCATAGATAAATGTTCTTTTTCTCCCTATATTAATATTTTCATATAAATTGCTTTATTCATAAGAATACAAAGAAGTTAACGCTTTGTTATATGGAATTAAACTTGTATAAGCATTCCGAAATAATGAAAACTTAGCCAAATCTGTCAAGAACAGATTTTTGAAAGTGTCTGCTACAAATTTTGTCAGTTCAGATAGAATGTCAGCAGAAATATAATGAAATCTGTTAACAGAATATAAATAGTATAATAGCAGATTGTAAAAATTGAACACAGAATCTGCATTTTTATAACCATTTAAATGTTTATGAAATAATTTTGTTCAATAGGCTATGTAAAAACACAAATGCGGATGCACAAGTGATATCAGATCTCTGTTGCAATATTTAAACAAATCTGCTACCATAGACCTGTTCTTTTCAGCTGAACTTCTGCACGGTTCATCTTTCCTCTTTTTCTTTTTATGTTAGAAAGAAAAAGAGAAAAGATTGAACTGTGCAAGAAGTTCAACTGAAAAGAACAGGCCTAAGGGCCGGTATCACAGTCTCCGATTAACGTGATCCTCCAATTAAACTCACTCTGCATCTCTTTCTAACTGTCCCTCTAGAAAGAGACGAAGAGTGAGTTTAATCGGAGGATCACATTAATTGGAGACTGTGATACCAGCCCTAAAATCTGTTGTTATACTGCAGGCAGTTTGCTTGTTGGGAGAAAGGAGTTATTACAATACATGATACTTACTCAGTGGATGATATATTGGCTTGTACATTCCCATAAGATAATGTTTTATTACTTCAGCACTCTTGTACGGATCTTGCCATTTTGCATCGTATATGTGCCAAATGCGAGCAAATGTTCCCCAATGCTAAAAATAAATTGGAAACAAACGTAGATTTTGCAAAATTTGCAGTGAATCTAAAGATAGCAAAAACGACAAGGGCTGCATTCCGGTATTCACTACTAGGCTGTTTCGATATTTACTGCAAGTACTGAAAATCTATTCTATAGTTTACGTCACATATATTATAGATTTTCAGGACGCAGTGAATTTTGAAACGCAGTTTCTTAGTGACTGAGAATCCGTGATACGCATGACGTATGTTATAAATTTTCAACATTAACCCAAGCATACTCGAACGTACAAACATTCGCTAATTATAAATAATAAGTACATAAACATGACGATGTTATTGTATGCAATATCAACGAGACACAAACCTGTCCTCGTCGCGCGAGTGACATAATAATTTTTTACAATAAACGTCTTATTCACTTTTATGAAACAATTATTGCAAGTTATATCATATCTCATGCAGCTTGAGGTTAAGGATACAATAGCCGGCTGCGTTTTGCCGAACCTCTGCTTAGCTAAGCGCAAAATAGCAATTGAATGTGATTGGTTCTTACCTTTGGATCCAACCAATTACACATAGCGTTTTCGATTTGCTACTCGACCCTAGAGTCAGATAATAGAGAAGCGACATTGAAGGGAATAGTCTGATTGGCTAAGTAAATCATGTGATCCAGCGCCATTTTGTTTCTCGCTTATGGTTAAATAATAGCGTTTTCGATTTGCGACTCAAACCGACTCGGGTCGCATCATGTATACAGGACTCTAGCATCATTGACATGGAATACATACATATGTATGTATTCCACGTCCATTGATGCGACCCGAGTCGGGTCGAGTAGTAAATCGAAAACGCCATAAGTAAGGTTAATACACGTCTGTGTCTCGCTGCACGTGAGACAGCGCAAGACATTACGTGGTTCCGTGTATTCGCGAATTAATAATTGAAAGGCCTCTAAGCCCCTGATTGGCCTAGTTTACACCGATCACTTGATACGCGTATTAAATAGTAAATAACTAGCAAATAAGTCTGATTATTGGCTGATCAGTTCAAATATACTATTTGATACGCGTATCAAGAGATCGGTGTAACTAGGCCATTGTGTAACAATAAGCCCCTTGCACAATGCCAGACAACAGGCAATAGGAACAGGAAATAACCAAAAAATCATTAATTACAACCTAAAAAGTTTGAATGCTATGATTGGTTGGCAACAGGCAATAGGCACAAAATTTCCAACGTGACGGAAACTCTGTGTCTATTGCCTGTGTCACTGTTTATTCTGCATTTATACATGATTTCTGATTTCTATTCCCTGTTCCTATTGCCTGTTGCCTGGCATTGTGCAAGGGGCTTTGTATCAGAGAGAAACCTGAGAGCGGCCACCGGGATCATTCCGTTCCAGCGGACGTATACTGACGCGCCGCCTGAGAAAGTGGACGTCAACTACGTCGTTACGCTCGGTAACGGTACACACATGGTTCGTGTCCGTGCTATGGTTCGTGTCCGAACTACTCAGATGGAGGGGATATGCTGGTCGCGCAAGCCCCTCTTCTGTTCGTGTACGCTCGGCACTCGGTAAGCTTCGAGCGGGGAGAGGACAGACATACGATCTGCTGTCTCTTTCTCTCTTGAGCTGGGACATTGCCGGCGCGGCGTTGCCGTTAGCACGCGCCGGCTATACCACATACCACAATGCCACGCATTTCGGGTTTCGCGTCTCGTGTCTCGTGTCTCGCCGAGTGCCGAGTCTCGAGTTGGCAAATTGACGATGCGCTATACGTTACATTTGCGTTTATATTTACAAATTTTATTTTTTTTATTTATAAATAAATATACATATATATGTATATATATTAGAAGTTTATAAATATATAAAAATTGCAAATATAATTAATTAATAAATATTTATAAACTTAAAAATTAAAATTCGCAAATGTAATGTATAAAAATCACGGTTCTATACATATGCTTTTCTATCTAAAAAAGTCTTACATTAAAAACCTTTACTTTAGCATAATAATATTTACGTGTAATATTTAAATGAATACCAATAATTATATTATTAACTATGAGAAATAATTGTAGTTTATAATGTTCTTTTACTCTCATTAAATTTATTTTACCTATGCATGTTTAATTGGCCAAATTACGGCTAAATTACAAGCAACAACAAAAGGATATTGGATAAAAATAAAAACATTTTATTAAATAAACAATACACGTGGGTAACATTTCGACTGTACTTATTATAATTTTAGTCTTCTTCGGAACGGATTACTATGAATATAAAAGAAGAAGATGTAAATATTAAAACATGATAATGTTTCAGTTAACATACTAAAACATTAAACATTAGTCTACTAGACTAAAACATTAAACAATTTCCTAACAATATAAACAAAATAAACAAATAATCTAATTGAATCACAAATATAAAAACGCCGGAATAATCGAATGAAACCATGGCAAGATTATTTATATTGAGAGGTGATAAAATCTCTTCCGTCAGGAAGAGAATGTAAACAATTATTAACGGGAATATTCTGATTTAAAATATCTTTAAAATAGATATTTTTCAGGAATTTTTTATAGGGAAACAAAAAAAGTGAATAACGTTAAACTTTGCATGTTCTCTTCACCTTATTTTAAAATTTTATTTTTATTTAAGTAACAAAAATGCTCTTTTTTTCTGTTATATCCTTGTCACTATAAATGACAGACGGTGTAAATAATTCTAGCTGTTCTAGGTATCTGAAACACAAAAAGCTAAAATTTTCTTTCTCTAAAATTTCTAATTCTGCAGAAGTGTGGCTATTGTCTGAACTAAAATTAAATCAATATTTCTATTTTGTGTGTGTAAAAGCGGCTTTTTTATTAAAAATATTATAACTTTTTTCAAAATTTTATTAGTATTTTATTTAAAAAAAAAACTAATAAACAATGTTTATTCTAGTTCAGACGATAGCCATCACTTATTTTGAATAAGAAAGTTTTTGGTTTTTACATTTCTGATATTTAGAACAGCTAGAATCATTTACTTCATGTCTTATTTACGTCTTTTAGTGATCAAGATATAACATAGATAAGAATATTTTTCTTACTTAAAAAATAAAAATATATTCTTAAAATAAGATTAAAAGAACATGCAAAGTTTAACGTTATTCGCTTTCTAGCTTCGTTCACCTAATTAAAAATTCCTGAAAAATACCTATTTTTAAAGACCTTCCCCGGCTCCAGTCGTGCTCAACTTGTATTCATGCCTAAAAAGGAAAATTTATTTTACTAAAGTTAGGGCCAAAGCACATATGACAGTCGTAGTCGTGGACGTAAGTAACGCACAAACTTTGGCGTATCCTGATCTGTCAGGTCGGGTACTATATACGACCGTCGTATATCGCTACGCCATGTTATGTGCTTTGACCCTTCATTGTTTATATACAAAATATTACATATAACAACTAAAAAATAAGAAGTTAACTTCACGCGTGAGAACTCATGCGGCGTTGCCAAGTAATAACTGACGCCTCTCCTCTTCTGTCATTCCTGAACCGAGCGAAAAATTCATCAAATCGCGTACTTTACACTAGTATTTCTCGAAAACGCGTACCGCAAGGTTATTGACACTTATCGCATATTATTTCTATTTTTATGGATTATATACTAGTTTTTCAAAAATATTTAGAGAAAACTTTTTTCACAATTTATTATGTCTATATTACAATAGCTCGGAATAGGAATTCCATGTTAAAAGTTGAAACTTTAAAGCTCAATATCTCGATTTTTAATATCGTAAGAGGTACTGAAATTTATACCACGCATAAAGCACACCTAAATTAATGTATATTCACAGTTTTAAAAAAAATCTAGAGAAAATCGATTTTTCGGAGAACGTCCTTAAGATCTTTCAAACTAGAATACGCCCTTGTAATTTATTATTTGTCATTAACATATTGTTATTAATTACATACATATAAGTGTGAAGAAGCATATGGTACAAAATAATTTTAATATTCAAATGTAATAATAAAGAAATCAATTATTTACATTTTCTACTGTGTGTGCGTGTGTGTGTGATATTATTGACAAGTTTTTTTGCACGTTTACATTTTTTTTGCAGATTTATTACACGCTTAACTTTCACAAGTGTGATGTGAAATACAGACAAGATTTTTATTTATCTGTTATAAGCGTGACTTCAAATGCAAGATTACGTTTAACATTTTCAATCTGCAAACGAGTGATCAGCAATATGATCCACAACATGTAGTCTTAAAATACTACGATTTTCTCTAGAAGCACTAGCGTATAATTTATTCGCCGACATTACGAATTTCTTCTGCAACAATCACATAAAATATTGAACAGTTTTCTTGAACGATTATAACAACGTCTGCATGCTTTTGCATCATTAACCCCCCCGCGAGGCCACACCTCTTTTTTTAATACGCCCCGGCCACACGCGTGTGAATATGAAAATCCAATTTGTATTTCTAAACATCGTGAATATTATTAATTAAACGGACATATTTTACATTTAATTATATAAATTTGTGTATTTTTATGTTGTAAATTTTTTATCACACACAAACGTCTTGCCGTTGATTATTATTGTCATTAAGCTTTTAAAAAATAATATTTATCATATTTAGAAAAACAAATTGCACTTTCATACTCACACGCGCATTATATGCATTAAAGAAATTTAAAATATATTTTAAAAGTTAAGATAAGTTTCTGTCTCTATATATAAATTAACTCTTTCTTCCAAGTCTGTCAAAATTTTTTGAAAGAATAACATTTGCAATGAGACAGCATTTTCTTTAAAGAAGAATAAACATTTTTTAATAGGATTATTATTTTAGAATGAGAATGTGAACAATACCTTAACAAATTAATAATGCAAGTACAGACGTTGTTTCAACCATTCGAGGAAACTGTTTAACATTTTATGTGTTGCTGCAGAAGAAATTCGTAATGTCGGCGGACAAATTATACGCTAGTGCTGCTAGAAAAGATCATAGTATTTTAAGGCTACGTGCTGTGTAGATGATATTGCTTGTCCCTCGTTTGCAGTTTGAAAATGTTTGATTATTAAAAACGTTTGATTATTAAAATCTTGCATTCGAAATAACGCTTATAACAGATAAACAAAAATCTTGTCTGTATTTGACATCACACTTGTGAAAATTAAGCGTGTAAAAAATCTGTAAAAGAAATGTAAACGTGCAAAAAAACTATTGTCAATAACATCACGCATACACACACAGAAGAAAATGTAAATAATTGATTTTTTTATTATTATTACAATAATTTGAATATTGAAATTATTTTATACTATATGCTTTCTAATACTTATATGTATATAATTAATAACAATATATTAATAACAAACAATAAATTAAAGGCGTATTCTGGTTTGAAAGATCTTAAAAATAAGTATTTTTCATAAATGGGAATTTTTTATAGCGGAACTAAGAAAGCGAATATTGTTAAACTTTGCATGTTCTTATTTAACCTTATTTTAAGAATTTATTTTTATTTTTTAAGTAAGAAAAATGCTATTTTTTTCTATGTTATATTTTGCATGATCACTAGAAGGTGTAAATGACAGACGGAGTAAATGATTCTGGCTGTTTTATAGGTATCAGAAACCCAAAAACAAAAAATTTTCTTATTCAGAATAAGTGTGGTTATTGTCCGAACTAGAATAAACATTATACGTTTATTAGTTTTTTTCTTTTAATAAAATACTAACAAAATTTTAAAAAAAGTTATAATATTTTTAATAATATAAGAGAAATAAGACCCCCCGTTTTATGTGACCGTTATACAATCAATCAATATTAAATAAGCCGTTTACGGCGGTCCGAGCTTGGATCTTAATAGCCTAATAATATTTTTTGTGTACTACACGTATATTTTTTCCAACCTTAATAAACTGCGCGCCGACATAACTTGTCAGACTTACAACACAGCTCCTGTGTTGGAGTAGTAAATTCTTTACTATTATTTAAATCGATTTAATTAGAGGGGAATGAGGAGATTTTACTACTCCAATAGGAGCTGTGTTATAAGTCTGACAAGTTAGTCGGCGCGTAGTTTATTAAGGTTGAAAAAAATATGTGAATATAGTATATAAAAAATATTATTAGGCTACTATAAAATACAAGTTCAAACCGTAAATTGTTTATTTAATATTGATTAATAATATTTTTGATAAAAAGGCTGCCTAGAATGGAAATATTGGTTTAGTTTTAGTTCAGACGATAGCCACATATACTTCTTCTGAATAACAAAATTTTAGCTTTTTGCGTTTTAAATACCTGTAGAACAGCTAGAATTATTTACACCGTCTGTCATTTATACCTTCTAGTGACTACAATACCTATAATATAATAGAAAGGAAAAGCATTTTTGTTACTTAAAAAATAAAAATAAAATTTTAAAATAAGGTGAAGTGAACATGCAAAGTTTAACGTTATTCACTTTCTTTGTTTCCCTATAAAAAATTCCTGCAAGATATATATTTTAAAAATCTTTTAAATCAAAATACCCCCGTTAATAATTTTTTACATTATCTCCCTGACGGAAGAGATTTTACCACTTCTCAATATAAATAATCTTGCCATAGTTTCATTCGATTATTCCGGCGTTTTTATATTTGTGATTCAATTAGATTATTTGTTTATTTTGTTTATATTGTTAGGTGATTGTTTAATGTTTTAGTCTAGACTAAATGTTTAATGTTTTAGTATGTTAAATGAACATTAATTATTATGTTTCTTGATATTTATCTTCTTCGTTCGTAATAATCCGTTCCGAAGAAGACTAACTATAGTCGAAACATTAACCGTGTGCATTATTTGTATAATAAATTGTTTTTATTTTAATCCAATATCCCTCTTTTGGTGCTCGTGATTTGGCAAATTTAATAAGAGTAAAAAGAACACTATAAACTACCTTTTTTTCTTGATAGTTAATATTTTACTATTATTATGCATTTAAATATTAAATTTAAATATTATCCCAAAGTTAATGTTTTTAATATGACTTTTTTTCTAGATAAAAAAGCATATTGGCCAGAACGGGAATTTCTATACATTACATTTACGAATTTTAGTTTTTATGTTTATAAATATTTATTTAATTAATTAATTTTATGTTTAATTTTAACGGTACAAAAACTACGGAAGTACATGATCATACGCGATTTTATGTTTAATAAAATTTATTTATTAATTTGCAATTTTTTTGTAAATATAATTGCAATATTTATAAATATAACAATTAAAACTCGTAAATATAAACATAAATGTAACATAGCGCATCGTCGATTTGCCAACTCGAGACTCGGCACTCGGCGAGACATGAGAGGCGATACCCGAAATGCGTGGCCTCTAACAGCTCAAGAGAGAAGGAAACAGTAGATTGTATGTCTGCCCTTCTCTCCCCGCGCGAAGCTTGCCGAGTGCCGAGCGTACATACACTGACAGAGGAGGGGCTTGCGCGACCAGCACATCCCCTCCATCTGAGTAGTTCGGACACGAACCATAGCACGGATACGAACCCATGTATCGTTACCCGAGATCTCTCTGATCGTTACCTAGCGTAACGCCGTAGTTGACGTCCACTTTCTCAGAGGGCAGATTAGGACAGGCGTCCCCCGAAGCGGGATGGCCGCTCTCAGGTTTCTCTCTGGTTGTATATATTCCGATTTCCTGCGTATTCTTCTATTAATTATGACGTAAGTACTCTCATGTATATAAATCTTTATATTAAATATAAATTATTCTACCTATTGAAAGGAATGTTAAACTTCATTGTTTTTTATGAGAAACATTCTTTTTCCTCTTCAGAATAAAGTGCTGTGTACATCATATACGTGTTAAAATACTTATAAAAGTAAGGGACGGAAGGTAGGAGACGAGAACAACAATGAAACTCTTATGTTTCATTGTTTTCCTAGAAATAAAGAACAGAAAGCTAGATGGATTAACAGTATTAGAAATATTAATGGATCTACTTGGGAGCCTAAGGACCCATTGTTTGTGTGCTCTGTAAGCTGCAGTGTAGCAAATATATACATATACATATAGCGAAGTTATTTACTGATAGCATGCACATTTTTTCAGGAGCATTTGAAGCAGGTCCATTACAAATAGAGACTGAAAAGAATGAAGCAAATCCATTACAAATAGAGACTGAAGAGAATAGAACAGACCCATTACAAATAGAGACTGAAAAGATTGGAGCAAATCCATTACAAATAGAGACAAACTCCGCAACAATACAGCTTGGATACAAACCCATACAGCACAGATTGTTGCAGAAAGCTTCTAGAAAGGTTTCAAACCTTTCTGGAAGCTTTCTGCAAGGTTCGAAACCTTTCTGGAAGCTTTCTGCAACAATCTGTGCTGTATGGGAAGGTTCAGATGTAAAAAGAGATTGTTTAGATGTATGCACATCAACTGTTAATTCTGTAAGTTGTTTTTTAAATATTGTAACAACTTCAGTTCTTGCCTTTATATTCCTGTACCAACACTGTGATATATATCCTTGTACAATGATTTGTTCCATACCTGACTAGTGAAGCAAGTCTGAAAGATGCTTATTTTGTTCCATTTAATATGTATATGCGTTATGTATGTACATATATACGCGTGCATAGGTATATGAATCTACTATAGATGGAACAGTATGAGTATCTTTCAGATTTGCTATACTACTGTAGCATGGGACAAATCATTATTTATGGGTGTAAATGAAGAGAAGGAATAATTTTCAAAATAATTGTTTATTTTTCTCAGGTTGAAGGAAGTGCTGTACCTATACCACTAGCTGTTAGCGCAAACTTAAAGGGTCAAATATCAGGGAAAGTTAAAATATTACTCTGCAAGAAAGCAAATCCAAAACCTTTGGTTGCAACGATCGTAATATTGCCAGCTGCCGAGGAAGATTCTGAAATCTGAAGAGCACAATTATTCGAATTGTAATTGAGAGTTGAACCAAGTACAAATATAAAATAAATCATATTTTATTTAATTTAAAATGAATTTTCTCTTAGGGTAGACCGGGGCGCGTTGTCACACGGGGCACGTTGTCACATCGGCTTTATTTAAAAAACTAATAACCACAGGGCAGCACCCGTCATTCCCAAAACGTGTTAGTGTATGCCCATCTTTGGTGTGTTTACAGTGTTGAGATTGCTCCAGCCGTGTTGACGTAAAATCAACTTGAAAGTTTTTTGCGACCGTAAGTAAAATTTTATTGTCTAATATTCAACGTACTGGACATGAAGCTTATGTTTTTTCAGAATAGACCTTTATATTATCTTAAAGTATGTACTTTTACCTACCGCGTGCAATACCTAACCTTATGAATATCTCAAACGTGTCCGCCATGAGGCTGTTTGAAGTAAAAAAATGCCCTCGGGGCACGTTGTCACGAATTTGATGGGAATCTATTGCGAATCTTCGGATGACGCGCGATAACGAGTAAAAATATTTTATGTTTAATCACCGACATGATTATAAAAGAAAAAATGTGTATCAATAAGTTGCGCATTCGAGTGGAATTCTTGTATTCAGCTTAAGACGAAAACTTCGTGCTTTTTGTACTTTTTTGAAATAAAATAAATGTTTCTGTGAAGGATTTTACTTTTTTACATTGCAGCGCACTATAATATATTAATATTTACGTTGAATACAGTTTGGATAACATTTTGCATGCAATTACATTTGATGTGACAACGTGCCCCGGTCACAAGCGACCTATCGTTATTTATTGTTATGTAACAACTGTAAAGTAACAATCACACAAAATTTGATACTGTCCAATTGAAGCTGAGGGTTTACTCGAAATTTTGGCATATCAAAGTACTCTTAAATATTGAATGTAAAAAATACAAAAATGAACCAAATGTGTGACAACGTGCCCCGGTCTACCCTATAGATGTCAAATAAATTGAATATTATTGTCTCGTAGATATATGTATCTATAAAAAACGTAGTAAAGTTATAATATAAATTTTTTTACACTATTCCTCAAAGAACTGTATTAATAATTTACAATAAAATACACAGTACGTTTTCATTTACTTTATTATGTATCTGCAAGTATAATCTTGTGAATTAATATATCTTTTGTTTTTTTTATTGTATGTACATGTTACATTGATTAAGGCAACAAGAAGCTATATTCATATCCATATCAGGTGTGTTGTGTATTAATATAATGTTTTATAAGCATTCTGACTCTCTAACAACTTTCCTTGTATATTGTCGACATGTTTCAAAGTAAACTTTCATATCTATATACATAGAAGATAAAATTGCGTAACTAAAATTAAAAATGACGCTCTTTTTGATATATGATACAACTTTTCAAAAGATAAAAAGATATAAATACATGTTTTTACAATTTCAGCCCGATTAATTTGTATAAATAATTCGTTTTTGTTATTATTAAATTTGCTAAACTTACAAAATTTTCAATAATTAATAATCAAATAGACTATAAGAATAACAGAAATGTAATTTTTTTTTTATTCAGAAAAAAGAAGGACCATGGGGAGAGCCCATATGGTCTACATACATGAGCTCCGGTAACTTAGCCGGTCAACTTCGACTTTATTAATTTTCATATTTTTTTATCGTTTGTTGGTCGTTTGTTGGTGATTGTTGGCTTAATTACAACGTTTGTTGGTTCTTAATTTTTTTTTAAATTTAAAAAGAAAAATTAGCATTAAGTTAGCCGGAAAAATTTTATTTTTAATTTCAAAAAAGCCTAATCGATGCGTAATCGTATGCTGATGATTGTTGGTCTAATTTTAGCGTTTGTTGGTTTATTATTAGTCTTAAAAACAAAAAAAAACGAAAAATTATCTCAAATATTAAAGTAATCGAAGATTGGTTTATTTGCCTACGACTTAAGCTTTATTTCTATCAATTTAAGGCTAACATCTATAAAACTGCCATATGAATACGGACCTTAACATCGGCAGAAAATCGCGAAAAAATCAAGAAACATGGTGTATAAGTTTATAAGTTCTACTTTTAAACATAAAATTGTGCTTAAAATGGATTAATTATGAATTTATCATTTTCTTCCCATGAACTCTTCATTCAAGACGCCTAATTGTCAAAGTACGTATAAAATAAATGTCAAACTTACCATATGTGCTAAAAAAAATGATAGAATAAAGTATATCATACATACCTAAATGTGATCACTTAAAAACATGATACAGTGTTTCATGATATGCGCATTATGTTTGCGTTTAAAGAACTGAAATTTAAATAAGTTGTATTTTTATAAATAAAGATTATTTATGTGATCATTAAGAATATATATTATTTTATAAGAATATAAGCTTCAACCTGATTGAATTTACATAAAATTGAAGAGAATTCTCGTATTCATACGTGAATATACGTTTCCTAGTAGAATTTTCTGAAAAAAAACCTACTTCTCCAATGTATGCTTCCGTTTCTCACTTGTGGAAAGTGTTTTACTGTAAAAATTATAGATTTGTTTGAAGTAACAAAACGTCATTTTTTTTTAAGAACCTTATTATTTCATACAATTTTCATATAGATCCTAATGTTCATGTCTTTTACAATAAATAAGTACTATATGTATCTCAGGTCTATATATTCCACTTCTTAGCAAGAACTATTCTTACAAATTATCTGCCAATCTTCGATTACTTTAATATGTGAGATAATTTTTCGTTTTTTTTTCGTTTTTAAGACTAATAATAAACCAACAAACGCTAAAATTAAATCAACAATCATCAGCAAACGATTACGCATCGATTAGGCTTTTTTGAAATTAAAAATAAAATTTTTCCGGCTAACTTAATGCTAATTTTTTTTTTCAAATTTAAAAAAAAATTAAGAACCAACAAACGTTGTAATTAGGCCAACAATCACCAACAAACGACCAACAAACGATAAAAAAATATGAAAATTAATAAAGTCGAAGTTGACCGGCTAAGTTACCGGAGCTACATACATGAAGCGGAACTAGTTGTAACGCAACTTCATACATTAAGGTAGGCGTCTCGCTACGTGCTAGTCATGTGACTGTTTGTAGGTTTTCACGTTCAGAAATATATTTCAGGCAATTTTTGCTAAGGAAAAAATAATTTTATGAATTATGGTGTAAAATTTCATACGTGACAAAGTATGTTACTTTTTCCAAATTATGTGATTTTTCTCATTTGACTCCGTTTTGATCAGTTGATCATGCGAGTCGTCGAGAAAGGTTATCATCTTCTTTTTGATTGAATTTTGACAATTACTGAGAAAGGGTTTCAAAACGCATGACAGGGGTGTCAATCACTATCCAATTCGGCTAAAGGTGGAAGCACATAAAATTGCAGGAGTCTTGAGCAGAATGCAGAAGCCATATGCGCATGCGCTATGGTATTTGTAGAGCTCTACAGATACCACAACGCATGCGCATATGGCTTCTGCATTCTGCTCATGGCTCCTGCAATTTTATGTGCTTCCACCTTAAGAAAGACGAGCCCCATAACCTGCAACTACAGTGATTAGCCAGCGGCATTGCCAAGTCTTCCCAACCTCACCTCGACCAAAAAATGTCTGCTCGATTACAGCATTTTCACTAAAATAAACTAAAAAATTAGCAGCAAAATATCTCCGGTAACCTATATATTTTATGGTTGCATCGGATTCTTCGAAATCTAATGTACAAAAAGCAATGTTTTTTTCTCACTTCATCTAATCGAAAAATACGAAAATATGTGATTGAAACCGTGATAGAGCCTTCTTTTCTGTATGAAGTAATGCAAAATTTGTGATTTTCGAGATCGATTTTCTAGAGTAAATAGTCGGTAAGGAGCCACAGAAAAAATCGACTGCAAAGCTGATCATATAATTTGATATAAAATCCGAAATCGAAAACTTTATCTAATACATGCCCTGACGAGACGACTACCTTAAGGCCCTTTACATGAACGCCTCAATAGAGGCGTCCCAATCACAATTCATATTTAACTAAAAATGGAGCATATAATAAAATAATTATTTCGCAAGGGAATGTCGCCCCAAAGGGGGCGAGACATCCACGCATCCGCGCACACAGCCCCTAAAAAATTGGAAGAAAGTCCCCTCCTTGTCTAACCGGAAAATCCTAAACATCACATCACAGCCCGCAACTATAACTAAGCTTAAGAATTTAGAATCTATTAAAATACACTTAAGAATATGATAACTTGTTAAAATTAAAAAAATAAGGTACATCTAGATATAAAAATTATAAACATTTAAGAAATTTAAAAAACTAAAAATTATAAATTGAAGAAAATACAAACACAAAAATAAAAGAGAGAATTATAAAAACATTTATTGCAGTTGCACGAATTATTTCTATTCATATCTACGAACTAAAATATACGACTAAATATTCGAAAACTTGTACATACATCAACTCAAGTTAAGCAGAGCACATCTCGACGGCGCATAATTAACGGACCACAAATCATAAGAAATGAGGATTTATATTAAATGAAAATCGGCAATGAGCATATGAACTCCTCCAGAATGAATGCCACCTCCGGTGAGGGGATTTGAAGTAAAAACTCTAATAAGAAGGGGCCGTATCCAAACAACTTGGAAAGGGCCTTTACCAAAATCTCGCGTTGCTTGTCATACTGAAAACAAGACCAGAAAACGTGCTCAGGGGTCTCCAGTTCCCCACAATATGGACAGTCCGGGGAGTCCACGATGAGGAACCTAAACAAACTGTCTCGGAGAGATGTATGACCGCATCTCAAACGATTAATAGTTGTAAATGCTCTTCTTTTCATAATCATCCCATCAAACCACGCCGTCTTAAAGTTGAAGTTATCATGATCATAAAAGACTGAGAAAAATCTGGATCCTCTAAAGATCCTTTCCCCATAACCCCACTCGATTGACTCTTTGAAGGTTTCGTTTTTCCATAACCGCTTTAATTAATAGATGTAATTTTTCTATATATGTTCATTTAGTTGCAACTTTCCCCATAGCCATTTTCATTCCTATAAAAATAAATCTTATATTTTATAAAATTATGGATACAAAGAATTTTTAAAATAGCACAATATAATTATACATAATATTTACGATTATTAAAATTATACATAGGTTTATTGTGTTGTGTAAATAATGTTCAGAATATATACTTTAGAAAAGATATGGGATATAGCTTTCATTACGCTGTAATATATTTACGGCAAGCACACCGTTTCTAAAATGGACAGTTTCTTATACGCACTTTCCTATTCCATATGGAGAAACAAAATGGCGGCTTTATCGATATATCGCACCTATCGATTTCAATGTCGCTTCTCTATTATCTAGAGGTTTGTTCGCGTCGCACGCCCCACCATGCTCCTACTCACTCCAACGCACTCCAAAAACTCATCTGCTCCAATCGCCACCCTTTATCCGTGATCCAAGTGTCTCTGGTGTATATTGGAGTATGCGACGCGAACAAACCTTAGGACTCTACTCGACCCGACTCGGGTCGCATCAATGGACGTGGAATACATACATAGATATGTATGGCTGTGTTTCTTTATTCACTGCCAGTACTGAAAATCTAGTTACGTGACGCAAACTATTATTTTCAGCACTGCCAGTAAAAAAGGAACACGGAGTATGTATTCCACGTCAATGATGCTAAAGTCCTGTATACATGATGCGACCCGAGTCGGTTTAAGTCGCAAATCGAAAACGTCGTTAATTGCTACTTTGCGCTTAGCTAAAGGCCTTCACACATAAAATCGCGTAAGAACGTAAAACGTAAGCGTAAGAAAATCGACCAATCCCAATCAAGTATTGTGCTGTCCGTAACCACAGTAGGGGGAAATACTTGATTGGGATTGATCGATTTTCTTACGCCTACGTTTTACGTCCTTACGACATTTTATGTGTGAAGGCCTTAAGCAGAGGTTCGGCAAAACCACCGACGAGATACTATTAAAGACTGACAACCCTGGGTAAATTTTCGTGACTGCCCGGGGGCCCGGTGGTAATTGAAGAATACTAACATTATCGACTGTTTTGGCTATTCGACTATTCCAAAAAAGGGAGTTTTACCTTATATAATCACTGTTTTATCATCAGAAATGTACAAATCTTTTATAATTTTTTCAATATTTGTATCTTTTTATATCTTTTTGATGTAATTGACAATTATATATATGAAAATACTTTACAATAAATATATATAGAGGAATAATATATATATATATATATGTAGGTCCGGAGGTATGTTCCGGGACTTTTATTTTTTACATCGGTATATTCCAGGACATTTGGCAGTTTCCAGGACTGTCCTGGAAAAAATTTATGTCCTACGGCACGTTTTGGGATAGTTTTTTAAATCTGATTACATATACAGGGTGTATCATTTTAAGTGATTCAGCTGAATATCTCTTAAAGTAAAAGAGATTGGAAAAATTGTTTCAGACAAAAGTTGTTTGGTTCGAAGGGGGACATAAGATGGTGTCATTGGTTTGACCATGGATGGTCGTTTAAAGCTCACGTGAACGACACCTTTAATTTCTTAAATGGAAACCCCTATTTTTCAATGCATATTCTTGTAGCTAATCTCGAGAGCTTTTCAAAACACTATAATAAAGTATTTTTTCGTTAAAAACTTTTGGAATTAGGAGGCTTGAAAGTTCTAGTATTTTGACATAAAATACAAAATATCTTGTAAAACATTAATTTTTTGGTAATACTTAATACTTACCTTAATACTTTTATGCACAGAATAATGAGACGAATCAATTGGTATGAAAAAAAGACATGGTTGCTTTCAAGAAAAAGTATGCAGATGCGTGTTGCAAATTACATATTTTTTCTTAAACGAACTATGCCTTTTTTTATACCAATTGATTTGTCTCATTATTCTGTGCATAAAAGTATTAAGGTAACATTACCAAAAAATTAATGTTTTACAAGATATTTTGTATTTTATGTCAAAGTAGAACTTTCAAGCCTTATAATTCCAAAAGTTTTTAACGAAAAAATACTTTATTATAGTGTTTTGAAAAGTTCTCGAGATTAGCTACAAGTATATGCATTGAAAAATAGGGGTTTCCGTTTAAGAAATTAAAGGTGTCGTTTACGTGAGTTTTAAACGACCATCCATGGTCAAACCAATGACACCATCTTATGTCCCCTTTCAAACCAAACAACTTTTGTCTGAAACAATTTTTCCAATCTCTTTTACTTTAAGAGATATTCGGCTGAATCACTTAAAATGATACACCCTGTATATGCGTTATATTCCAGGACTGTACATTTCAAAAAACGTAAACAGTCCCGGAACATACCTCTAGACCTACATCTCTACTATTATATAAAGGGGAAAAGTTTGTACTGTTGTTCGGAGTAATCTTAGAAACTATTGGACCGATTTTGAAAGTATTGTATATGAAGTAGGGGTAGAATTTCCCGGAGAGTGCTATAGGGTGTATAGTTTTTTGTTACCGGTCTTCTGGAAACCGGTTTTTCTAATTTCTTCAATTTTTCGGGAAATAATTTATGGAACCTCAAAGAATTATATACGAAACAGGGGTAGAATTTTCCGGGAAGTGATATGAAGTGTATAATTTTTCGTTACCGATCTTTTTTGGAACCGGTATCCGAAATTTTTCCAATTTTTCGGGAAATAATTGACCGAATCTTAAAGAATTGTATATAAAACAGGGGTAGAATTTCCCGGGGAATGCTATAAACTGTATAGTTTTTCTTTACCGATCTTTATTGGAACCGGTATCCGAAATTTTTCCAATTTTTCGGGAAATAATTGACCGAATCTTAATAATTGTATATAAAACAGGGATAGAATTTTTTAATAAAGGGGTTACCAATTTCTGTCTAAAAAAAATCTACGTAATTGTTCTGATTTCTGCAAATTTTGAGATTTCGAGCTAAATTTTTTTTTATGGATAGAATATTATTATATTGAATTTAGCGAGAATCGGTAAAAGGGTTGCCGATTTTTGCTTAAAAATTGTGTAAGTTATATATCGGGATTTAATAACGGATACTGATATTTCTAAATTTTATATTAAATATTGAGAATTGAGAATTGAGAATTGAGAATTGTTTACCCAGGCGTTTTTTCGGGAATTTTGAGATTGCTCGCTCGCGATATACACAGAACCTCGATTTTTCAATTAAAAAACCAAGGAATAAAATCGATAATCAGTAAATCGGTAATCGGTAAGTGAAATATCGAGGTTCTGTATACATCGCGAACGAGCAATCTCAAAATTCCCGAAAACACGCCCGGGTAAACCAAGGGATGATGTCGCTGATCGGTAAGTGAAATATTGGAAAAGCGGAATTGACTCAATAGTGTGAAAGTAGAAAAAGACCAGTTACGACATGTTTAATCCACGAAAACATTTATGCGGTCCGATTTGAAATTAGAGGCATTTAGTTATAATTTAAATTACGAATATCAATTTTATCCGAGTGTAATAATTGGGAAAATGGATGTAATATGTGATCATTATCAAGTAAAAAAGTTTAAAACTTAAGCACCTAGAATGTGTTATTTATGCAGGAAAGTTAAACTACCGTCTTTAAATCAACCGACACACTCCTTATGAGAATTGTTATTATGTTTGTCCACAATAAGGATATTGAAACACAAATGAAGTCGTTTCAAGAAAAACAACTCCCGGGCGAAGCCCGGGTAACCAGCTAGTATATATATATATATCGGGTGTAACAAAAAGATCGGGACCCTGGATTATCTCGGAAAGTTGACGTTTTCGGAAGAAATGTTTTATACAAAAGTTGTTTGGATCGAAGGGGCACATAAGATGGTGCCATTGGTTTTACCTTGGATGATCGTTTAAAGCTCACGTGAACGACACCTTTAATTTTTTAAATGGAAATCTCTATTTTTCAATGCATATTCTTGTAGCTAATCTCGAGAGCTTTTCAAAACATTATAATAAAGTATTTTTTCATTAAGAACTTTCAAGCCTTATAATTCCAAAAGTTCTTAATAAAAAAAATACTTTATTATAGTGTTTTGAAAAGCTCTCGAGATTAGCTACAAGAATATGCATTGAAAAATAGGGATTTCCATTTAAGAAATTAAAGGTGTCGTTCACGTGAGCTTTAAACGATCATCCAAGGTAAAACCAATGGCACCATCTTATGTGCTCCTTCGATCCAAACAACTTTCGTATAAAACATTTCTTCCGAAAACGTCAACTTTCCGATATAATCCAGGGTCCCGACCTAAGCAGCATTTTGACGTCCGCCCGACGTTAAGATAAACACACTTAACGTTGGTATCCAACGTTTTCGCTATGTCGTTTCAACCCTCTTTTGCACTAATTTGGGGAATCAAATTTAAGTTGTACCAACGTTGGGATCCGACTTATATATAAGTTAAATTGAGGTTACATTTTTTCCACCAGTTTTAAAGTTGGTATAAGTAATTTTTGTAAACTTTGATTTTGTACACTCTGCTAGACCTGAGGTTATTTTTTCACAACGTACATTTTAGGTGTAGTTTTCGTGCTTCCATTCAAACCATATGACGGCATTGGTGTAATAAATGTATCATAATACGTACTTATCAATTTGGCACAAATAAAATGGCTTTAGAGGAAAAATATAGTTTGCGCAGTCTTTGATACTATTGTAATTTTGCCATAAATACACGAACCCAGCTCTGAAAATGTATAACGAAACCCATTTTATTGATAAATGTGGAAATGATAGGTCGAAATTAGACGAATCCTTTCTAAAATATTCCAATTTACTAAATATTCTAATAAATAACTAAAATTTTTAAAATGTAGATTTTAATTTTTTTTATCAAAATTACTTTTAAGATAAATATGTTGTCAAAACCTTAACAACAGATATTATATAAATGCTTTAAATTGTTAATAAAGTGCGTTAAAAAATATAAATCTAAATATACTGGAAAATGGCGGATTATTTGCCTTCCTCTTTGAGGAATGAAAATGGCGAAGTCAGCGTTCCACACTATATCAAACTTTACGTAGTAAAAGGTGCGATAAATTCTACTAAGATTTGTCTTCTCGTATAAAATAATGAACTTTTTCAGACTTTTGCAAACTAAGTAGTATACCACTGTAGGCAAAATTGTACCTATATTGACTAAAAGTCTTAACAAGGTCGCTAAACTGACTTAACATGTCGATAAAGTATCGATTAGTTGAAAATTCTATACTAGATTTGCGAATGAGTCGTATATCTTAACCAAATCCGACCTATGCAATACCATCTATGGTGATCTAGAGCATGGTTATGGCCACGGTCTTACATACAGGTCTGGAAACTTCAGTGGTGGGGGTAGGTCGCTTAATGAAGTTGTTTTTAAGTTCTCTAATAGCCACTAGAGTCGTTGTGATCGATGTTCACGTTGTGGCGAGGGACGCCGGAGGCCGGGAGGGATATCTGTCATATGAAATTTGGCGGAGTGGTTTTTTTTTTTTTTTAATCCTTTCACAAAGCAATGTGATAAATAATAATGCTTTAAATAATTTAAGACTATAAATTAATGAAATATGTAGATATATAAAATAAATACGAGTTTTTATTCTGAAAATTAAGAACAAATAGAAATATCTTTTTATATGTTTATTTTTATCCTTTTTTTTTTATTTTTGTGGGTATAGCTAATTATTATCGGCCACTAAGTTTTTTTGAGATATAATTAATTAATAAAGATTAAATATGTCTATATATTTTTTTAACAATATTCAAACTGTTTTTGAAATTGATTTGATATAAAAATATGTTTTAATTGTTATTAATTATTTGATAAATAACTGTAGAATATAGTAAAGAGTGATTTTCTCCAAATTTTTAGGGAATCACGTTCTTGTGACAACAAAACGATTTAGCAAGTATTTGCGACAAAACGCGGTTTCCCTTAATTATTATTAATTTTTTATTAACAACTTATTCTCTAGCGGTCGACAGCAAAGAGCGATTCTCTTCAAATTTTTAGGGAATTACGTTCTTGTAATAACAAAATAATTTAGCAAGTATTTGCGACAAGACGCGGTTTCTCTTAATTGTTATTAATTTTTTATTAACAATTTATTTTCTAGCAGTCTTTAACAAAGAGCGATTCTCACCAAATAATTTAAAGACCGCTACAGAATAAATTGTTAATAAAAAATTAATAACAACTAAGGGAAACGCGTCTTGTCGCAAATGCTTGTTAAATTATTTTGTTATTACAAGAACGTGATTCCCTAAAAATTTGGAGAAAATCGCTTTTTGCTATCGATCGCTGCAGAATAAATTATTAATAAAAAATTAATAATAATTAAGGGAAACTGCGTCTTGTCGCAAATACTTGCTAAATTGTTTTGTAATCACAAGAACGTGATTCCCTAAAAATTTGGAGAAAATCGCTCTTGCTATTCTACAGTTATTTATCGAATAATCAATAACAATTAATTAAAACATTGTTACATCAAATCAATGAAAAAATTGTTTGAATATTGTTAAAAAAATATATATAGATATATTTAATCTTTATTAATTAATTATATCTCAAAAAAGCCCAGTGGCCGATAATAATTAGCCTACGATACGTTCGTAGCCCCCCGAGGAACCCACATGACATTTCAACGTCTCCTTCCCGCGAGACGTTTCGCTGTTAGCGCCCGCTGCTAGCTTCAGCTATACGAGTTTTCGGGTTACGTTTATCTGCGGACTTCGATGACAGCGACGAGTCGTGGCTATGCTAGAAACTAAATGCATCTTCGATAAGCGACCATGCCCCAACCACTAGAATTAGCGGTAGTCTCCAGACCTGTATCACATGTGCCTGTATGTAAGACCGTGGTTATGGCAGCCGTGCACTGTGCAGCCGAGCGAACGCGCTCTCGAGCTGTGAACCGCGCGGCGCGCGAGCGTTGCTTCCCGACAACGCGACGATAACCGCGTGAGATGAGATGGACCGGTTCGACCGTGGATCGTCAAAATTCGTCGCATAGTCCTCGTAGTTCACGCACGACGCCGCGAATTACCGTCGGCGATGCCCGCTTGACGCAGCAGTAATCTGCTCTACATTCTTTTAGGCAAAATTTGTTACCATTTCTCGCGATTTCTTAACGTCAGTCAGAAATGACCACAGGCGACGTTTCACAACGTTAGCGTTTTACAACGTTTGATAACAAAACGTTGGTTTACGTTGGGAATTACGTATTGAAGTCGCTCGAAAAGTGTGGTGCAGAGTATAACGTCAGGCGAACGTTAAATACCTTAACGTCGGGTAATAGGACTTAAACTGTTTCAAAGGGCCTAGCGGAGTAAGCATGTGAAATCGGCCCTTGATCATACAGAGCTGACATTAATGTCACAAGTTAGTACCAATATGATAAAACTTTCCACCAAATATTATTTTAAAAAATTCATTTTTTTAGAAGTTATGCAGGGAGAAAGTAAAATAAAGAAATATATTTTTCTCGAAAACCACTTGACCGATCTTGATGAAAAAAATATATCTTATGTAGACTAATAAAACTAATTAACAAAAAAAATGTCCAAAATGTTTGCCAAAAAAAAGACCAAAAAAAATTAAATTTTTTAATATCTTTTTAGGGTGATATTTTCGAGGTACCCCTTTGAAATTTTTACGAAAATTTCTCTTAAAGTATCCATTATAACATATATTTTTTTCAATTTTTTTTAAATGGTGGAACATAGTTCAAAATACGAAAATCGTAAGCGTCGCGTCACTCCGGCGCACAGTACAGTGCCATTCCGCGTTGCAGGTGTTTGATGTAACTTTACTAGCACATACTTACGTACGTCTGCAATTAGCCTATAATATGTATACTTTTTAATTTTTATAGTTTCCAGAGTTTACCACGTGGAGGTTGCAGTACGGTTTTAAACACCTTATTGGGGTGCTTTTTTAACGTGAGTCCCCTCGCCTCTCACTATATTTCCGTAAAATCGGGGTGCTTTTTTAACGTGAGTCCCCTCGCCTTCCACTACGTTTCCGTAAAATCAGGGTGCTTTTTTAACGTGAGTCCCTTCGCCTCTCACTACGTTTCCGTAAAATCGGGGTGCTTTTTTAACGTGAGTCCCCTCGCCTTTCACTACGTTTCCGTAAAATCAGGGTGCTTTTTTAACGTGAGTCCCTTTGCCTCTCACTACGTTTCCGTAAAATCGGGGTGCTTTTTGAATGTAAGATCCCTCGTCTCTTATTACACCCTACACCTACGATTTATTTAATCTTCTTCACTATCGCTGTCTATTACTGGAATGTTATTTGTTTTCTTAAACAGATCGCTAATGGGCTACAAACAATTGGATGCTGCTGTCATATTGCTGCAATTATATATTATCTATCTTATGCAAGATATTTAGCGAAAATTTTGAAACCAGCAGAAATACTGAGCGATCTGTTTAAGAAAACAAATAACATTCCAGTAATAGACAGTGATAGTGAAGAAGATTAAATAAATCGTAGGTGCAGGGTGTAATGAGAAGCGAGGGGTCTTACATTCAAAAAGCACCCTGATTTTACGGAAACGTAGTGAGAGGCGAGGGGACTCACGTTAAAAAAGCACCCCGATTTTACGGAAACGTAGTGAGAGGCAAAGGGACTCACGTTAAAAAAGCACCCTGATTTTACGGAAACGTAGTGAGAGGCGAAGGGACTCACGTTAAAAAAGCACCCTGATTTTACGGAAACGTAGTGAAAGGCGAGGGGACTCACGTTAAAAAAACACCCCGATTTTACGGAAATATAGTGAGAGGCGAGGGGACTCACGATAAAAAAGCACCCCAATAAGGAGTTTAAAACCGTACTGCAACCTCCACGTGGTAAACTCTGGAAACTATAAAAATTAAAAAGTATACAGTTATAGGCTAATTGCAGACGTACATATGTGCTAGTAAAGTTACATCGAACACCCGCAACGCGGAATGGCACTGCACTGTGCGCAGGAGTGACGCGACGCTTACGATTTTCGTATTTTTAACTATGTTCCACCATTTAACAAAAATTGAAAAAAATATATGTTATAGTGGACACTTTAAGAGAAATTTTCGTAAAAATTTCAAAGGGGTACCTCGAAAATATCACCCTAAAAAAAATATTAAAAAATTCAAATATTTTTTTTGTCTTTTTTTGGCAAACATTTTGGACATTTTTTTTTGTTAATTAGTTTTATTAGTCTACATAACATATATTTTTTTCATCAAGATCGGTCAGGTGGTTTTCGAGAAAAATACATTTTTTTATTTTACTTTCTCTCTGCATAACTTCTAAAAAAGTGGATTTTTAAAAATAATATTTGGTGGAAAGTTTTATCATATTGGTACTAACTTGTGACATTAATGTCAGCTCTGTATGATCAAGGGCCGATTTCACATGCTTACTCCGCTAGGCCCTTTGACGTTGGGAAAGTGATAAAAAAAGCACGTCGTAATTTTAACGTTAAGGCAACGCCCAAAAAACGTTAGTAATTATAAGTTACATTTTATAACTTTCTTGGACCGCTTACAACGTTGTGATTAGTAGAAAAGTAGTCCTTAGTCGGAAAGTTAACCGAAAAATGCTGCTAGGGGACCTTTTTGTTACACCCGGTATATATATATATATATATATATATATATATATATATATATATAATATATAAAATTTATAAATATAAAAATTATAAATAAAACAAAATAAATATTTATTAACATAAAAATTAAAATTTGTTAACGTAATATATAGAAATCCCGAGTTTTTTATTACTATTTTCATTGACTGCGTTTACACAGCTCGATTTACGCCGATGTTATAACATTGACGTTATAACTATAACTATACTGACGTTAAATGCCGTGTAAACACTCTTTTACGACGAAGTTACCACATCAATGTAATAACTTCGTCATAAAAGAACGTTTAGACGGCATTTAACGTCAGTAATTATAACATCAATGTTATAATTTCGGCGTAAATCGAGCCGTGTAAATATGTAGTCAATGAAAATAGTAATAAAAAAATCGGGATTTCTATGTATTACGTTAGCAAATTTTAATTTTTATGTTTATAAATATTTCTTTTATTTTATTTACAATCGAGCCGTATAAACGTAGTCATTAATTCAGGAAGGAAAGAATTTTTAGGGGTCAGAGGAACAGCTACGCATAAATAAAATATATTATATATTGATTGTTATTTTATTTAAAAGCCAATCAATTACAAAACGTTTATTATATGAAAGTAGTATAAAATGTATGTATTACCTGAAAGGATTTTACATATTATTTAGGATAGTAGTATATGTTTATGCCCGAAATTCTTTTTTCTTCTCCGGCTCCGCCTCTGCCTCTCCCTCTGCCTCTTCCTCTACCTCTACCTCTACTGTTACCTCTTTCTCTGCCCCTGCCTCTGCCTCTCCCTCTCATCGCGGTATATACAACCTCTATTAAGCTGAACCCCCCACCAGCGCAAATCAAGTTCGCACTAGGTAAAAAATTTAGTGCTATTTAGGTGCTAATTAAGTGCCCTAGTCCGAATTTTGGTGCTCAAACCGTTTAGCAGGAAATCGCGTTAAAAATGGGGGGTCCAGCTTGCCATTAAGCTGGACCCCCCATATCAGAAAATGGTCCTATAGAGAAGACAAGTACACTATAATTTAGTACTAATTAAGTGCTCTAAAATAACGATAAAATATTGACAGATTATAACATTTATTTAAATATACCACTATATATTGAACACAGTACCGTCGCGGTCGACAAAAACACTTAAAGACCCAGATAGCCAAGTCTGTTCGAACAAATAATGCCAAATACTTGCTACAAATTTTGGTTTCAAGAATGGTACAAATTTGCATCAAAATTTGTTTTATCAAATGTTGTCGACAAACTGCTAGCAAATACGTAGCACAACATGCGTACACAATTGACGCCAAATTGATACCAAATATCGAGCAAAGCTTAGTAGTACCTGATAACAAATTGGCATCAAATTGCCGCTAAAATTAGTTGACAAAACCTAACGCCAAATTAATGCCAAATATTGAGCAAATTTTGGTGACAAAGCTTGAGAACAAATTAACGCCAAATACCGACCAAAGCTTAACAACTAATACCTGATAACAAATTGGCACCAAATTGCTGTTAAAGTTTGTTGACTAAACCTAACACCAAACTGATGCCAAATTTTGGTAACAAAACTTAAGAACAAATTGACGCGCTCGAATTCCTTCGCGTTTTGCAAACGCCCGATCGTTTCATTCAGATGGCGCGACGCATGAGTCGCCACTTTCAAAGCGCCCCCACCTCATCCTTTCTCGCTCTCGTTCAGTGTCATGGTCGCTCTTTGCTGCGTTTCTTCGGACGAGAAGAGTACGTTTTCTTTCTTTCGTAACTGATTGAGCCAAGTGGCACGTATTTTGGAGACCAACCGAGCGAGATTCGACTTCCCAAGTAGAGCTCACCGCCAGGAAAATGAGAGCTGCGGCAGCTTGCGTCCGAGAGGGAGGATTGAGGCAAGGAGTCCGATCCAGCGAGCAGGGCTCTTCCGATATTCTCATTTGGGACGCCATATTGGAAGATCGACATTGATCGTAGTAGTACAAGGGGCGCTGTAAGGTTAATTCTCGTCTTGAGATCTTGGAATTGATCTCATTCTTGTGACTCTGGTTTATATTCTAGCCCTAGAATTGATCTCGTAGACAAATGCAGTGGCCCCCCTCTCTTTTCTTTTCTTTTCTTACTTTGATTTCAATCAGTAATCCAGACCTCTTAATTCCGTCCTGTAAGATCTGGTTAATTCTCGTCTTGAGATCTTGGAATTGTTCTCATACTTGTGACTCTGGTTTATATTCTAGCCCTAATGTAATTTTAATATATGCATTACAATTTTACACTGTCAAATAATAAATAATATTGTTTGATAATAATAACAACAATATAGATAATAGTAACAATTTTATTACTTGACTTATTTTATTTTCTTTTTGACAACTCGTATATACATTAATTGTGGCTAAGGTCTATACTATGTCATAGTGTAGATCTTAACTACGTTTCTGGCAAGTCAGTCCAAAGTATGCGGCTTTATTCTTTATCCTTTTTATCTATAGCAATTTTATTTTTTTTTTATTTTTTAATTATTTTTTATGTTTTATGTATCAGGTTTCTGAAGAAGACTAAGTATATAAAGTCGAAACGTAAAACGTTAATTGTATTTAAAATTTGTTTAATTAAACGAGATTTTGTTTTTAAAGAGTGAAAACAAGATTGGCCCCATTTTTTTCGCATTCGATTTTGGTCATGAAGTAGGTACCAAACGAAAGGTCTCGTCAATCTGATTACGGATATGTCAGTCTTAGAGTGTACCTATTTACCGTTCCAGAGATATCGGGCTCCAAAAATTCCAAAACCAATAGATGATGCCTGTTATGAACGTTCTCGGTAATGTCAATCTCGGGGTAGGATATACGACTCGGGACTCGGGTCAGAGAGAATAATCTTTATTGTCTTTTTGAGGAGACCGATAGCTTTCATGGTCTCTGCGTTACTGGTTTTGCCGGTTTTGGAATTTTTGGAGTCCGATATCTCTGGTATATACAGTATATACAGTATATATGGTATATATACTGGTGGTATATACTGGTATATACAGTAAATAAGTACGCTCTGAGACTAACATATCTGTAATCAGATTGACGAGACCTTTCGTTTGGTACCTACTTTATGACCAAAATCAAATGCGAAAAAAATGGGGCCATTTGCCTATGAACACTTGTTCTCACTCTTTAAGTTGATGACCTTTTTATAACTCGAAAATCAGCCAGCCTTCTATCCTATAGTTTATTTTGTACTGTTATTTTTTTTAATTTAGTTAATATTTTTTTCCATTAACACATTTGTTATACTGATTGTGCAGTAGAAAATCTGAAAAAATAAATGTTTTTAAAGAGTAAAGATAGTATATATTTTGAAATATATGTATTTTATGTAAACATAACATTTAAATTTATTTGCAGTTTATTTTAGAACATGCCAAAAAACACCGTTTCATAAGCTTTCCAAGAAAGTTAAAAGGCAGAAAGTGAATGTTGAAGTTGTAGAAAAACTCAATTCAACAGATTCTTTAATTGAATTCGATCAATCGCATATTCAGCAAGCACATGTTTCCGTTAAAAAAGCCAAAGTTCCGTAATACCAGATTTTCTTCATAATCAAAAAGAATCTGAGCTTTCTCATTATTCTTAACTTTTTCATCATTCTGAACTTCTTCACCATTCCGAATTTTCTAATAATTCTGATCATTTTGAGTAGGGAAGACCGGGGCAAACTTGACACTAGACTTTTTGCTAATTTAAATCTATCGCAGAAACTTGTTTTTCCTACTGTAAATGCGTCTTTATGTGCTAGTATTATCAACGGGATTTGATGACATTCTAAGTTATGGTGTAATTTTTAGCGCGACATAAGCGTTTTTGATGATGAAAATTAATTTTTTTGATCTCTCGAAAATTTCTACTCTTTCATCGAGCTTTACTCTTGCAAACCTATATGTAAGTGATTTTCATGGGAAATTTGATGCTCTATATGAATCCGATAATTGTTTTTGGATATTTTCAAAATTTTCATGTTTTTAAAGTGACAAAAGTGAAAAGCGACGTCCGGGGCAAAGTCAACACCACGCCGTTTCGTCGGCTCCCAGTAACAAACGATGCTTGTCATGCAGCCGTATGGCTCATGACAAATGTATGCGCACGTCCGATCGCGAGTTTACCTGCATTAATTGTTTTTCAGACATGATTTTAGATGAAGATAATTGAAAGTTCAACAATTTTTTATCTCATTATTTTAAATAATTGTTCTAGCTACTTTATTCCGAATTTTTGTACTTTTTAAGTACACAATAAACAATGTATTTTCATTTTCAGACAGCAAAAAATAAGTTCCAGATCAAATTGTGTCGATCAGATAAAGTGTTGAGTTTGCCCCGGCGGGGTGTCGAGTTTACCCCGGCATTTTTCAATTCGAAAATTTGTCTTTGCGTCACTTTTCCTTTCTTAGCGGCAAAACAAAGCGACGTACAGCAAAACTTTCTGAATCAATTTTGTACCTGAAGGAACACTCTTTAAATATATACCATTGAATTTGCCTAAGAATTTTAATTAAATATTAAAAATTGCCTTTAAAAAAATAGTGTCGAGTTAGCCCCGGTCTCCTCTACTCTGAACACTTTGCGAAAATAACGATAATTATAGAGATATATTTAACATTAACAGACACACCGGCAAACGAGGCTCATTCAGATGACAACGATAATAACTCTGAAAATTGCGAGAATAGTGATAAGAACAATGAGAACCAAAAGAACGATGAGGAAAAAAATTTCCCATAAAGATATTTTATAAATTTATAAATTCACATTGTATAACATTTACTGTAATTAATATATAATTAATTATTTTATTGCCACCGTTAGATTTTATAAATGTCTTATAATTTTTTATAAATATAAAGATTTTTTTTAACATATGTATAAAATAATTTATCAATAAATCAATAAAATTGTAAATCAATAAAAAATTATAGGTGTTTTTTATAATTTAATGCTTTTAATTTTCCCTAAAAAAGTATATTTTTGTATTTATTAATGGCTACGTAACATGGCTTGCTGCAATTTGGCGTCAACCTATGTCATCAAGATTTGCTCTGTATTTGGTGCCAATTTGCTGTTAAGTATTGTTCTCAAATCTTGTTTGATATTTGATATCAATTTGGCGTCGGGTTTTGTCAACAAACTTTGATAGCAATTTGTCAACAATTTGCAATTAGATTGCTGGCAAGCTTTGCTCGGTATTTGGTGTCAATTTGGCGTCAAGTTCTTTCGTCAAGGTTTGCTCGCAATTTGGCACAAATTTACTGTCGAGCTTTTGTTGGCAAGCCTTGTTCACAATATGGCGCAAATTTGCTGTTGAACTTTTGCTGCCCTGTTTTGCTCGATATTTGGCGTCAATTTGGTGTCAAGTCATGTACACAAGCTTTGCTAGCAAAACACAAACGTATTGCAGACACAGATCGCACCGGATTTGTTGACAAGTTTTGCGCGTATTTGGTGTCAATTTGTTTACAATTTGCTGACAAATTGTTTACTAGGGAGTTACTAAAATGATCGAAAACATTTATTTAAATATACCACTATATATTGAACACAGTACCATTGCGGTCGACAAAAACACTTAAAGAGTTTCTAAAATGATCGAAAACATATATCATCAAACTATTCCCAAATCTGAGTTTATTGCTAACAGTAAAACAATTACGATAATTAATTTAGACCAGCCGTTGGCGCTGAGCACTAAGTTCCGTCATCTGATCGTCTATATACGAATTAGTTGCTCGCATGATTATAGTATTAAAATAATCCTGAGACATTGTACTTTAAGAAAATACCACGATTCGAATTTAGTGCTAACTAGATAGCGTTGAAATTAATTAGTTTATCCGCGAAGCGCGCGCTCCATTGATTAATTAATTAATTTCAACACTAAGCAGCTAGCACTAAATTCGAATCGTGATATTTTTTTAATGTACAATGTCTGAGAATTATTTTAATACTATAATCAGCGAGCAACTAATTCGTAGACGATCAGATGACGGAACTTAGTGCTCAGCCCCAACGGCTGGTCTAAGTTAATTATCGTAATTGTTTTACTGTTAGCAATAAATTCAGATTTGGGAATATTTTGATGATATATGTTTTCGATCATTTTAGTAACTCTTTAAGTATTTTTGTCGACCGCAATGGTACTGTGTTCAATATATAGTGGTATATTTAAATGAATGTTATAATCTGTCAATATTTTATCGTTATTTTAGAGTACTTAATTAGCACTTAATTAGCACTAAATTATAGTGTACTTGTCTTCTCTATAGGACTATTTTCTGATATGGGGGGGTCCAGCTTAATGGCAAGCTGGACCCCCCCCATTTTTAACGCAATTTCCTGCTATAAACGGGATAAATCAGTTTCAGGTTTGATCGCCCATAAAATATTAGACATCTACACTGGATTCGTGTTCAGCATGCATTACTCTTTATAATCAGCATGCATTTATAATCACGTACCTCGAGATTTGGAGAGCAAATATTATTGCAGATATTACAAAATTTCCACACGCAGACAATTTCACTTTTCACCACAAAAACACGTTTGCCCTCGTAAAAATCATAACACGGCAGGTCACCCTCCGAAACTCCGTTGGTCACATGGGTACCATAAGCAACGTTTACAATGTTAATAGCGAGTTCGCACAATATACAGGTTCCGAGATATTTGATTAGATGGATTTACCCCGTAGACGTTTTAGCCCCGGTCTCCCCTACTCGAGATGTTGAAATCTCGATAACGAGTGAACGGATCAAGTTCTAAGTAGGCTTGATATATTGAACCGGGGAGGATAAAATGTGTGGATAGCAAAACGCGCTTTACGCGGTGGAGAAGCGGGAAAGAGGTGCGAGTGGTGGAGGAGAAAAGAAAATAATAGTTCCCTGTAGGCACCGGGGCGGCTGCCCTCCCTTCGTTACCGCCGGATATTTCTTTCTCTGGCAGTCTGATAAGCGGAAAATTTTCATTCCGCGTGTACGCACCGTACCTCGCGGCACCGGCTACTCTCGCTCGAGATATTAATTCTTAATCTGTTATCCCGGTGAGATTCTCCGGCAGATCGATCTCGCGGCCAAGATTTGCTTCGTGCGGCGCGACACGGTCTATTAAATCTCGTCAACCGCCTCGCGAGAATCGGCGACGGTGTCCTGATTCTAATAAGTATATTTCACGCATCTGGTGCATCTCGGTCACCATCGGAATGAACCGGATCGGTGTCGTAAATAATAATAACGTGGATGAAATGGCTATATTCTTTTTTATTCGGTTTTTGTCTTTCTTCTCTCTCTTTCTTTCTTTCTTTTTTTCAAAATTATCATCCGTTTTTTAATGTATATATGGAAACAGGTCCATTTCTTGAAAAAAAAAAACAAGCTCAAGTTTTTGTGAAATGTTTGTATTTTCGCTTGACGTGACACACATATATCATATAATATGACATTATTGTACATATTTATATGGCTTTGTGACAATTGTGTGTTCGTGTGCGTGTAAAGAATGATTATAACAGTCTGTTAACATTGCCATGATGAACGATTCTTCGTGTATCATCTTCATTTTAATAACGATATAGTTCCTAGTCATAAAACTATATATTTTTGTTTACATAAATAAAACGGTAGCCAACTTATTGTTCGATATACACGGTATATCGTATATTATCACAGAAAGGAAACCTTATTTTTTTGTATTTTGTGAAGCTGTGATATATACACGTTTGTAGGACATATGTATAGCGTATCAATTTTTCAAGTTGTATTCTAAGTTAGGTATAGGAATGCTTAGGAGAAATAGAATATCTAGAGTTACTCGGTTATCAAGTAAAGATCCGGTATAAAGTCCGAACATGATATAATGATTTTTGAGAAGAAAAGATATTTTACCGTAAAACAAAAAGTTCCAAGATAATTGGGTAAACAAACCATTTCCATTTTTTGGACGATGGAAATTCAAATAGCAAGAAGTTGAATATATTCTTAAATAAATATAAAAGTGCAACATAATGTTTATAAATAGTGTCACGTTTATTACAAAAGTAGATGTAAGTAGTAGAACAGTCGTGTTTCTTACAATGATATAGGAAAGTTTATAAAGTGACCTAGAAATTCCTGGAAACGACTCTAACATATAATATACAATCAATGTTTTTTGTGTTCTTCAGCAATTGCTCGTATTTACTCGAGTACCACAAGGCGAATGGAATGATCAGGGAAGATAGAGTCATCACGGCAAACGCGGCCCAATCGATCTATGAAACATAACAAAACGGGATTATAAGGCAATAAAATTTAACTCTACAGTATATACATGGACTATCTAATTTTAAACTGAGACTTTAGGCAATAATTATTGTAATTTTGTTATAAAGGAAACGATACATATATAACTGAAATAGAATAATTATAATCTTACTCGGAAAGAAAAAAAATAAGACTAAATATCGTGTTATAAATTAAGAAAATAATGCACAAACAAGTAGCACAGTTATAATGTGTACATACTGTAATATTCGCGGCTATATAACTCTGATGATCACTGGCGATCATTGAAGTCTATTGCCATAAATAGTACTCTCTCGCTATCTCCGGTGGCTCCGCGGTTACATGGCTTCGTTACATTATCGTTACATCAACTTTTTACAGATGCAGATCACGTTCAATGTATTATAACTTTAATCACCCATGTCGTGGCGTCGCATTAATTTTTAATCATAAAATTTTCGATGACGAAAATCTTTATGGCGATAGACTTCAATGATCGCCAGTGATCATCAGAGTTATAGCCGCGAATATTACAGTATGTACACATTATAACTGTGCTACTTGTTTGTGCATTATTTTCTTAATTTATAACACGATATTTAATCTTATTTTTTTCTTTCCGAGTAAGATTATAATTATTCTATTTCAGTTATATGTATCGTTTCTTTTAATAACAAAATTACAATAATTATTGTCTAAAGTCTCAGTTTAAAATTAGATAAATCCATGTATATGCTGTAGAGTTAAATTTTATTGCCTTATAATCCCGTTTTGTTGTTTCATAGGTCGATTGGACCGCGTTCGCCGTGATGACTCTACTTCCCTGCTCATTCCATTCGCCTTGTGGTACTCGAGTAAATACGAGAAATTACTGAAGAACACAAAAAACATTGATTGTATATTATATGTTAGAGTCGTTTCCAGGAATTTCTAGGTCACTTTATAAACTTTCCTATATCATTGTAAGAAACACGACTGTTCTACTACTTACATCTACTTTTGTAATAAACGTGACACTATTTATAAACATTATGTTGCACTTTTTTATTTATTTAAGAATTCAACTTCTTGCTATTTGAATTTCCATCGTCCAAAGAATGGAAATGGTTTATTTACCCACTTATATTGGACTTTTTGTTTTACGATAAAATATATAGATATATAATACATGTCACTTGGGCGAAATTATACAGGCGAAATCATAAACTAAATGTTGAGATATTCGTAACTTACACACATTCTTATGTATATGTACGGTCTTATTCATCATTACTCATCATATAATACTAATGACTAAACTTCATGTCGTGTTGCTATTTGTACTCGTCCAATGGTACCGCTTTATTTTTATTTTACATCACAGTTTTTTTCCAGCAAATATGAAATTGGGTGAACAATATAAACTTGAAAACGTTCAAACAGCAACATTCCGTTGCAGGTACAATCCATCTTTTCTGATTTTAACGACTTCCTGTATTTGCATCGTTCAATAGTTAAATACGAAAATGTGTGATATGCCATGTGTTTTACACACCGACTAACAATTTTGCAACATCAATTATATAGCCACATATATGTATATATATTTGAATATAGGAACAACTATACTTCTTGTATAACGATTACAAAGTACATTCACGATTTGTTAGTATTAAAGCAGAAAATGAGGTAGAATTGTGGTCTCAGTAGAAAATCCTTTCTATTGAGAATCACGACAACCGTGAAGTTAACCAGAGTTTCAACATTTTACAGTTTGTACCTGCTGATCGGTATGCTACATGAGTCCTGTCATTCAATTTTGTTTGAAAGTATCAAGACTTTATAATGCTGATAAGTAAAAAATTTTACACCAGAATCCAATTTAGAAGTATATTACGGCCGATGAACACACGTTCAACATTATGACATACGCCGCATATTTTCATATCGAGCATATTTTTCGTGCACTCCGCACACGTCAATAAATAGCTGCACCGTCTGCACGGCATAAATAAGATTTTTTCTCTACTATAGCAAATTTTGCATGATCTTTCATCCTCGTCGCATGGCTTGTCACCTTGGACAAATTGTTTTTTGCTGCTAGCCTCTCCTGATATGGCACTTAATTCTGCAGCAGCAAAACTCTCAGCATCAATATCTTCCTCAATTTTCTCGCCGAATTTATTAATTGCAGATAATATGTTATCCTAAAAAAATAAGTAAATAAATAACTTAAAATTAATGTTATTATATTCAACACAATTATCTCATTATTTTTTAAATCGATGGGAATATTTATTACAAATATACAAATTGTACAATTCTAATATAACAATATATATTTTGTTAAATACTCACTGCTCCAATATCCGTTCTCCCAGTAATGCTGCTTACAAATTCCGTCCCTCTAGTTAAAATCACATAAGGACAATATGTGGAATAGTTAATGTGCCTTACCCACGGATCATCTTCTGGCTCCCAATACCTTAATCCTCCACCACAGTGATGGCACAATGTTTGATCGCCACTTCCCGTGTAATAGAAACCAGCAGTTGCTAGTGTCTCTTTAGTTTGCGATATTTCTTTAGGCCATCTGTCGAACGAGGCTAATCTCGCAGCATAACTGGCATATTCAGGATGCTTCGGTCTTGAGGCCATCCCTCTCGCTATTCTTGCAGCAAAACTGACATATTTCGATCTTGAGGCCATCCCTCTCAATTTATAAATCACTCTTTCTTCAAAGTAAGCCTTGTTATATATTCCACATACATCCACTCCTTTAGGCACAAATGCCGGAATCATGTTAGGATCTGTACCGATCGGCACGTTGCCGCACGGAATATTATGAATAAACCGACACTCCCGAGACCATCGTTGATGATAGGCCAACGGATTGTCATCCACCTGCCATATGCCATATATTTCTATTGGACATTCGAAACATTTCACCTTGTCGCTCTCTCCAGTATAATAAAACCCAGCCGCCGCGAGTTTCTCTGGCTTTATCCATAAACCGCTTGTCCATGGCCAATTTTTGAAACTTTCCAACCGGGTGGACTCAAATCGATAATCGGCATATGTTTCGTCGAAAAATAAGTGAGACGTTATTGGTGAACTGGGTGGCAAATGACATTGAGGAATCGCGTAGTGTTCGACGCATTCAGTCATTTTCTTAATGTTTGTAAGGATGCCCTTGTGAACCTGTAAAGAAGAAATAAATATCAATAGATACTTAAATTTAAATATAATAACAATTTGTCAAAAATTTTACTCAATGTATACTTAATAAACGATATAAACAATAAATACATTATCATTTAATTAATATTTAATTCAATATCCAGCATATATAATTGCTGTTTAAAAAATATGTCACTATTGCAAATTACATAAAGCTTTTAAAAATGAGGTAACAAAATTTAATTTGATGTGATTTTATAGTTATTTATCTCCTTCCAAACCAATATTCTTATCTAAAACACCAAACTCTTACTTTTAGGAATAATCCTAACACTTTAAATGTCTCATTTTGTATACATTGACGATAATAAAAGTATAAAGCGTGTTGTTTTTATATTTGTTTTTAATTTTATATTTAAATTATTATTTTAAACATTAAAATGTAATTTCTGTACTCGTCTAATAAAGTTATTTACGTTTAAGAAGATTAAGAAAGTATTATATACAGAGGATAGATAAAATAACGTGAACACTTTGTAGTGTATTTCCCAGTTCGTATATGTTCACCATTATTTTGTCCGTTCCCTGTATGTGTGTATGTGTACACTGCCCGTCAACGATTCCTTTCCTGATGTAAGGGGGGAAACCCCAAAGTTCTAGTGATTTTAATAGAAGTAACCAACAGCGTCTCTAGGCTTCTATGTTCCCCGCCTCTTATTTCAGGAAAGGACGGATCGTTGACGCGTAGCGTACATACATACACACGGAATCTTTTATCAGTCTTTATAATGGTGATAAGTAAAAAATGGTATAGCAGAATCCGCGAATTATTTATCACATGGATAAAGACACTATGAGATGTACAATTGTATAGTATGTTCAACAGGCTTATGACATGATTATTACGTGGCATATTTTCATATTTTTCACACACTCCGCACACTCCAATAAATGTCCGCACGATATGAATAAGATCCGTACTTCTCTACTGTAGCAAATTTTGCATGGCTCCATGTCGCATGGCTTGTTACCCTGGACAGTTTGTTGTTCGCTGCTAACTTCTCCTGATACGGCACTTACTTCTGCAGTATTAGTTTCTTCAGAATAGATCGAGTTTTGAGAGCTTCCGCTAGCAATACTCTCAGCATCAATATTTTTCTCAATTTTCTCGTGTAATTTATTAACTGCAGATAATATGTTTTCCTAAAAAAATAAATAGATAAATAACTTAAAATTAATGTTATTATATTCAACACAATTATTTCATTATTTTTTATTTAAATGGGAATATTTATTATGAATATACAAATTATACAATTCTAATAACAATATATTTTGTTAAATACTCACTGCTCGGATCGTTCTCCAGGACTGCTCCTGTCCATTTACTTCCTGTACAAATTCCACCCCTTTAGTTAAATACACATAAGGACAATATGTGGAATACTCAGCGACCTCAGCGTGCTTTACCCAGGGATCATCTTCTGACTCCCAATCCCTTAATCCTTTACCACAGTGACAGCACAATGTTTGATAGCCACTTCCCGTGTAATAGAAACCAGCAGTTGCTGGTGTCTCTTTAGTTTGCGACTTTTCTTTAGGCCATCCGTCGAACGAGGCTAATCTCGCAGCATAACTGGCATATTCGGGATGCTTCGGTCTTAAGGCCATCCCTATCGCTATTCTCGCCTCACAACTGACATGTTCGGGACGCTTCGGTCTTGAATTAAGCCATCCCTCTCAATTTACAAATCATTAATCCTTCAAAGTAAGCGGACTTAAACATTGGACGTGATAAAAGACATGCCATATTGTTCTTAGGCTCAAATGCCGGAATCGTGTTAGGATCTGTACCGATCGGCACGTTGCCGCACGGAATATTATAAATAAACCGACACAACCGACGACCCCGAGACCATCGTTGATGATAGACCATCGGATTGTCATCCACCTGCCATTTGCCATATATTTCTATTGAACATTCGAAACATTGTATCTTGTCGCTCTCTCCAGTATAATAAAACCCAGCTGCCGCGAGTTTCTCTGGCTTTATCCATAAACCGCTTATCCATGGCCAATTTTTGAAACTTTCCAACCGGGTGGACTCAAATCGATAATCGTAAAATAAATAATTGCTATATCTTTCTTCGAAAAATAAGTGAGACTTTATTGGTGAACTGGGTGAACTGGGTGGCAAACGATTTTGAGGAATCGCATAGTGTTTGATCCAATCAGTCATTTTCTTAATATGTTCTTTTAGAGATACCATTATGAACCTGTAAAGAAAAAATAAATATCAATAGATGCTTAAATTTAAATGAAATAACAATTTGTCAACAATTTTACTCAATGTATACTTAACAAATGATATAAACAAGAAATACATTATCATTTAATTAATATTTAATACAATATCCAGCATACATAGGCAATATCGGATTCTCTTATTTTAACAAACATGTCTAAACAGCCAGGTAACTTGTCAGGAACAGATTCCTGTAAAGTCTTTGCTATAAATTGTGTCAGCAGAATGGCCACAGATTTGAAACAGAATCTGACATATATGATATTGTTGGTAACACGCTGGCAGATATATAGCAAAGTTTATCAACCAGATATGAGTGCAAAAATCAAACAAGCTGACATACTTGTTACACTATTTGACGCAGAGTGGCAGAAAAAATTGAGTGGAATCTGCGTTTGCGTCACACCTGTTGAGCTGGCCCCTCCATCTTGCAGAAATTAAAAAACAAATAACGCAAAATTAGAAGCTATTTATGACTTTTCATATCCCGCAGATTAAAAATTTTGAGCTCGTCAGACTAAACAGGAATTTAATATTTTTTGTGGGGGGGCTGAGTCAACGTTGACTCAGCCTCTCACTACTTAAAAATAGAGATATTGAATCGATCTTTGCGGCAGAATTAGGAGCTATTTATGAGCTTTTGAAGTGATATAGTTTCGATTTTTGAGCTCATCCCCTTAACCCCCAAACAATCCTTTAATTGATTCAACTCAAGAAAAAAATGTTGAGAAAAATTAAAATATATTTTATCGCGGATACCTTGTAGCTCAATAATCAAAACGCGCGTATTTTAAGAGTTTATTCTTAGAATTTATACGCTATACAAGTTATATCCGCGATACAATATATTTTAATTTTTCTCAACATTTTTCTCTTGAGTTGAATCAATTAAAGGGTTGTTTGGGAGTTAAGGGGATGAGCTCAAAAATCAAAACTATATCACTTCAAAAGCTCATAAATAGCTCCTAATTCTGCCGCAAAAATCGATTCAATATCTCTATTTTTAAGTAGTGGGGGGGGCTGAGTCAACGTTGACTCAGCCCCCCCCACAAAAAATATTAAATTCCTGTTCAGTGTGACGAGCTCAAAATTTTTAATCTGCGGGATATGAAAGCTCATAAATAACTTGTAATTTTGCGCTATTTGTTTTTTAATTTCTGCAAGGTGGAGGGGGCCAGCTCAACAAGGGTGTTTGCGTCTGCCGATAGTCCGATAGTCAGATTATGTTGGCAAAATTCTTAACGCGTCACCTGTCCTACATTGAACTTTCGGTACAGGCTGCGTGGGCCGCCTCCTATCGTCGAAATTAATAATTTTGCTTACAACATATATTTACAAGACTATAAATTCATTATTATAGAAAATAATACTTGAGAAAAAGATGTAACAATGTTGCCACGACAATGGTAACTACATTATACATAATATTTAAACATTATATAATACATAATTTTGAAATATTCTTATAAAATATCGTATGGTAATTTTTATGAAATATTTTATGATGTTACACATAATAACGAAGATATCAAATTGCCTGAATGGAAAGTTCAACGTGGGATCATGGCGGATTCATGCGTGAGGCCACGTGAGGCGCACGTGGCAAGAAGCGTTATATAGATACAATTGACGCCAATTTTCCAGAGATTTCCGATCGAATGCTGACATACAGTGGACACTGCGGAGTTCGTTTACCGAATGAAACTGCACAAATGTGTGTGCGGTAGGTACTATACGCGAATACAATGTCGACGAGCACGTGGTGTATTAGCGAGCAAAACAATATGTAAGAATGAGTTTTAACTGTTATTTTTAGCGACGCTATTTTTCCCTGTGTGGAAAACACTACATTGCCGCTCGCCTGATATATTTTATATTAACGCGAACGAAATAAGAGAAGGAAAAAAAAGACCGAAAAAACTTACATCTAACGTTCCGCATCGACAAACCGGGACTGCCGGAAGCGATCTCGTGCCTCCAATGCCTCGTGGCCCTCGTGGTCGACTGAGAACTCTGAGAAGTGAGAAGTGGGAAGTGGTCGACACCGCCGTAGAGTTAGCAGACAAATTGAATATTTTGGAATTATTCTTTTTCATATAATTTGGGAATCATTTGGGGAAGTTTGGGAAAATTGTTTAAACATTTGGGAAAGAATAGATTTTTTGTTATTAACAAAATTTATCGAGCGTCAAGTTAGCAGATATAGTGACTATGTTTAATGTTTATTATAAATGGAATCGATTGAAAATCATTTGGGAATGACATCTTCATTGTAATTTTTATTTGGGAAAAGTCGGTTTTTTTGTAATTTAAATAAATCTTTGTATTAATGTTCTTTTTCGCTGCACTTCTGCACTAGTACAACAAGTGAACTTATTGCACTAGTTCAGAAGTGTAGCGAAAAAGAACAGACCATTATCGGCAGTAATGTAAAAATTACATATTTTTCGGAGGAGCAGCGAGTTGCTTACGTCGAGACCGTCGAGTAGACCTCGACATGACAACATACTCCGAAAAGAAAATTTGTAGATGTTATTTTCTTCGGTAAACATTCCGTTTAGGGGACCCACCTCCGATGGCCTTGACCTTGATATATGTTGTCAAGGTCACCCTTCTGAGTGACCTTCAGAAGGTTTTAGTCGGGGGTCGCTTTTTATTAAAAAGTTATTAACAAAAAAAGTTTGGAAAATATAGCAGCTATTTTGAGTATTGGAAGGCATAAATGACTAATATATATGTCGAAATAGTTCACGCATACACTTTTCACGCGAACCGAGGTTTACCCACACCCCCCCTGCTTTCGGGGGAGGTGCGGTAGCCCCGAAATAGTTTACGCATACACTTTTCACGCGAACCGAGGTTCACCCACACCCCCCCTGCTTTCGGGGGAGGTGCGGTAGCCCCGAAATAGTTTACGCATGGGTTAGCTGACGCGGTTTAAACAATTAAATACTGTTAAAGCGCGTCATCTAACCTATATAGATTAGTGACGCGTTTTAAACAGTTAAATACTGTTAAGGTTATTCTACATAGAAGTCGTAGTCGTGAGTTGTAAGAAATTGACCAATCACATTCGAAGTTAAGGAGAATATTCAATCTGTGATTGGTCAATTTCTTACAACTCACGACTACAACTTCTATGTAGAATAACCTTTAAAGCGCGTCATCTAACCTATATGTAGATTAGATGACGCGATTTAAAAGTATTTAACTGTTTAAAGCGCGTCACTAATCTACAAAAACAGGGGGTGGGGGTGAACCTAGGTTCGCGTGGAAAGTATGCGTGAATTATTTCGACATATTTATTAGCCATTTATGCCTTCCAATACTCAAAATAGCTGCTATATTTTCCGAACTTTTTTTGTTTATAACTTTTTAATTAAAAGCGACTCCCGACTAAAACCTTCTGAAGGTCACTCAGGAGGGTGACCTTGACAACATATGTCAAGATCAAAGCCATCGGAGGTGGGTCCTCTATATAAACAGGATGTTTACCAAAATTTAATAAAATCTATGCATTAACACAAAATACTTCTCAGTAGAACGCTAACAGAAGTATAACAGAATCTGCTAACACAATCTAAATAAATAATAAATGCTAACACAATATAAATAAATGCTCGTTATTAATTCTCATTCTCTCTTACATTTTGTTTCTTTTTTATTCTATTTTTCATATATTTATTCACACTCTCGCTTGCTCGCACGTTTGTCTCAAATAAGATACACTGAAACAACGAGAAAAGAAGATAGATTCTTATTATTAGTGATAAATGTAACCGCGTGACGGAAAAGGAATTCTTCTTTCAACTCAATGGATTTCCGACTCATGCGAGTCAGTTACCACGATTATGGAAAAGGAAATAAAGGAATTACTCTGTTTTTATAAGATATAAATAATGTATATATAAAGAAAATAACATCTACAAATTTTCTTTTCGGAGTATGTTGTCATGTCGAGGTCTACTCGACGGTCTCGACGTAAGCAACTTGCTGCTCCTCCGAAAAATATGTAATTTTCACACTACTGCCGATAACGGTCTGTTCTTTTTCGCTACACTTCTGAACTAGTGCAATAAGTTCACTTGTTGTTCTAGTGCAGAAGTGCAGCGAAAAAGAACATTAATACAAAGATTTATTTAAATTACAAAAAAACCGACTTTTCCCAAATAAAAATTACAATGAAGATGTTATCCCCAAATGATTTCCAATCGATTCCATTTATAATAAACATTAAACATAGTCACTATCTGCTAACTTGACGCTCGATAAATTTTGTTAATAACAAAAAATCTATTTTTTCCCAAATGTTTAAACAATTTTCCCAAACTTCCCCAAATGATTCCCAAATTATATGAAAAAGAATAATTCCAAAACATTCAATTTGTCTGCTAACTCTACAACGGTGAGATATTTTATTACTTTTATCAACAGACTTAGAGCCAATCATTATAACCTGGGAGCTTCCCTTAAGAGAAAAGGTTATGTCGACAGTGAGAGATGCGAGTGTGGCTGTGAATGCGAAGATATTCATCATTTAAGGAGGCTCTTACCCGGCTGCTCTAATCAATGTAGCAACTGAAAAATTATCATTAATAATTGGTTATAAAATTATCGGAAAATTAAATAAAAAAATAAATGATGATTTTTACATAGTGTAAGAGTAAGTTATATGTTCTATTAGTGTAAATATTAAAATTTATACAATAAGTCAGTTGACTACGTCAGTGCTAAAGAGCAGAATAATAACATGCGCGTGTTACAACGTCGTCTGTAGCAGTCTGCAGCTAAAGTGAGGTGTAGCCGTGTAGCGTTGTAGCGATTGATGCGATGAAGAGATGGAGCCAAAAGAAAGATATAACGTGAGAATGCTGAGAGGGAAAATGAAAGGAAAATTCTCGAAAATAAAGGTTGCAATGTCAATGCGCGAGAGAATAATTATGCCGCTACCATACAGCGCAGAGAAAAGACATGTGCAAGTGAGGTTAGAAACTTCGCGCGATTTTGACACTCGGAAGATCATTCGCCTAACCTGTCGTACGTCATATTAAAACTACAATATCTTTTATAACTCATCGTCAACACCAAGTTTTCTTCTTATCATTAGAAAGATTATTATTTTAACTACAATTCCTTAGTTTTTTGTTTACCTGGCTCGCAAACTTGCCAAGAAAATACATCACTTCCGATAAAAATTTTAGTGTTTACCATATGCCCTGTGTTAAAAATGCGAATTTCAATACTGATATTTTTTAAATTTTTATCGTCAACCTATGCTAAAGTTTTGGGCATCGGTTCGTTGTGGTTCACTTTACAACATAATTTAATTTCATAAAGATCTGTCGTTTTATGATCGAGGTAAGAGCCTCCTTAATGTTGTGATGTTGTAAATACGACGAGCGAAGAGCCACTTTGGACCTTGAACTGAGAGAAGCCGGTTTTACCGAAGAAATCGACATTTACCGTCTCATACAAACAAAAAACTGGGACATTTTGTATAGGATTTTCAAATTTGTCAGATCTACGGGCAAAGTTATATAACGCTAGATACAAATAATTTTTTCAGTAGTATATAGTTTTTAATTATTCAGTCTTATGGATTAAGTGATTTAGTGTTAGAGCCACAAAATCTTTTAGGTTTAGATTATATGTGCCAATTTCCATGAGTGAATAAGGCACCTAACCGTCCTCACCCGAGGACACCATAGAAAAAACCCCCATTATAAATACGTATGTTTTATTTACAGAAAAAAAAATATGACGGATTGCAGTGCGGATTATTGTACGAACTCATCGAGCAAAGGCTTCCAAATGTGTAGATTTCCCACAAGAAGAGAAAAGAAGAAAACTGTGGATCGCTAATGTTAACCGTGCAGACTGGGTTCCTGGAGTGAGTTCGACATTGTGTTCAGTAAGTATGGTACAAACATAATATATTTATTTGACTTATGTCCATTTTTACCAATATAGATTAATTTTAATCACGGTTTAATCTTTTTCTAGTTCTTAAAATTAGAGAAAGATAAAAGGTAAGTTAAGCCAAAGTCAAAGTTAATCTGCATTGGTAGAAATGGATATTAATGATAAGAAAAAGTTTTAAAATAAATTTTGCTTATTTAAAAGTTAATGTTCTTTGCATTTTTTAAAAAAGATCACTATAAGTATTAATTACTACTTATCATTTTTACTATTAACTATTACTTATTATTTTTAAGGACTAAATAGAATTAACAAAAATAACAAAGTTTTAATACACAAAAATAATCTATATTTTATTGTTATTTCTTATTTTTCTAATTAAATTGCTCAATTTTTTTTTCAGATTCATTTCTCAGATGAGATGTGGGAAAAAACACGGGGAGGTAAACGCCGCTTGAAATCTACAGCAGTTCCAACTATTTTTGGTGATCGTCTGATACCAGTAAATACATCTGAAGAAGATGATAAATCAAGGAATATTCCTGCTCATGAAAATTTTAATGAAACATCCGCAAGAAGCACAGGAAGAAATACCCGTAAATAATGGTAAGATCTCATTACATTATAGTAGTACATTTATTAGTGGTAATATAAAAATAATTAAACTGATCTGTTCCAATTTGAAACAGGTAAAAACGTGGATTATTCCCGCGGAATTTGATCACGCCGAGGCGGAGTCGAGGCACTTGATTTACGAAGCGGACACCGATGCGAATCACAAGCTGACGAAGAACGAGATTTTGGAGAAATACGACATCTTTGTCGGATCTCAGGCGACGGACTTCGGAGAGGCGTTAGCGAGGCACGATGAGTTTTAACGAGGTGCAATCTCATAAGAAAAAGAAATTACTAACGAACAAATTACTTATAATACTTAAAGCTATTTAAGATCTAGTTTATCTACGAAAAAGAATATTTATCTACTTGCGCGCCTTAATAAATAGATGTGTTATATATCAGTGGGTATTCACATAATTGATACAGTAGATAGAAGGAATGCATGAAATGCTATAACTGCCAAAAATTGTGACTGAAGGATATAATATCGAAGTGTGTGCCTGTAAATCTAAAAACAACTCTATGCCCTGCAACTCAACAGTAAGAAATACACATTCACTGTTAATTATTCCTGTAGCTACAGTCGTTTCGCTGTTTATGTATAAAATTTTTGAAATTCCCTGACACTTTCGGCTTATTCTATTTCTTCGATATGAATAATTGTACAAATTATGTATATTTGATATTTATTACAATTTATGTGTGCAACTATTAATCAAGCGTATATCTTTTTACAATTTTGTAGAACGCGCAATATGTATTTAAATTACATACAGAGACCAGTAAATCATGTAATATATAATGCAATTAAATAAATAAATACTCATGTATATGAAAATATGAGGAGAGAAAAAGATAATATAAACTCTGAAATAACAATAACATATAGGTACGTAACAAAATTGACTAATTGTAAGAATAATTCAATGTTATATTCAATTCAAAATATAATATGTTTCTTCAGAAGAGAAATATTTCATCATTTCACATATTCAAAGAATGTTCGACCTTAATATATACATATTTTATTACGTATGGAAGTATTACAAATTAGAATTTCGTACATCATCTTACATTTCAAAGGAAAAAAAAGTTCATTAACGAAGGATGCGATAAAGTTACGTATGGCATTCTAGTTGCGTAGAAAATTAGGACTTATTCGCACATCTGAAGCAACGAATTAATTGTAATGTCTTTCTTGCCGTGATTGGCATCATATACTGATTTGATAACTTCCTTGTCAATATTTGGAAACATTTCTGCGATCTGCAGAAATGTTGTTAAATGTTGTTATCATCACTTGTTTTGACAGTTTGTGTATCAATAGGTTAAGTTATTACTATAATGTAATAGGAATTGTACAATTAAGCTAAATAACACGCGCGTAGCGCGCGTCGATCATGTCTAATTATATAAAATATACACATTTGCATCGAAACACGTTTGAATTTTGCCGCTGAACATACCACTTCCGGTTTTGAGACAAATGGCGACGGTTAGTCCAATCCCTTCCTGGAGGATCCCTAGCGGTGACAGCTGACAGCGCAGCAGCGCCGCGCGGCTGCATATGTGCCTACGTGGTCTCCGGAGTTTATGTCAATCGTGTCAAGTCAAGTTTGGTCAAGTTGTATGTCGATCGTGCAATCGCGGCCAAGAGGCTCATGCCCTAGTCGTAGTCACTAGCCAGTTGTAGCTGCGTGAATCTTGAGTACACGAACGAGAATCGTTGGACACGTGCGACTTACGAGCGTCCGCAGCAGCCTGTCTAATGTAATCGACGGCGACTGGACGAAAGGGGTGATTTCGATGGACCGCCTGTCCGCTATCATTATCGTCACCGACGATCGACGTGACGAAGCATACCAATTCGATCATCGTTCGACGGCTGAACACCGTGGCGCTTAGCCTCTCGGTAGTGAGTCGTCATGCTCCCGGTTTCAGAGACCGTGCCAATTTAGGGAGACTCGAGTAACAGTGGCGATGTCAGCGATGGCGAACACCGCTGCCGCCGCCGTCGGCGGCAACCCGGAGAACGCCTCCAAGTTCTTGGAGGCCCTGCAGTCGGACCTCAAGGTACTCGCCTCAGAAACCAAGAAGAAGTACCCGCAAATCAAGGAAGTACGTAGCCACGTAGCCATGAGACTGTCATCTGTCTTATCTTAAATCAGTTGGACCTTGAAACCAAAAGTTTAGTTTTGGTCTTGATTTGGTTTCTCATTGAAGTTTAAACTAAAACTTGAAACTTAAAGATCTATAACAATCTATATATATTCTTCATATAGAATATTAGTATATTCTATGTGGAGTTGTATATTGTAAGTTTAGAAGCTGACAGAGGTGTGTGTATGTGTATTCGAGTTATATTGAAAGATATAGAATGTAATAGCTTATGCTATTGTTTATTATAGTAACAATAATGAATTAAAATAATTTATACTGAAGATAGCATATTGCTGCTTGAACATAGTAGCTGTCATGGCTTGTATCTGTTACAGTCATGCGAGGAAGGAATCGCTAAGTTGAGAACAGCCTCAAGTAACCCAGGGACACCAATATATTATATTGTAAATCAAATACTTTATCCTCTAGTTCAAGGGTGTGAGAGTAAAGACATAAAAATCATCAAGGTATCAGAGAAGCTATACTTTATATCTTTAATTTAAAAAAATTAGATCTTATATATCTTATATATTAATGTTATTATACAAGTTTTTACTGTTTTCCAGTTTTGCCTGGGCATGATGCAGAGGTTAATAACGCAGCAAGCGGTAGATCAGAAAGGTGCTCGATATATTACCGATACTTTGTGGTTGTTGATGGAATCAGGTACGGAGGAAGTTAAAGTTTTGCAGACTGTAACGCTGTTGCTTACAAGTAATGCCGTGGTGCATGGAGATACCTTGGCGAGAGTAAGGATCCATTTATGTATCCTTTTATCTCTTTTTATCTCTGTTCAATAACATCCTTGATATTTTATTTAAAATTATGTCTTTTCAGAACTTGGTGCTTTGTTTTCGGTTACATTTTACAAAAGACTGTACAACGATAAACACAGCTGGTGCTACTGTAAGGCAATTAGTGTCTTTGGTGTTTGAAAGAGTAGTTGCCGAGGATGAGCTGAATCCTGATCAGCCAGAGTCTGATGAGGTGAATTTAGAGGAACTAAAAATTCCAACAAATCAAGCGCCTAAAGGTCTCGGCCCTTGTGCTGCAGATGCATATTTGATGTTTCAGGTGTTTTTTTATTTACGTAATGCTTATGTAATTATGTAAATCTATACATAGAATATAATATTATGGTTTATTATTTTGTGTATTTGATTTTAGGATCTAGTACAATTGGTGAATGCCGATCAACCATACTGGCTAATAGGCATTACTGAAATGACTAGAACTTTCGGTTTGGAACTGCTAGAATCGGTTTTAACAAACTTTTCATCGGTCTTTTTTAAGGTAAAGATCTGAGAGATTTGTATTTTTAAGAGATAGGAAAATTATTTTAACAAGATCTTTCATATAGTTATGTAAGATTATATATTATAAAAATATAATTTTTTTAGCACTCAGAGTTTAGCTTCTTACTGAAGGAGAGAGTGTGTGCACTTGTGATAAAACTGTTTTCGCCTAACATCAAGTATCGTAATTCAGTACCAGCATCTTTGCAACAAGCTACACCTTTAGATAAACCTTACTTTCCTATTAGTATGAAGCTGTTGCGAGTTGTATCGATTTTGATACAGAAATATCATTCTTTATTGGTAAATATTTCTGAATCTACACATAATGATGTATTTATTGTAAGCATAAGTTAAAGTCACATTCCGATGCTTTAGGTGACAGAATGTGAAATATTCTTATCCTTAATCGTGAAGTTTCTGGATCCTGACAAACCTACCTGGCAAAGAGCTTTAGCGTTGGAAGTTTTGCACAAAATGACAGTTCAAGCAGATTTGCTGACAAACTTCTGTGAATGTTATGACTTGAAGCCACACGCTACAAATATTTTTCAAGATATTGTTAATAGCTTAGGCGCATATGTACATAGCCTCTTTGTAAATCCACAAATGATGAGTCAGACAGGTACAGATGTATTACATCACCGCGATAAACGGCTGAAAATTAACACGGCGCGAGACACTACTATGTTTCTTGATAATGTTATTTGCTGTATTTTTAATAGTTCCGTTTATTTCAAAGTCTTTTTGCATGCATAATGGTCAATCCTCCACATTTTTATTACTATTCGAAGTATCTGTATATTCTTCTGGGATGCTATATGACAATTCTTTGTTTTTAATAGCAGCAAGTACAACTATGCCTCAAAACACAGGTTCACCATTATTCACAGGAATGCCTATCGGGCCTGGCGTATCGCCTCAACCCGGTTTTTATTCACGCGGTATTTGGTTACCAGTAGTGGCAACATTTACAAGTGGACAAGCTAAGCCAACTTAGTAAGGCAATTTATGATGATATTACATTTTCTTGATAACGATGACAGCATTAAAGATTGATGATAACGCACAGTTATCTTTCACAGCTTGGAAATGTTGGATAAAGTCGAACCGCCGCAAATACCGATCGGTTATGGAATCAGTATAGCTTATGCATGCTTGTTAGACATTATAAGATCGATCGCATTGGCTATAAATGGGTCGAAAGATGATAATGGCGAAACTCAGATTTATCAGCCCAGCGAATCCGAACGAAAACTTCATGTACAATTGATAAACTCTAGTTGGTGCGGTTTATTGGCAGCTCTCAGCCCGTTAATAGATGCCAGGTAGCAGTCTTGCATAAATTATTACTATTTTATATAATATGCGAAAAATATGAGGGTACAAATGCATCTGTAAATTTGCAGCACGGACGAATCGGCAACAGAAAATGTTTTAAAAGCAATTCAAACCTTCGCGTCTCTTTGTGGTCAATTGGACTTGCAAGCACCACGCGATGCCTTTATTACTGCGATATGTAAAGCATCTCTACCGCCTAATTACGCCTTGACTGTACTGTACAATGCACCTCAAGGCATACCAACCGCGAGGCAGCAGGACTCGATTCAATACAACTTGACAATGGGTGAACCCGATTATAGGCAACAAGTAGTGGCCGTTGGCACGCCACTACCAACGGCATCGTTACCAATTGGTAGGATAATAATTCGCTTATGCGATCAGTTATGTACATCTCGCTATTATTCGATTAAATCACATTAATTACATTCAGGTGCTCATCAAGGTCCCGTCATGTTGACCGCAAAAAATCTGCAATGCATGCGTGCGCTGTTGTCGTTGGCCCATTGTCACGGTAGCATACTCGGTAGCGCATGGCACTTGGTACTTACTACTCTTCAACATCTCGTTTGGATACTTGGTCTAAAACCTTCTACCGGCGGATCGTTGAAAGCTGGAAGAACCGCAGCTGATCCGAACGCCGTGTTGACGAACGCGGTTATGGCGGATTTACCTGTACTCAGCGCTATGCTCAGTAGATTATTCGAGAGTAGTCAGCATCTTGATGATGTCGCTCTACATCATTTGATAGATGCCCTGTGCAAACTGAGCCACGAGGCTATGGAGCTGGCGTATTCTAATCGTGAACCTTCCCTGTTTGCCGTTGCTAAACTTTTAGAAACAGGCCTAGTCAACTTACCACGTGTGGAAGTACTTTGGAGACCATTAACAAACCATTTATTAGAAGTTTGTCAACATCCGCACATTCGTATGAGAGAATGGGGCGTGGAAGCGATTACGTATCTCGTCAAGATGGCTCTTCAGCATAAATACCCGCAGCCACTTCGCGACAATCAGAAATTGCAAACGCTATTGCTAGGGCCATTGTCCGAGTTATCGTCTGTGCGTCACGGAGACGTTAGACAGCGACAGCTAGAATGTGTTTTGCAAGTGCTTCACGGTGCTGGGGAGACACTGTACCATGGCTGGCCTTTAGTGCTCGGTATTATAGGAGCGGTTTCCGATCATCATGGGGAGACTTTAGTACGCATAGCTTTCCAATGTTTACAGTTAGTTGTAACTGACTTTCTACCGGTAATGCCTTGGCGATGTCTTCCGCTGTGCGTCGATACGGCTGCTAAATTTGGATCGCAGACACAAGAACTGAACATCTCGCTCACAGCTGTTGGTCTAATGTGGAACATAAGCGACTATTTCTATCAGAACCAAGAAAAATTGTGCGTTTGCTTGCGCGGGGATTCGTCATCAGTATTCCCCGACTTTCCTGGTACAACGAACATGCCACCATTCGATAAACTCTGGATGTGTCTCTACGCAAGACTGGGAGATCTATGCGTCGATTCGCGACCGGCTGTACGCAAATCGGCAAGTCAAACCCTATTCTCCACCATATCCGCACACGGTAGTCTCTTGCATCAACCGACGTGGCAGGCTGTGCTCTGGCAAGTATTGTTTCCACTGCTAGATAAAGTGAGAAGCTTGTCGAACTCAGCTAGCAGCGAAAAGGTCGACACAAGTGGAAACATACTTATTCATCATAGCAGAAATACAGCGCAAAAGCAATGGGCAGAAACGCAGGTTTTAACGTTAAGTGGCGTAGCCAGGGTATTTAATACGAAACGTCAACTGTTGCAAATGTTGGGGGACTTTCCCCGAGCATGGTCATTGCTTCTCGAATTCATCGAGAATTCCGCGCTCAGTAAAAACAACGAGGTATCGTTAGCGGCACTGAAATCATTCCAAGAGATCCTCTTTCAGCCGAAGGGAAGCGACAGTACTGAGGTGATTCAGTCGAACGACTCGGAAGGCTTATGGACGGTAACGTGGCGCGTGTGGCTCAATATTGGAATGGAGAGCACCGCGCCTCCGCAGGAAGGCGACACGGAGCCTTACGTGCCGTCCCAGGCATTCCTAACTGCGCTGATGCATATATTCCCAGGTGTTTTTCAGCACATTAGGAACAGGTTCACCGGACCCGATCTGCAAAAATTATGTATCGTCCTGAAGAATGCGGTGGCCGTTCCGGTGCACGGCGAATCAACGCCGTACATCTTGCCGTCGGTGCCCGACGTAGTTCTCACTCACTTGCAAGACGAGGTGCTGCATTCTACGGAGCTCCTGCAAAAGGAAGCGTTAAACGGCCCGGAGAATTTGCGCATGATGATCGTACTGATATTCCTTCAGTTGCTGAGCTTCTCGAAGCTGGCGTGCGAAGCCCCGACCTACGGTAAAATACCCACGAAGCACATCTCCCAGGTCAGGGGTGCGTCCGCTGACTGGGTCACGATGAATTACGTTCCGTTTGGCGAGAAAGCTCTGTCGATGGTCGTGAGCCTGTACCAGAAGACTGCGCACGAGATGGCCGTGATCGACGGTCAGGTGTTGAAGCATATCGTGGAAGCGCTGCACGTGCCACTAGCCATGAAATACGCGTGCCCATCCGCGACCACGTGGAAACTGGCCGTGACTAGTCTCTTAGCCGTCCTGCACACCGGGCTGCCGCTCGCCAGAAAATATCCCGAGCAGTTCCAGAGCATGTGGCTCGAGCTCGCGAGCACGCTAGACGATTTCTTGTTCCCTAAAAGGTAAACTGTCACCTCTCTGATGAATCTATGAGGTCTCTGACGGATTCTTTATCTTATTTACTTCGAAAGCATGGTAAGAAGTGGAATTTTGCTCGGTCAATTGCAGTGTACTGAATGTAGAACGGGGTGTAGAGGAGATCCAGGCTGACGAGGCGGTAGATTGCCAAGTTATGGAGTTACTGAGGGACGAAGTGTTACCACATTCTCTGCACATACCTCATCAATTTATACTGAGAGTCGTTATGCTTTTAAATAAAGGTTCCATACATTCGGCTACCACAGCAAATATCGGTACGTATAATATCTAAACTCTGTTTACGAAAACTGCTCATGAATTGAATATTTCTCCAATGAAAAGGGATGCTGTTTTCTTCCACAGAGAATGGAGCTGAGACAAAGTTACGGGAAGAATTCGCGAAAACTTGCTTCGAGACTTTGTTGCAATTTTCTCTATTAGACGGACTGAACAACGACACGGAAAATAGTCCTAAAAATAGTTCAGAAAGTGACGAGGGTGGAATCGCCGGGCGTTTGGCAGTTACAGCCCTTCTGCACAGATTTCAAGAAGTTCTACGGCGATACATTGAAAGCGAGAGACGCAGTGGAAAGTGCCCTTTGCCTAGGTAATAGTACCGAAGCCTTCTGACAAACTGGAAATTTTAATTTTATTTCAGCGGATTTTTCATTTTGATGAATATTTTATATTTAAAATGCAGGTTATTTTAAGTACTTATTATAGAAACCTTTTCTAGGTACAGATTGTCGGAGATATCGTTTGTTCTGAAAGCCGTTGCCACTCTTGTAGTATCGCTCAAAAAAGCGCCTCCCAATAAAGGTGCGTTTTTATTTCCCATTTATTTTGTATGAAGTAACATCGTTATGTACTTAATAAACGATTGTTTACATATTAGTTGAAAGATCGGTATGGGAGCAGCTGATCGGATTATACCCATGTTTAGTGGAATGCACGATCGCGACTACTTCTGGTCAAGTATCTAGGTCCCTGCGGGAAGCTCTGTTACAATATCACGATTTATTGCGGGCGCCAGTTCACAGCACGCCAACCCCGAATGGCGTTTGACCAATACATTCTTTTCTTTTCATTGAGAGCGCGGATTTGCACTAATAGTTAAAATACAGGGTGAGTAATTTGCTTGTATAACGTTCTGAACGCGTGATGAAATAAATAATGATTTTCTGATTTCGTATAGAAAAAAATGAGTTTACCGCATAATTACGCTCCAATAGTAGAACAAATATCATGTTAAGTCTTTTGTTGTAAGCGTGATTTTAGTAGTCGCGAAGTAATCTTCTAGATCGCTGCAATTTATTCCGCTCATCTGTCGATATACATATTATTTTTACGACGTTGCAGTACAATAATCAAAATGCGAATAGAGTTTTGTAGATTGACGCTCTTATCATGTGAATTTTATATAAATTTGCGTAATTTTTGCCGTTTTCGACTTCGTGATCATGTCAGGGAGAATAACGAAGAAGAGATCTCTTTACGAAGATCTATTAACTAGCTAGCGCAGTAGCAATGCAAGGAATTTACATTGCAAGATTGTTATACCGATTAAATTAAATTCGAGATAGTTATTAATGACAAATTAGAAAGTGTTTGAAGTACATGAAATTGTGAAAGAGAATTTATTAACTAATAAATATTCTCCAGAGAGTGTAGAAATTATGTGTTCTAATAGCGCAATCGTAGTTTGTTATTTCTATTCCGAGTATAGGACAGGAGGAAACGCTGTATATAGCGAGGAATGTACAAGTCAGCTTTTTTAATCGATGTTGTAAATATTAATATGATATATATGTACACTGAGATGCACATGCGAGGTGATTTTATAAATAACATAAGAATTTTATCATTTACTATTCTTACAAATTACGCGGCGTCGTAAATTATATTATCAAAATGTAAATATAAATCTATATGCAGATTAAATAAAGCTCTTTATGAGTAGCTATTATTTATGCGTTTCCGTTTCAGATTCCACAATATCCTTGTAAATCATAAATGTTCCTATCTTAAATACTTAGAAAAATTAAATTAAATCGAATATTAACAGGGTATATAATTGTTTTATCTGAAAAATAACATAATGTATAATGCAATATGATAAATGTCTATTGAATAATGCAAGAGTTATTGGTCTATTAGTGTAGAATTTATTTCAATTTTGTGAATCATTTAGTTGGATGTTCAAAAAGTTCTTAGAAAATAGAGTACTAAAAATAACTATTGTAATATTCCATACTCAGTGTTAAATTGAAGATTGCCAGAAAAAAGAAAATGTAAAATTTTATTTCTTGAGAGACATATATTTATAAATAAAATATAATCCAGAGTACACGTACGTATGAGAACGTTCATTATAATATGTAGCATACATATACAGAGTCTGTCAGCATTACGCTTTTTCTTCATATTGATTAGAGATTAAATTAAGCTTAAATGAAAACTTCAATAATATGATATTACTGATAATTTCTAAATTACCATATGAGCAGAAAATTTGGGCTATGCAAATTTTATCATTTTTAAAATTTCGGTGGATCTTACTGCAGTAAAATTTCAAATCATTAATTAACAAGAGTATTTTGATAATGAAGATGTAAAAATCATAACAATTTTTGTTAAAATTGACTCAATTTTTATAATGTTATGAATTGGTAGACAGAAGTTGACAGAAAATGCGCAATATATCTATATATTTAAATTAGGTGGTATTGTCTATACGTGTAATAGTTGCTTTAACTAGTTCCTTTAATTTCTTTAAGTGTAATTTTTTACATGTATACACTTCGATTTACAACAATTAATTCTAGTCATCAATTTATATAACGTATTCTTAATAGCGAGAGCCAGCTTATGTAGCAATAAGCATTTAACGATTTTACATAATTGCTTAATTGGTATATTGTATGCTGTAAAATTAAGAAAATTCAATAACGAAACAACCACGAAGTCTTTGAGGATATACTTAGATCTATAGTATTCTATACTTTAACAGAACTAAACTATTGCTTAAGGGTTGGCAGGAGACACGGTGGAGATCTCTGTCGGGTTGGCTTAGCTGCGACTCGCTGCGAGTCCGTATTTTATTTATTATAAATTTTTAAGAGCAAAAATGCAAAATCGGGCTCTGTAGCTGACTGCATTATTATATAAAGAGTATATATAAAAAAATTCACGAATCCGTAATTCGTAATAACAAGATTTCTCATAAAATAAGTTACATAGATTCGTGAATTTTTTTTTATATACTCTTTATATAATAATGCAGTCAGCTACAGAGCCCGATTTTGCATTTTTGCTCTTAAAAATTTATAATAAATAAAATACGGAATAAAGTGCAGTTTAACGTGCACTTAGTGCATAAAGTGCACCTGAGTGTACCTGAGTTTGCCTGGGTCTCCTGCCGACCCTTAATCTACAAAGTAAATTTAATGCCTGCGTTATATGACGCGTTCACGCGTAAGCATTGTCATCAATAGATATAATATAATACATTTCTCTACTTAATACACATTTTGTCTATCAACACAGTTATATACTTATTTTTTAAATTAAATCTTTTGTGCATACATAAATGTCGCAATAATTTATCTAGAAAGATGCGCACACAAATAATTATGTATACATTATATCAAAATATGTAGAAAGAATAATTATAGTAGATCTCGATACATTTTTATTTATTTCAAAATATCTCACGCGTATATTATAAATAAAATACTGTCCTATTACAAAGAAGCGGGACGCAAATTAAATCTTAAAGTTAAAAATAGCAGTATATGCTCGATAGATATGTTGAAGTGTTGGAACAAGCAAGTGTACATTTACCGTAAATATGTTATTCGGTTTCTTTGTTGATTTTTTTTCCTTTTTTTGCCTTAATTCTAAGAACTTTTAATATTAAATATATTTTACCGTTAATTATTGTCTGTCATTTTAACTTGAAATTTTCTATAATTATTAATAGACATAATTTATACCATTATACCATTAATAATATTAAGGTTTTCATCAATATCAAGTACGGTGATAAAGGTATAGTCTCATTAATTTATCGTGTAGATGCACGAGAATCATGTGCATGCTAACGATATATATCTATATGTGTGTGTATATATATATGTACATATATACAGGGTAAAGCATTTAAATTGAGACACTTGGTTATCTTGAAAAGAAAATATTTAAGAAAAAATGTTTTAGGCGAAAATTGTATTGTCTAAAGGGGGAAATAATGGTAAAATCAATTTTCTTAAATGCTTTCTTTTCAAGATATTCAAGTGTCTCAATTTAAATGCCTCACTCTGTATATATACACACATATACATATACATACATATGTATAGGAGTAGTATATATGTATAAGAGTGACACTTATATATCTTAAATAATATGCAAGTCTTTCATTTCAATTACAGAATGCAACGTACTTAAGATTATATTTCTCTCTCCTGTTTTAAAATATCACTTATGATTAATTTATTGTCATTATATATTTGGCAATTTTTACTATCTAATAATAAAATATAGGTAAGCACACTGTGTGAGGTTTCAAGAGTTCAGAGAGGAAAGTATTCGAGCCGCTGCACATGCTCTTTTATATATCACTTTAATGCTGTTCCTTTTATAATGAATGAGTAGATTATTAATATCCATGTTATTAGAGAAGTTACATGTGGTATCGGTATAGATAAATGCGATTGGTAACATTGTATAATAGGTTTTTCTCTTCCTCGTAGAAGGAAGATAATGAGGGGTTGACAATTACTTCAAATCGATCCATTAATATTTGTATAAATACGCTTAATATCTTTACTCTTTAATAAAGTTTGCAGCTTGCTCGAATCTTGATCTCGAGATTGTTCGACCAGTCTCTAGTTTGTAATATTAGGCACTGGGTCTCAATTAAGAACCTCAGCCTTAACGACAGTATTTTAAAACAATCTATGATATATTGTAAGTAACAGCCTTTCTTGAAGAAGCCTTTCTTGTGTGAAGTCTATCTCACGACGAACAAGATGTCGCGCGAAGAGTCAGTTCGAGAGCTCACGTGTTTGTCAATTGTATAATTTGTAATTTCTTCAATAATCGTGACATTCGTACGACAGTTGAATAAAAAATTAATTAAATTGTTTTAATTACAATAAAATCTTAATCTATATAATGATTTACGGAGTATAAAGAAACAAGAATTAAATGTTTGACTTTCAGTTCTAAAGATTTCATTCAAAAGCAATGATTTGCGAAAATTGACGAGCTTTCGGTTTAACTGTGTCAATTGTAACCGGCGAGAATAAATATGAAATATCCTATCAAAGGTATACAACTGTAATAGATCTTTATTTTGCCGAAATAAAAGATAAAAACGCCGAAATGAAAAAGGATCTTTTTGCAAGAATATTATATCTTTAGCTACAAATCGGTAGCTTTTGTTACTATATGTTTTAACAATCGTATCAAATTAAGTTTTTATAAGAAATCAAATATTTATTTTAACAACGTCAATTGGATTTTATTTTTTAGAAGTTTTTAATCTCTTGCCTTAACTTGTCACTCGCTTTGCTACTCGAATTAATAACATCATTAATTAATTTCTGCTAAGACGTAATGAAATATAAATTATCTGCACATCTATTACAGCCGTGACAACGGATATAGCCATAAATATTCGCACGTAACATATCTTAATATGATAAACAATAAAAACGCTAATATCTTGTGTTGATTAGTGTTTATTAAAATTCATCAAAAATTTTAAGAGAAACTGGGGATCAAAGGGTGTATCATGTGATATGTTTGTGCATTTGTGTTCGTGTGTGTAGGTAATAATATATATGTGTACATAGATATGTAGTATTTAAATATACAAGTATAAAGTTTTCCCGGTCAGAGCGCGGGCCTTCAATTAAATATCAAATTATATGTATAATAGTTATATCTTATATCCAGCTTTTTTTCGCATTTATGTCTTTTGTATGAACTACAAAAGCTGAAAGTGATTATTACTCAGCATGAGAGCTACGGAGTAAGCCACACAAATAGTCGTCCTACGCAGTTTCAATTTTTTTAAAAATAGAATTACAAGAAACTTTTACATTTATTGTCATTAAGATGATCATTTTTTAACCCTTAATTGTTTGTTCAACATTCGTTATTACAGTGCTGCATTTCTTGCCTAGGAGATGACAAAATTGCAAATTTACTAAACATTTTAAATTTTATAGGTAAAATATTGAAAGACGTACAATTTATATTGTCCTCATTACGTTGCCCTTCTATTCTTACATGCATTATGCATGCATGCGAACATTATTTAAACATTTAAGGGTCAAGATGTAACATTGCTTGCACGTACAACTAGCATCAATTATACCCGCAAAAAGCCTTTGTCTTATTCTCGTTTTATAAGACATCAGAAATAATCTTTTTCCTCGTTTTTTTCCTTTTTTCTTTCACTACAATTTATATAGTCATGTATCCGTATTAAGAACACAGAAGTATTGTACGCACAAACCTTTTCTTAAGAATAATTATTGTCTTTTGTTTCCAATATACATCGGCACAATATAATACTCATCTTGATGGATTATCGAAGAATATACTAGAGCTTTACATTAAGTTAATGTACAATGTCAAAATTTGTTACATATAAGTCTTACTAGTTTATTGTCCAAGTACCGTTTTTTTAAATATATTTAGAAAGAAGCGGGGATGCGATCATTTTATTTGGCACAGCTGCAAACATTTACATGCAAACATCCCCGAGAATATTTCGCCGTATTTAAATCGAGTATCGAACCATGCAACGAATATCTCTCTTTCACAATACAACGAACTAATAAAAATAAAACGCATATTTTACAAAATTAAACTAGAATAATCGTAGAATGATAAATAATATAATTTTACATTATATTTATGTAAATTATTTGAATAATAAATATTTAACGTAGAAACAATATTAACAAATCAAAATATAATACAACAACTTATTATATAATTAAACTGATCTTAGACGGAACGATTGCTATCACGTGCGCCACAGTTTTTCACTTAACAACATCAAATGTCCGATGTTCTCCAAGTGACGTTTTCTTTCCTGAATAGTATTAAAAATCTGCACGTGGAAGCTGTATAAATGATTCAGTCAATGCAACTGCGCGTTGAATCGCATTTGCGTTTTCGAGTTTTTTCGCAATGTACTCGACGGGCGATTTTCTGGCGTCTACGGCATACTTTTGAAATCCGATTTAAGGTAGGCGTCTCGCTACGTGCTAGTCATGTGACTGTTTGTAGGTTTTCACGTTCAGAAATATATTTCAGGCAATTTTTGCTAAGGGAAAAATAATTTTATGAATTATGGTGTAAAATTTCATACGTGACAAAGTATGTTACTTTTTCCAAATTATGTGATTTTTCTCATTTGACTCCGTTTTGATCAGCTGATCATGCGAGTCGTCGAGAAAGGTTATCATCTTCTTTTTGATTGAATTTTGACAATTACTGAGAAAGGGTTTCAAAACGCATGACAGGGGTGTCAATCACTATCCAATTCGGCTAAGAAAGACGAGCCCCATAACCTGCAACTACAGTGATTAGCCAGCGGCGTTGCCAAGTCTTCCCAACCTCACCTCGACCAAAAAATGTCTGCTCGATTACCGCATTTTCACTAAAATAAACTAAAAAATTAGCAGCGAAATATCTCCGGTAACCTATATATTTTATGGTTGCATCGGATTCTTCGAAATCTAATGTACAAAAAGCAATGTTTTTTTCTCACTTCATCTAATCGAAAAATACAAAAATATGTGATTGAAACCGTGATAGAGCCTTCTTTTCTGTATGAAGTAATGCAAAATTTGTGATTTTCGAGATCGATTTTCTAGAGTAAATAGACGGTAAGGAGCCACAGAAAAAATCGACTGCAAAGCTGATCATATAATTTGATATAAAAACCGAAATCGAAAACTTTATCTAATACATGCCCTGACGAGACGACTACCTTAATATTTCAAACAAACTGCGCCTCACTTAACAAAAGATATAAAAAGATTATTATTAAAAAAAAAAAAACAAAAAAAAAACAACGGCGAATAGTTCACTTTTCTGTGAAATTAAACTTATTGAGGTATTTTATTTGAAATAACTGAACAAATTTCTATCATTTTTGACCTATACAAGCCGGATTTTAAGAGAGAGAGAGAGAGAGAGAGAGAGAGAGGAAGGAGGGAGGGTGGGAGAGAGGGAGGGTGGAAGGGAGGGAAGGGGAGAGAGAGAAAGAGAGAAAGAGAGAGAGAGAGAGAGAGAGAGAGAGAGAGAGAGGAGAGAGAGAGAGAGAGAGAGAGAGAGAGAGAGAGAGAGAGAGAGAGAGAGAGAGAGAGAGAGAGAGAGAGAGAGAGAGAGAGAGAGAGAGAGAGAGAGAGAGAGAGAGAGAGAGAGAGAGAGAGAGAGAGAGAGAGAGAGATTGCAATTTTAGGTTTTATACTGCAAGAAAAATTCGTAGCTTTTAGGGGAAGTTTGCTTTTTCTGAGTTTCTCCGATCAAACAATTGTTGTATGTTTTAGGAAATCTACTGTAATATTCATCTTTTTTCCTCTCTGATGTTTGATATACCTTACAAATTTCACACGCGGAGAAACTTAAAATCGACGAAAACATGCCGTTTTATGTCAAATTACTCGTTTTGATGCCGTTGCGAAACATCGAACTGCACAAATATATGAAAGAAACGCATGCACATCGTCAATGATATTGACCCGATATGTAAATAAAATTTATTTCATGCATCTAATATTTAATTTCATATTTAATGCTATTTGCGTTATAGAGATATGCATGCGATATTCAGATGTATTTAGGAAATATAACTTTTTGAAGCTTTCAACTCAATAGAGATTACATTCAATCCGTTTCTGATACACATTTCCTTTCCTAGAATTCATTTAGGATTAAAACTCGATGCGGAAGAGGACCGCCCTTTTCGCAACTGGATGTCGAAAGGATTTCTCGACATTGGCCGATATTGGATTGAAATTTCTGATTTGCACTTACGTATCGTTGACACAAAGATTTAAAGGTTCGCGCGGAGATACAGGTGCTACAGGTTCTTCAAAATGCGCGCGATCTTCGAGATGAGTGTCGTCGCTTATTTTCTTGCAGTCGCAGCTTCGGTGATGACAGCTGCAACCGGCTGCAGCTGCGTCGTCGGTTACAGAGCAGTCACAAACACTAGTATGCACGCGGCAGTTTTCGGATTTGCATCGTTTCCTCGCAACAGTTCGCAGCATACTAAGGTAACATGTATTCTCGCGAAAGAGGTCCGCTCCTCTGCGAAAAAGAAAATGTACACGATCTCAGGTTGTGAAGGCGATAAATTTGTAAAATAATGCGATATAACAACGTTTTAATTTAAGAATCTATACAGCATGTATGTCCAAAATCGGGACATAAGATGTCTTAAAGACATCTTTAAGACATCATTAAGACGTCTTATGTTCCGATTTTGGACATGGTGGGGACTTAAGAAACATAGAAGTCGTAAATGCGAAATCAAATATTACGCGCGATCTACAGGATTTAAGTATGTTAGAACTCGAGAAGAGAAAGAGAGAATTTGGAAAGAAGTGATTACACACACAATAAAACTTAATTGAATCTATAGATTAGAGATTACTGCAACGTCGGATTTGGGAAAAGTTAGAAGAAGGAGTGGTGGAGAAACTCTGAGAAAGTTTCTTATATAAATTTTACGTAGAGGTAAAAGAACTTACCGACCACGCTTGACCAATGTTAGGCGCGTTGTTATAACGCCCGCGTTGATTGTAATCGTAATTGACTTTTGGTGTCATTTCTAGAAGTGTGGATTGGAGCGATGGGTTGGAGAATTGCTTTCGCGATTGTTGTTTCAGATGTTGCTCTTCGTTTATTTGATCTTTACCCTCTCTGAAAGCGGCGGCTTTCGCTATCATCTCTTCGGCTAAATGTTGCTCCTGAAGCACATATCATTTAACCGATATTTGCATATATATATATATATAGTGTATTAAGAATAAATATAAGAATGAATTGGTCAGAAATAAATATTTTTTTGATAACACGACCTGATAATATAATGCAACTCATATAAGATATATAATATTATTGAATCTTCTCTTTATGGATATAGTGATATCGTTTCTACGAAAAATCTTTCGAGATAATTAACATACCAGCCATTTTACAAAGTATACTCTTTAAAAGTTGAAGAGTGAAATATCACTCAAAACGAGTGAAATGCAAGTGTAACGAAAAGTGAAAATTGAGCCTGTGTACTTCGAGTGATTCGCCACTCTAAGAAAGAGTAAAATTGTGCTCTATAAGTTGGAGTGAAATCGCACTCCATTTGAGTAAAAGGGCACTCTTTTCGCGTGCAGTAGATCAGTGTCCGTAGGAGTGAATTATGTCACTCTACAATTTTGAGTGAAAAATTTCACTCTTTTAGTTTTTCAGTGGATCTTTAGTGAATCGTGATTTACTATAGCTTTAGAGACTTTTAGAGTGAGATTGTATCACTCCGGTAGAGTAGCCGCTCTAAAAATTTGAGTGAAAAATTTACTCCTACCTCATGAGTGCTCGTATTTACTCAAATTAGAGTGACAACCCTCTCTTCTGGAGTGACTATCGTAATCACTCTATGAGATTTAGAGAGCAGCAAATTAAACGCAAATTTTTATGATGATAAGTGTCCAAGAAGCATTAAAAGAAAACTCAATTAAGGTGACACTGACCTGTAATTCACGTGCTCTCTCAGCCTGGAGGAGATTTTTGAGCGTTTCGAAACTACCGGCTTGAGGAACTTGCGGCGAGATACCGCCGACGCGGAAGCTAGTGCGACGATTGTTCGGCGTGTACGGGCCTGTGTTCACGGTCCCGAAATGTCGCGAGAGGTTCTCGATGATCTTCATACGCGCAGGCGACATCCGCATCGCGTTTCGCAATCTGTTTCCTGCCGGGGCTTTGTGCACCATCCTTCCATAAATCGGTGCACCTCCGGCGGCCCGGCTACGCGGTCGTCCGGCGTGTCTCCCTGCGAATTATCATTATACATATAATTCTTCACTTTCTGCCTATCGGCCCTTTTTGCATCAGTCTCTTTTCTGCAAATGCCACTTTGCGCGACGCAAAAAACTGTCCCCCTCATTGCGTGAAAATCAATAACGCCGCGAGAGCGAAGAATCCATAGCGAAGAAAGCCATAAACTGTTCGACAGATACATGCAAGAAGCATTTTTAATTTTATTTAATTAAGCTTTGTTATGATGCGAGTCTTGCCGAGTAGAAAAGCTTTCTAAGGAAACGTATTCTTTTATGCCGAAATATTTATCTATTATCTGGGATCTCATGAATATTAATTGAAAATTATCTGAGGCAGATGGAATTGTTTTGCTCTTTTGTTTGGTTTTCAGAAAGAGACAGGGACCTTGTTAAATCACCGGTTAATTAATGTTCGCAGAATTGGTTCCTACAGGAAAGAAAGTTGACGTTTCTCTCTCAAAACAAATTAGTTGAAAACTATTTTAAATTAACGGCACACGTTTTCGGAACAACAGTCGTACGCGACATAACATATCACGATCGTGATTGAAATCATCGTGAACTACGTGCGTTCGCCGCGTGGGTGGAAATGAGTGATGTCAGGTCAAGAAGCCCGTGTATTGCGGGCTTCGACGGATGAAAGAGGTTTTGAAAAGGACGCTGACGTTTCGCGTGGGCGAAAAGGTGTCACGAATTTCGTAGTTGGTGGCATCGGGGCGTACATCTCTTGTGTGTAAATTAGATGTTAATCGAGCTTGAGCTCTGTTTTCGCGTTTGTGTAAACGCAGTGAGTTAATTACCTGCTAAACTAATAATTCACGGTATGGTGATTGTGAAATATATATGATTGAACAACCGTCGATATTTAAATACGATACTTCTCGAGCTTAAATATACTCAACCAGATAGTAAAAATTCAGATTCCAAATGTTGCTCCGTCAAATGAATATTATAGAAATGTAAATGAAATCATTGTATATATTCAACAGAAGAATACCCATTATTAAATAAACATATTTAAAACATATATAAAATAATTAAAAAAATTTTATTAAAGCCTTAAAAAAATGTGATAAACAAGTAATAAATAATAAGCCAAAGCTTTTCTAACAAAATATGCCATTCAATAACAAAGCGCCTTTATGCCTTGACCGGCGCTACAAGACGTTACTTTGAGCATCAGGTGACACGATCATGATTTTCATTTTTTTATTCCAAAACTATATTTTTTAAAAATTTTTTAAAAGGAAAATTATATGTTAAAATCGATACTAGTACAATGTTTTTGCAAAAAAAATTAAAGGTGTCACTCTAAAGAAACACAACAAAAAAATTGTTTGAAAAACTCAAAAAATTTTTTCAGCTGTATTATTTGTTCAAAAATTACAAAATATTTTCTTTTAAACATCATTATTGATACCTACAACATATATTTTTTTCATAAAAATTGGTCGAGCCGTTTTCGAGAAAAAATTTTTTGTTTTTTTTTTCTTCCTCCATAACTCCTTCAAAAATATAATTTCAAAGTCAATATTTGCAGGAGTTCAAGGTCACATGGGTACTAACTTACGACGCCAATATCAACTTTATACTTGCGGGGGCAATTTTTACATGCTTATCCCCTATGCCTTTTCCTAGATATATTTTAGTAAAATTAATCAAACATATTTTATATTTTAATGTAATAGATATTAATATTTTTTATTATGGTAGATATTTCAGAATAGCTCGCATAAAATTCTTGGTGGTACATGTTGTCTCACAACTACCGTAATTTCAGGGTAAATTTTAAGAGAAAATTCTCTCCGTGCATTTTAAGATTTACATGTAAAAAATAAAGATATTCTTTAAATAAAAATATTCTTTCTTTTCTGTGAAGTATAGTTAGCATTCGAGCAAGATTCTTTCGCAGAACAGAATTGAAATGGACACAGTGATGTTAATATTCATCATAAAATCCCATTTTTTTAATACCAAGATATTGTTAAATGTACTTAACAGACATACATACATAACAAAAAATTCATACTCTTATTAATTTACAACTTTTTACAACTCCCCTTTTATCTAATGTTTACTCCTGTCAAGATTTTGTGGTCCCTTAGGAGTCGTTGCTGAAATTAAATAAGTTTGTTATTTATCTTTGCATTTTAACTATGATTGAAGAGGCCAATTTTTTGATTTAACTAAAAATCGCACAGAGGAGGAATTAAATAATTCGAGCGCGATGTGTGTTAATTGCGCGTTTGCTTTGCACGGGGGCAATCGGATTTAGACGCGGTCAAAGCGCCTACGAATCGAGCCTGCGATGCTATTCGCGCTTCAAAGCGATAGGTAACCAACATTCCCCCGATAATTAGCCTGAATCGTAGCGTACACTCGTTAGCGTAAGTGCCTGACGCATATATACGTGGGTAAAGTGGCGCGCTTGACCCACATGAGAAATAAATTTGGGTGTGTTTCTATATGGGGCCAACAAATTGTGGTTGGTGCAACACAAAAATGTAGGTTGGAAAATTTAGTAATTCATACAAAATACACTGAACAAAAATATGGTTTGTATGGAAAAAAATTTGTGATTGACTTATTACTCAAATTTTGTCCTCTGAACCAAAAGTATGTGTTGATATTACTAAAATTTTTAACCGAATTTTTTTGTTGCGTCAATCGATTATTTTTGCACGGAAAAAACGATTTTGCTGAAGTATTTAAAAATTTTGACTAGCTAGATACAGATCTGAAAATAATTTTGTTGCACCATTAAAATAATTATAGTAGGTCACTGAAGTATGATGATAATGCTGTAAAAAATTTTGACATTTTAGCAATTAGTTCTACATATAATTATTTTAAATCACATTGCGTGAATCTATAATTATTTTAATTATGTAGAACTGATTGCTAAAATGTCAAAATTTTTTACAGCATTATCATCATACTTCAGCGACCTACTATAATTATTTTGATGGTGCAACAAAATTATTTTCAAATCTGTATCTAGCTAAATTTTTAAATACTTCAACAAAACCGTTCTTTCCGTGTGTAGCCATTAATGTATAGCACATAAAAAAATGCATAAACAGTTAAAGTCGTTTAAGTATTTTTATTTATCACATTAACGAAAACATACAAAATTATCGTTAGTATTGCCGTAGCGCAAAATACCTGAAGTAGGAAAAATGTTTATCAAAGAACTAAAATCCATCTCAAAACTGTTGTGTCGCATTTTGTATGACTTGATAAGCATCAATATGTGAGTAGTATCCAATAGTAAATAATTTTTGTAAATTACGCATGCTATATTTTTTGTAACATTAAAATATTTTAAATCATTCCAAATACATAGTTCTTTTACACCTGCAGATGTTCCAGATAATTTTTTAATATCTTAATCATAATTACTTTTGGTCCTTCTTAACGAGGGTTCTGATGTACATAATATTTGACATTGTTCTTTGGTAGCTCGACAAAATCGCAAAAAAAAATGACTCGAGAAACTCTCTGAAAATCCTAAAATACTAGTAACACCTAAATTATCACCTAAAATTAGAGCTAATGTGATATATATTATGTATCTTTTATTATTGGATACTATTTCAATACCGTTTGTTTCCAAAAGTTTTAATTCTTCAATTAAAATATTAAATGTAGTACGATTCCCATGAATCATTCTATCAGACGCATGACAAAAGAGCTAAAAAATATGATTGGACCAGTCATTATTTATACTTAGTTTATGAATAGTGAAACCAAAATATGTTAATTTAAAAGAGAAATAAAAATAACTTTATAAGTAACTTAAAAGTAGGACAACTCTTTAATATTATAATTTTATAATATTGATGTTCTCTTTCAACTACTTTCTTTAAAAACAAAAAGGAAAAATTACTGAAAAAGCAGCTCTATATCTATATTGATCTAGATCTATAATATATTGATAGATCGTAATAAAACGATAAATGCGAAGAACCAGTATGACGACGCCGATATTTTTTAAAAATAACGCATATCACAAAATTACAATCATAAATTGTTTTATAAATTTTACACGCAAACTTATAATAAAACTAAAAAATATTTTATGAATATGTAACTTAAGGTAACTGTAAATACCATCAATAAAATCAACGTATTACGCAAAAAATAAATAAAAATTTTAATCAGGAACAATCTTCATAATATCAATCTTTTTCTATTGAAATTGAATACAAAATAAAGTATTTTATGAAAAATGTCAGTCAGAAAACTATTTATGTAATAACTTAATCAGAGATTTAAATCTCAATTTCAATTAAGAAAAAAACATAATGATGTTAGTCTTTGTTGTGTGTGATGGTCTTTATAGAATTTAAAATAGTCAAAACTGATGAATTTTTACAATCAAACTCAGTTTCAAATCCATATACGGCGCGTTGTAAGAAATACCATATTTTTTCGCATTCTACTAGATACTTTGCATTAAAAACCTGAAAACTCTTGAAGCATATATCCACTGCTTTACGCACGGTTGCAATTTCGTACTTTAAATCATCAATGATTACTTATGAAGTAATGTCATTCTCATCAGAAACCAGAAGTACAAATGGCTGAAGTTTAATTCCTTTATGTGCACAAAAATTTCTCCGTTCTTCAATAAGATTCTCAATTTCTCCGGGAATCTACAGAAAGATAAAGATAACGCTGTAAGTTGTAGAAATATCTCTCTAGTAAGATACATTAGAGAAGCTTACCTTCAAAGAGCGGAATTAAGCGCTCGCACCGCAATGCAACTAATGCGTCTCGTACAATATGATCCGCCATAGCATATTTTACAATAACCGTAAGAGTACACCATTGAAAACAGAGGTCCTGTGTGTTAAAAAAAAGTCCTTGTTAAAATTTTTGTGTAATATACAGACTTATACGAGGAATATCGAATGGGCAGTATCGAGCCCGTTAAGTAATAATGCGTAGTACACGCTTATCCGCTCGTTACGGAAAGAGAAAATCTCCGGGTACTTATCGTGGCTGACCTTGTCCCCGCTGTCGGAAATGGCTGGCGGACGAGTCTCGATGCTTCGCTGAGATCAGCAGAGATCCGTCTTTTGCCCGACGTGCGCAGACGCCGATGTATCCTGAGGGATTTCCGGATGTCGAGTCGATTTCCTTTTCTTCGCTTGCTAATTGCCAGCACGCACCTCTCGCACGTTATCACGAGCACGCGCATTCGCGGCCACGAGGCGTGGAACGCGAGGACGCCTCGTAAACACGTGTACAAGATTGTTGTTCGTTTCGAAACTATTGTCGTCCGTTATAAACCATTAATCACCCGCGAGGAGGTGCGGGCGGCGATGGAAGACGACGACGACGACGGCGACGTTCGTCACGCATAGCAAGCACACACGCGGGGCAACCTCCCGGTAAACCTTCCGGTTTACACGCACCGGGAAACGCAGATCCGTTGGCGATTATCTCTCAGGCCGGCCCGTCGGCCCGTCGGCCGATCACCGCCGTCACGGTCTAAGCCTTGAGAAAATCTTTCTCTACAACTATAAAGTATCTCGTTCGTATTTCTTGCAATGAATCGCCTATAGCAACTGGGTCCACTAAACTGCGCAACGAATTCCGAATTGACTTTCCGAAACTGTGGTATCAGTACCGCGGACCGTGATCGAATGACGAATGACGCTGTGATGGTGTAGCGCTCTCTCTCTCTCTCTCTCTCTCTCTCTCTCTCTCTCTCTCTCTCTTTCGCATTGTCGCGACTCTAGCGCGGACCGGCACACAGAAGACGATCGGCAGCGCGCCTTTTTCTTCCGTCGCCGCGTCGTTGTCGATATTGCGCGCTTATTTTCAACCTATGATTTTCAAGTGAACGATTTTGTTCACGCAACAAACACAATTATTTAAGATACGATGAGATGGGCAAGTTTGTTACCGTAACAATCAAATTTTATTGTAACTAGTAAATCAATTCAAACATAAAATTTGGTTCGTGTAACATTTCACTTGCTTCCCGTAATATGGTTTTTTAAGTGCATATATAAAAATTACATATTTAGTCAACAAAATGGTTTAACCAAAGAATTTTGTTTTATTTAACCAAATGGGTTTCTCAGTGCACATGTGCGTCGCGTATTTGCAAGATGGTATTGCCAGCCTGCCTGGGTGCAGGTTTGCGCTGTAACTCTAGTGGGCTACGATGCACCACTCGATGCATAAAATCGATAAAACGCACGCGTTTTTTCCCTTACATCCGCCCGTTTCACCCCTTCCCCCTCCCCCTTCCCAACTACACGGCGCTTTTTTTATATCGAGAAAGATACATCGATTTGCGCAAGATTTGCGTCTTAATTATTACTGTCAATAGCTTAGCGAGATAAATGTATTTTCATCAAGTCGAGCCCGACAAACAAGCGATCTTACGAGGAATAATACTTAATTACCTTTGAAATCGTTTTGTACGCAATTTTACATTCAGCAAGCGACACATACACATAAAAATTGAAAAATTATACAAAAAATTTGCTTACCTTCCAACTCTTCTCGCAATTTCAATCGTGTAGGAGCGACAATATCTGCGCAAAGCCAATCAGTTTTTTTTTATTTTTGCAAATTTTTTATCTTACGTTTAAAGAAATCATCTCTATATCATTTTCTATATCCTGTCCCCGGACGGCAAAGGCGAATCCCCGAATTTTTAGAAAGATCTCGCCTAAGTTCCGTCGCGGCTTCGTGTAACGAAGCAAACGTAAGGCTCTTACCTCGCGTGTATCCTCTGGATAATTTAATGCGATCGGGAAACACTGCGGTACGCGGCCATATATTGGGATTGAACGAGTACATGGGATATCCGTTGGTGGTTTTAGCGGCTCTGCTCTGCCTCTTCGTGTACCTCCACATGGCGCGCAGCTCGTCGCACGACGGCTCGGTCAGGTCCAATCGTTTGTCGCCGATGTCGCCGTTACTTCCCGCCTGCGGATCGATGTATCGCAAACCCGCGACAAACGACCCGCTCGTGTACGTCAAGACGAAGGCGATGCACACGGCCGCGGAGCGCATTTTCTGAAATCAGAACGATGAAGACAAAATGATCGTAGATTGTCGCGGCGGTGATAAGCGCAAGGTGTATTGTCGTAGGAAACCTCCACTCTTCAAAGAGTTGCTTGCTTCCGTTTCTTTGATTCCAAAGATTTTCTTACGGCATATGATTAACGAGGAAAATTAATAAAGATAACATAATTTTTTTATCTAAGATGAAGGTGAATTTACTTTGTATTTTTTTTACCTAGATAAGATAAAGATGATTCTATTTCTTTATCTGGATGACCATCTAATTTTATTTATATAGATACCAGTGAACACTGCAAATGCCTAATATTTCTTGAATTAGTTTTAAAGCTTTCATAAAGTGTTTCTTGGTTCCATTTGATTTTTCGTATCTACTACAGAATATAATTTTATAAATTTTTAATATACAATACACTGTATACTCTATAAATATTTAGCTGGATATTCACACAGAAAGAAAAAATATTCTTGATTTGTGAAAATATCTTTAGTTTCAACGTGGAAATCTTGAAATGAGATTATATTGCGTTAAACGAAGAGAACTTGCTTGAATGAAGTCATTATATAGTTCAACCAAGAAAGAAATATTGAAATAAAAAGTTAAAATTCTTATAAAAAGATATAGATTGTTTCGTATATAAACAAGATGACTATAATCTTATTCTAAGAATTTCAACTTTTTATTTCAATATTTTTCTCTTGGTTCAACTATATAATGACTTCATTCAAGCAAGTTTTCTTCATTTAACGCAATATAATCTCACTGCAAGATTTTCACGTTGAAACTAAAGATATTTTCAAATCAAAAATAGGGTAACTCCGGTATATATGCCACAGCTAAGGGAAACTTAATTTATCGTATTTACTATGTTTAAGGCAAATAAATTATACTAATAAAAACTTTATACTGTCCACTACTATAAAAAAATAGAAATATGAAATATTTATTTTTTGTATTTATTTAAAAAAACTTTTAGAAACTCTTGCATTTTTGCCATATATCCCAGAAGGGTGGGTTAATATATGACATTTATGGGTGAAATATACGCCTTATAAAAAATTACAAATAATGTTTATAAATAAGGCAATAAAATGTCATAATAAGTTATAAAATGTGCGTAAGAAGTTTATTAAGATGTAAGAATGATAAACAAATTATAAAACTGAAAAATTTAAAAAAGAAAATAGAAGAGCGATAGATGCATTAAAAATTATTGTTATACGATCTAAAAAAAGAAGGAAAAAGAACACATAGGAGATTTCGAGTTTTACAAAGTGTCTGTACTATGGCATAAATCCCGCACGCTAACTTACCGTATATCCTAAACAGGAGGGATATACAAGATATTAAGTTAAACAAAAAATACAAGAGCTATGCACTTTTTTTGTATGCTATGTATTTTTTGTTTAACTTAATATCTTTTATATCCCTCCTGTTTAAGATATTTTGTTGTACTCCATCATTTACTATCCCTCTACACTTATGTATAATGAAATAACCATTAAACCTTTTACATTCCCTACAGTAATCATTTTACGTAGGTCGTAACACAAGATCGCGCTTCTTACTACGCTGAGAAATCGATTCAACTCACGACAGTTTCGTTAATATTAACAGTAAAGAACTGAAATTACAACATAAAACTAATATGGCATAAAACCACATAACAGAATAATTGCGAGCAAGTACCTTTATTCCTTCTATTTTTTCTGACATCTGCGGCATAAAACACCGCGCGGTGTAAATACCGGAGTTACCCTATTCTTTTTTTTGTGCACATATATGTATTTTAACGCGCATGTTTTTCTCCGCGCTGGGAAAGTGCTAACGCTTACAGTTTGTCTTTTATATCCACTTAAATTTGAATTATATTATACTTCCATTAAGAATTTCCTTAATAAATGATTCGTGAAATTAAGGTTGAGATTTGTGGCCTCTTAGAAATTGGAAGCGAGTATTTATACTCATTTACTCTATGTGAACAATTAGGTACTGTGGCATTTAAGAAAGACATACCATTTGTTGTAATTGCAACAATTATTTTCAATTTATAAACTCTTCTTTACGAGAGAAAAGAAGGTTTTAAGATTGCAAGACAGCAAGAAATTTCTCACAAAAATATATAAAGCTTTTACGAGAGATATCACGTAAAGTCGTAAAATCACAAGTTTCTAAAATGCTTAAAGTTCTCGGATTTATTCTAACGTAAATTCCAATCGTGAAGTATCGTAACTATTTATCAAGTTTTATTTTATTCGTCGAGTTATATGAAAAGTAGATATAATATTTCACAATTCGCAATTCGTATTTGTAGCAGTGCGTACATATTTGTAAATAATAATGAAACTGGGTAACGTGAAATCGAGTAAAGCAATATATTGTTAGACTCGGCAAACTGTCGAAATGTTTTCTGCTGTAAGCTCGCCCGTGGAGCGGGATCAGGCAAGCGTGCGTCAAACAACGCACATAGACAAATAGTATATACGCACACGAGGAAAAATGGAAAATCTCGAAACTCGGCAATATATACTATTGTCGATATACAATCCGGTAGATATGTATTCATGCATTCCATTACGCGCATGGTTACCGGGGCTTTTTTCGAACAATTTCTTAAAATAAATGAGAGAAACGCGATCTCGTAGCTGCAGGCTACAAAGTCTAGAATGTTGATGCATTAGCATTTCACAAGTAACCTTAGTACATAAAGTATATTAAAGTATGTAAGTTTTTATGCGTAAATTAATAGAGAGCGCTCTTCTCTACAGGTTTACGTTCCATTTAATAAAATTTAACTCTTCTATTAAATCTGGTTAAGTTAGAAAAATAATTAACTTATCTAACAAGAAGTTGTTGCTTGATGGTGGGAAGTGCACTTTACTTATACGGCTCGTCAGAGGGATAATTTTGTACAATCTTAATTACCGTCGTATTGCACTTTACCTCGCACGGTATAATGAATCCGGCTGTGACAAGAAAAGAGGATATCTTTTCCCCGACGACACAATCGAAATTTTTTCGCATCGGCATCTTAAGGCCATTGCACGTAACAAAGTTTTAGTTTTAATCGTAAGGCCGTAAGAAAATAGACCAATCACACTTGATTATTCTTCAAGCGTGAGGAGAATAATCGACTGTGATTGGTCTATTTTCTTACAACCTTACGATTATGACTAAAACTTTGTTACGTGCAATGGCCTTTACCGTGCGCGTGAAGAAGCTTCGAGCTTCCATCGGGAATGCATCAAAAGGCCAAATACGTGGAGCAACAAGCTGTTTGTGCCACATTTGCATTAATTAAGCACTAGCGCGTGTCGAGTGGCAACCAGTTTGAGAAGGCTGAAGTACTTTAATAACGCTTGTCGAGAGAATCCGATCGAATTCGCTTGAGGCGAAATGTAAATTGGATCGAAACCGTTTCTCCCCCGTGGCATCAGTCTTGCTTTTCGGAATAATACCGATAAATCAAACTGGAGCTCCGAGTTTTTCCCGTTTGATTGCATCCCAGTCGGAAATTTGCGGAACTTTTTTTAGCTTGCGACACGAGAGTTCTTGCTTCAGCGTTTGTAAAGCTTCGGCAATTCTGCGAGTCACGAAGGATACCGAGGACACTCGTCGCAAAGGGTATATACGCGAGCTCGGCTGGCAGTTTCGATTCTTCCGATACCTGGCCGATATATCGTGTTCGAGCAATTTCTGCAGAAACGAGCGGTTATTTGCTCGGGTAACTTCGACATTGAAATGTGAAGGTCTCTGCCTTTTTCCCTTGCTCATTTTTCTCCAGTGTGATGTTATTGTGCACGTGCGCGATCGCCGGTAATCCCTTGATACCGGAATCATTTCTCTTCAGGTACCGGAAATTACATTGGGTCCGTAATATCTAACGTCAACTATTTAGAATTGTGATAGAAAAAGGCAAGAAAATAACATATAAGCGATAATATTTTAAAATAAGTTTCCAGAAAATCAGCAGATTTATATTTATTCACCCATAGTTAAAAGTGTCAAAATTTAAAGGTGACGATTTCATACTTTTTATTATAATTTTTGACACTGCGTATTTTTTATCTCGCTGTTAAAATTCTCTACAAAATTATTTCGAATGCTTCAGGATTAATTCAATAATAAAACTATAAACATAATTTCAAATCCAATAAAATATCATAATATTTAATTTAATATCGTATTAGGATTTTGTGCAATACCTACAATTATATTATCAGCGACTAAAACAAACTGAACTATAACAACGTAATCGTATCTCATTGTTTCGGCAAAATAGTTAGAATAGTTTCGATATAAGCACGAATATTGAACAAATGTGTGGGTGGAAGCATGAAATCCAATTAGGAACAATTAGCTTTACGATATGTACTTCCGCGGCATTTTAGCCGCGCGCGTTACGTTGATTCGTTCGATCGGCCGGCCGATCGTAGGATGCATTCAGAGAAGTATGATGGAATGTGCATCGATGCGATGAAAAGTGTGGACGGAAACAGCGCGCCGTGCCGCGGAAGCTCTCATTGTTCCGCGGCGCTGAAGCGAAGCGCCCGCGCCGAGGGAATTCAGGCGCCGTGGCATAAAGCTCTCATTATTCACAAAACAGGGATGATAATAATCTCCTCTCGCTCGTGTGTTGGCATTGTCTCGCTAAATAATCCGCGAAATGCAGTTTACAATATCGTTTTTTCGATTCTAAACGTGCTAAAACCAGTTTTATACGTATTGTAAAGAATATAAGAAACACAAAGAAGAGCACGGCATACTTTTTTTTACCTTCCAAGATCAAAGCTGAAGAAATCTTTATTATGATTATTTTTAGTACAATAAATTTTTTGTAAGCCCTTATACATGCAAATGCATGTTACAGCGCGTGGGTATTGTACGAATTTTAATATATTACAATATATTACAGTAGGTATATATGTATACACATATTGTGGCGATCGTGGCGCAGAGAGTTGTGCGCTGCTTTAGTAAAAGATCCGAGTTCAAATCTAATTAAAATCGTCAGTTTTTATTTGATCGCCACCTCTCGGAAGGAAAGGGGCATCCTACCGAGAGTATTTTGCCCAGTGAGCTATTATGCCACTTTACTTTAACAAAGAAATTTTTCGAGGACACAGTACTCGCCAAGGTACAACTTTTTTTTTAAAGATAATTTTTTTAATGATATTATTCTTTCCTTTAGTATGTTAAACATCTTTAAGCAATATATGATTTTAAAGGTAGTATATATCTTTATGCTTTTATATATTCCGCAATATTTTATTTGTTTATTCCGTGACGCATTTTACCACATGCACGCATACCAAATTTGAATAAAATATCTTTAAAAGTTTTCCAGATTTTTAAAATTTTCATATTTTTTTTCACAACTTTGACACCCTGTATTTTGAAAACGAAGTAGTTTAGGACATATGTTTATAGGATCTTTTCTTCCTAAAATAAGCCACAGAATATACCCTTCAATTTTTTGTACTTACTTACGAAACACCTTGTATGGTTCACTGATCTTGCCATAAACACCCCTTTATAGTGCCGTTAGGAACGAGCGTTAGATTGTAGGTCCCATATATCTGATCCACACGGAAAGAACGGAAAGAAATAATTATGTAGAAAACTCAAACTGATTGCTAAAAACGTTGAAATTTTTTATAGCATTATCCTCATACTTTAGCGACCTACTATAATTATTTTGATGGTGCAACAAAATTATTTCCAGATCTGTATCTAGCTAAATTTTTAGATACTTCAGCAAAACCGTTCTTTCTATGCAGATATATGCAGAAGCCGGGTCACGACGCTTTGAAACCGAAACAATACGACGATAACAATGAAGGTAATATAACACACTCACGCGTGCACACACACAATCAATTGAATGAGCTTTGGAAAAAGCTATTTAAAATTCGAGTCAGATTGCACAAAAGTCAGTTCTGTTTCATATTTAATTAAAAATTTAGTCTTTATTCCAATAATACAATATTATAACGGCGCGCTTTATTTTGCACATTTTGCAAATAATAATCATTTTATAGGACATTGAGGATTAACGAGATTTTAATTTCTTTTTTTTCCGAGACTGCACATTTCTTTCACGTCCGTGCACCGCGTGATTATTACGGACGTGTATCGCTATTGAAATGCAATCGGATTACACCAGCGAGCCGCTGTACGTTATTGCACTTTTGCGGAGAGATCTCGCATTGTCCCGCATTTACATTCATAACACGTGAAATTCACCTATCCATTACTGGATACATAATTTCTCGTATAGTGAGGCACGGCATGTATGCCGCTGTACGTTCATTATCGGGTTTTATCAGGATTTGGTTCTCTTTAACGGAGTGACACGTGCTTTCACTACGTGACCGCTAAATATATTCCGCACGCGTGGTCCTAGGGGAGACGTCGTCACAATTTTTTTAGTGCCGATTTTTAACAACAAAACAAATAATTTTAATAAAATGTGGTATACTGTTGTAAAGAGTAAACCCTTGGTTACAAAATTTATACGGGCATTTTTGGTCTACGTCGCTTTGTTCAACCGGTATAGAGTAAAAACGACAAAGGTGCAAAAATTGAAATGTCAAAATTGCCGGGGCGGAGTCGTCACTTCATTCTTGAACTGCATTTTAAATAAAAATTCATAATTCCGATCATGAAAAATGATAAAATACATTTTATATTAATTATTTTTTAATAAAAAAAATGGAAACATTAGTTAAAAACACAATGGCGGAAAATTACAAGAAAAGCGCACGCACTTATGTACTCTACGCTCGCACGAAATGCATTTGTTTCTCGTTAGCTCTGTTCTCTGTCATCTCTGAGCACACGCAGGACATATTATCCAAATCCTCGTCGGAATCCGACCACTGCTGCTTCCTTGACTTTGATTTTCGACCGAAGTCTCCATGATATCGTACGGCCACGTCATCCAAGTGTACTGTTTCATCATTATTCTTCTTCAGCCAGTCGTTCAACGTAGTTCTCGGGATTTTGTCTTTATTTTATCTTTTGTCTTAATTTTGTCTTACTTTGTCTTATTTTGTTTTAATTTTATCTTTTTTCACCGCAAGAACTGCCTTCCTGAATTGTTTCTTGTCGACGCGAGTCGTTTTGCAATGGTACGTGCGTACTATTTTCTTGCAATTGAGAAATACAATGACGCATTTGCAACGAAAAATAGAGTGAAACCACCGGGATAAAGTCGTCACAGTGACGAGTTCGCCCCGGTGGTTTGGTGACGACTTCACCCCGGACACTGATTTTAAGTTTGATCGCTCATGAAATATTAGAAATCAACAAAAATAAAAAAACTTTACTGGATTTGTGTTCAGCATGCATTACTCTTCAGAATAATTTATCTCGAGATTCGGAGAGAAAATATTTGAAATATTAAAAATTTTCGACGCGCAAGAAATTTCACTTTTGATCTCCGAAAACACGTTTGTCTTAATAAAAATCACAACATGGCGTATAATCTCACTAAACTTCGTTCGTTGGTCACACCCAACCATAAGTAGCGTTGAGCACCATAAGTAGCGTTTACAATATTAATTCACACAACATATAGATTTCGAGATAATTGTAATAACGACTTCGCCTTGGTGACGACTTTGCCCCGGTCTCCCCTACTTAAATTTTTATCACAATTAGATATGTATATAAGTAAGATTAATATAGTATATTGCAATATTAATTTATCTGGATATTATGCAGTTTATTTTGCAAATATTAGCTTACAGATCTAACAATGTATATTTACCTTAAATTACATGAAACACAGAACTATTAAATTAACTACACATATACGTTGGGTAAAGATTGAAAGCTGTCTTTTCGCAAAAAATTTGAATGGATTTTCAGCATTTCATTATACACAGCATTGCTGTGGTATATTCTGTATGAATATAGTAACAGAACGATCACATAGAAAGATTTTTTTTTATTTTTGATATATAAATTTTTCTTTGGAAAACTGACGCTTTATTGTACGTTTTTAAGGGAGTATTCTAATTTGAAAGGTATTTTTTAGGAATTTTTTATAGGTAAAATGAAAGAATTTTGTAGGTCAATGAAAAAAGTGAATAGCATTAAACATGTTCTTTTAACCTTATTTTAAGAAAATATTTTCATTTTCTGAGTAATAAAAACGCTCTTCTTTTTTATGTTATATCCGGATCACTCGCAAAAAGAACGCATATGGACAGTGTAAATAATTCTAGCTGTTCTATAGTTATTTAAAACGCAAAAACAAAAAATTTTCCTATTCAGGAGAAGTGTAGCTATCGTCTGAACTAGAATAAACATTAAATGTTTATTAGTTTCTTTAAATAAAATACTAACAAAATATTGAGGAAAAATTGTAATATTTTTAATAAAAAAGCCGCTATTTTGTCCAGAATATTGGTTTAGTTCTACCGTTTTTTGCGAGCTTCTAATGACCAGGATCCACTTTTAAAAAAGGCGTGTTACCTGAGTGAATTTCGTTTGTATCGTAAAATTGAAGCCTCCTTTTCCGCGATGCCGATTGGCTATCTCGATTGATTGCCGCGCCGCGTAGCTTGCTTCATCCCGTGAGGGACTGTCATCGCGGAGTGTGGCGAGTTTCGTGCGTGTAGTGCGTCGTGTGTGTCATGATGTGACAGCTCGCGTCGTGTCGCGAGGTTAATCGTCCCGCGTCGTGTCGCGATTATTATACAATAGCATAATGTTAAAGCTAAATGGCGCGCGCGAAGCACGCGCGTCTGTAGTGTCTAGTTTCCATTTATAAAAAAGGCGTGTTACCTGAGTGAATTTTGTTTGTATCGTAAAATTGAAGCCTCTTTTCCGCGATGCCGATTGGCTATCTCAATTGATTGCCGCGCCGCGTAGCTTGCTTCATCCCGTGAGGGACTGTCATCGCGGAGTGTGGCGAGTTTCGTGCGTGTATAGTGCGTCGTGTGTGTCATGATGTGACAGCTCGCGTCGTGTCGCGAGGTTAATCGTCCCGCGTCGTGTCGCGATTATTATACAATAGCATAATGTTAAAGCTAAATGGCGCGCGCGAAGCGCGCGCGTCTGTAGTGTCTAGTCCACTTTTAAAAAAGGCGTGTTAACTGAATGAATTTCGTTTGTATCGAAAAATTGAAGCCTCTTTTCCGCGATGCCGATTGGTTATCTCGATTGATTGCCGCGCCGTAGCTTGCTTCATCCCGTGAGGGACTGTCATCGCGGAGTGTGGCGAGTTTCGTGCGTGTAGTGCGTCGTGTGTGTCATGATGTGACAGCTCGCGTCGTGTCGCGAGGTTAATCGTCCCGCGTCGTGTCGCGATTATTATATAATAGCATAATGTTAAAGCTAAATAGCGCGCGCGAAGCGCGCGTCTGTAGTGTCTAGTCTTCTTCTAAAAAGGGCATGTCGTAGGTATTGTTGTCACTTTTCCGCGATGCCGATTGGTTCTCTTGCTGCGCTTACTTCATTTGCAGCTGTTATTGTATATTTTAACAGTTGTGTGTATCAAGGAGTTAATAGTGTAATAGTAATAGCATAATGTTAAAGCTAATAGCGCGCGCGAAGCGCGCGTCTGTAGTGTCTAGTATAACAAAAAAGAGCGTTTTTGTAGTGTTCCCTTACAAGGAAACGTTTGAAAACAACAGACATGTATTTCTTTTAATGGCTTCGAAGCATGTTTGGGGGTTCTCGAAACAACCCCTCAATAGAAATTTTATATATTTGATTACGAGTGAATATCTCTGAAACCGTGAAGTATGTAAAAAATGTTTTAGACAAAAAGGCTACGATATTAAATGATCTCTATAATCGTGTATTTAGATTGAAAAAAAGGTCATATTTTTCAACATACCTCTTTAATGTTATTTTTGCAAAAATATTCTATTTTGCAAAAAAATTCAATTACATGATTGCAGAGATCACTTAATATCGTAACTTTTTTCTCTAAAACATTTTTTCGTGTACCTCACGGTTTCAGAGATATTCACTCGTAATCAAATATATGGAATTTCTTTCGAGGCGTTGTTTCAACCCCTAAACATGCTTCGAAACCGATAAAAGAAAAATACGTGTCTGTTATTTTTCCCTACTCTACATATCCGTAAAAAGTCGCCGAGGAAACGGTTTAAAACGTTCCCTTGTGAGAAAATAAAAATATATTCTTATAAGGCTTAAAAGAACATGTAAAGTTGAACGTTATTCGGTTTCTTCGTTTAACTTCAAAAAATTCCTAAAAAATCCTTTTTTTACGACCTTTCAAACCAGAATACTTCCTAAGTATATAAATTGGAAGAGGCTGTAAGGGTCATACGCGGTTCTTACTGCGTAGTATCAATATCACTGATTTATTGTTCAATTACATCCATCCGTACGTTTCGGCTCCAATTTGAGCCATCTTCAGCGGTATAATATTAAAAAGTATATAATAATACACTATTCTCCTTTACAACATAGTGAGTTTATTGATTGGAAATTTCACAGAAACATAATAAGACTAAAAGATCCATATCTGTAAAAGTATAAATTAAAAGATGTTACAATAGGGTTTATTTAAACAATTCTAAGATAACTCACCAAGTAGTCTGGAGAACGAATACATCGCAATAAGTCAGATAAAGAAATATAAAAGTATGGTATAAACGTCTGGTAAAAGTATAATCTGTACAATGAGATCCGGAGATCTTGTCGACACGACGCACAACACTGATATGATTCGGTATTACAAGCAGGGGCATGTTTTAAGTCAAACATCGGTAAAATAAATTGAAAAAATGTAGGTCAAAAAAGTAAGAAATAACACATAATAAATATTTAATATATAAAGTAAGAAATATAAAAGCTAATAAATATTTAATGTATAAACAATAACACGTGATCTGACGAAAGACAAAATGTATTATGGACATGGTTTACAATTTATTTAAAATAGACACGTATATGCATGGTGCAAAAACTCTGTATCGGTTTGAGAGTTAAGACTATTCTTTTGTAACTTCCTTAAGTGTCTCCGTTGTTGATATAATTATTTTAAGAAACATTACCTTATTCAAATACGACGGTTGATCGAATTCTCGTGGCTGCAGCGATGCGCAATTTATTATTCGATACTGTGATTTATTATTAAGCCGCGGTGGCGGCCGAGTCGAGCTGAGCAACATGTGTTTTCGCCAGTAGATATATTCGCAAAGGAACAGCATGTATATCGGGGAACGGTCTATGCATATTCAAGCTTTGCATCTGCACCGTTACACATGTCGATCCGCTCGACAATTCCATAGCCGGCTGCGTGCCATCGGTGCGCAACGCTATTGAAGATTCGCGAGAAAAATCAGCCGACGAGAACCGATCCACCCATACGAGATACATAAAATCGCGGCGAGAGATGGTGAACTTGCGAGAAAGTTCGATTATCTGAATTACACTAGAAATATACGAACGCTTGGCGGATAAATCGATTCTTCGAGCAATAGAACGAAAAGCACTTCCGTACTTTTCAATTTTTCCTGTTTCGCAGAAATGGAAGTCCCGCGTGTAAGCAAAAGTGAATAAAATCGATATTTTGGCTCTCCGCGAACTGGAGACTCGTATAGTACGATTTCTTGGTCGATATATAATTTGACATTTTTTTCTATTATGCAAATAAATGATCTCTATAGAGACTTTTCTTGTTCGCTTCGCGTCATTAGCTTCCTCAAATATCACGTGATTCTATTTAAAGTAACATAATAATTGAATAGTATCACGAGAAAAGAATATACATGTCGAAATTATTAATGACGAGTATTCTGAATATATATTACGTGCGCTTCGAGCTTTACGGAGAAAAACGGATTTAGGTACTTCGGAAGACGATTTAGTTGAATGAAAACAAGTTTTTATTCCGGCTTGCATGTAAATTATATTTGTAGAGCGGAAATGCGCTGGTCATGAAAGGTGACGTTGTCATGGAAAAAATAAATAAATAAATAAATGGAAAAAAAAAAGAAAGAAAGAGAGAGAGAGCAATTCGCTGGAAAAACTCCGGATTTTTCATGATAAACAGCGTACAAGCCGTTTTAATACATTTTGCATCACTTCGCTCAATCCGGCGTGTATAAATACACTGAGAGTCGGGCATGCACGTAATTGAAGTGTAACCGTTGTAAATTCATCCGCGCGATACTCCCATCAGTTTTACTTGTCGACGACAGCTAGATGCGCGATATCCGCTACCGTCAAATTAGGTCGCGAGGAGAAACGCTAATTGCCGTAAGTTTGCTCACTCTTTGCGGAAACATGTAACAATAATCAACATAATTTTACGAAACTTTTCTTCGTATTTTGTTGATTAATTTACCGCCTGCTATAAATTTAGGATTATAATAATATCCTAATATCCTAATATCCTAACATTATCATAATATCTTAATAATATTTTATGGAAAAATATATAGGGTAGGTAGTCCATCAATGAACCAGTACACTATGAACCATTGCAATATTTCATATATGTAGTGTTGCTATATAGATTGTGCTTGTTGTCATGCAACGATTCGCATTTGAACCCCTCTTCGGCTCCTGGCAAATCGCGCGAAAGACGGCCGTTTGAGACCACATTTTGTGATTTTTGGGTGAAAAACTAAGTTTTTTTTCGTAAGTTTTACGTATTTTTCATGTTTTTGTTGTTATATCTATTATTTTTTTCCTTATTCTATAATTTTGTGTGTATATTTGGCTTTATAATTCTGTAAGCAACTTTCTTCTATTACATTATTTTACCGTATTTTTTGAAGATTATCATAAAAAATGTTATATGTCTACAATAAACCATTTTGTTCTTTACTACAGTTATTTGTGTTATAAGTCTTATTAAACTGACTAGTTGTTACAATAAATAATAATCTAAGTAAGAAAAAGTCTGATTAAAAATAATAATTTTGATTGAAAGCTTCAAATAATGAAAACATAACATATATAATTAAGTTAGCTTTAATTTAAAGTCATACTATCCTAATCTTACTTATCATGTCTTATAATTATATCTTCCCTAAATAAACATTTTAAAACATAGTAAAACAAAAATAACACTAACAATTCACTGTATAAAACATGTGGTTTATTGTTAATAATGGCACACACCTGTACACAATGAACCATTTGACATAGTTTTAAAAAATTGAAATTGTGGCTTTTTAAAAATGACTTATAAGTCATCTTATACAGTATGTAGCCAACTAAATTCATGAACTGTATGCAAAAACACAGATCTCCAACTCAATAATTGAGAGAGATATAAGCCTCTGAAATTTACATGGTTCATTGTTGGACTACCTAGTAGGTACCTAGTACCTACCCTAATAATATTCTAATAATATTATCATCGTGTAATTATTCGCGGTAATTGCCTTTGATATCCTACCTTACGGAGCAATTAAAGTCGACAAAGAAAATCATGAGAAAACACTTCTCTCAAAGCTTTACGTTACGTGAAATTTTTTTTGTACAGCCAGACTTACATTACTTACAGGCATCCTTCGTCGACTCTTATTCCGCATAAATGGGAATCGGCTGACATCTTGACGAGGGATAAGCGCGCGAGGGCGAGAATATTGCGGTGCCTTTTTACCCATTCCGCCAGGATCGATCCTTCATTCGGACGATTCATCCGGGATCGCCTTTGGTAAACAAACCGTAGCAATTACCGTCCAAAATGGCTGTTCGAACTTTATCGGAGAGTTAACAGAAGCCGCTTGGAGAAAATGAAATGTCTGCTCTGCTACGCCAGAACTTCGAGTTTCTCTTACAAAAGCACTTGAAGCCCTTCTGCTTCCTTTACTTCAATATTATATATCTTCTTTTATTCTTTTTATATACAATAATATTTAATATATTTGTACCAGCGCGCGAGTGATATCCATTTTCGATTTTTTCTCCGTTTCTTCAAATAACGCATAATGCTTTAAATAAACATTTACATTATTCATATTTATCTTTAATTCTTTTAAATTTAGAGAGCAAAAGTATTTTTTATCATGGATTTTTTTTTTATCAATCTCGATTGATGACAGAAAATAATATAAAACGTTCGACACAAACGGTATTATTTGATCAACGACATAAATATTATAATTTGCTGCACTCATCTCCCTTCCCTTCGCGCGTTTAACCCTTAAACTACACACTGGGTCAAAATGACCCAGTAAAAAAATTGTGTCGCATTATCTACCACTGAAACGCTGAAATCGGGATCTGTCGCGCCATATCTTGGTAGTTTTAACCTCTCTCTAGATAGCGGTACAGTCGTTGTAAGTCAGCCGGCGTCCGGCTGTGTCTGGCTGCCGTCCGCGTCAAACGTTCCGAAAATCACGGGTCATTTTGACCCAGTGTGTAGTTTACGCATTTTGGGGGTGATTTTTTTTTCAGTCTTTTTGAGCTTCTTTCGAACAATTAAAGTGTAAGTAAACGTTTAAATATGCTCTGAAATTTTTTTAATCAGTTGTTTATTAATAATAACACTGAATTATACATAGATGCACTAAAAAAAAAAATGTTGATTCAAAGAAATATTATTTGATTCAACTAAATGCAGCGGTCACGGGCTGTCAAGCTAACATTTGTTAATTCAAAAAATATTATATTTAAATAGATTCAGAATTTCCTGATATTACTCACGTATATTTGATTTAAATATATTAATATTTGCATTAAACAAATCACTACAACTAAACGAGTTTAGTCAAATTAACAACATTTTTTTCTCAGTGTGTCGTACAATCGAGGGCAAATTTCGGAACCGGTTTTCAAAAAGATCGGTAACGAAAAATTAACCACATCATTGCACTCCCCGGAAAATTCTACCCCTATTTCATATACCTTTGGTAAAAATTTGGTCCACTAACGAATGAGTAGTTCGCGGACAGACGGACGGACAGAGACAAACAGTCGGGTTTTATATAATGGTATGATTAATATTTTTTAACATTGTTTTGTCTATTTACTATAGTTCGAATTGTTTCCATGCCCTATCCATCGAAAACAAATCGTTCATTAACGAATCTTGAAGCGAATGTGCTACCGATTTATATTGCTTTCGGTTTTCCAAATAAATACCTTTTTTGAAATGTCAGCTTTCGCGCGTATTTTTACCTTAAAGTATATAATCCAGAGAGTATGCAGTTAAATTTTCACGTAAAAATATTGAAAATTTAGAAAGTTATTGAATATTTCGTAAAAAATAGCAATTTTTTGGTTTATAAACCATATTTTGAATTTTTGAACCATAAAGCTTTATTAATAACCTTTTACAAACAATCTGACATTCATTTTGAGTGTTGCAAGAATGCACCCTTTTAATTTCAGCCAAAAAGAATCAATCCCCCGTTTGTGATAATTACGCAAAGTAGCGCTGGGTCAAAATGACCCAGTGTGTAGTTTATGTCTCAAATAGGTAGTGTGTAGTTTAAGGGTTAAATTCTAGTAAATAATTAAATCGATTAATTTAATGTGGTTCGTGGGAACGTTAAACTATGTCATTTACATCGGAATTTCTACGAACACGAGTAAAATGCGATGCGCATCACGTTCGCTATTTATTTGCAACGTATTTAATCAAGAAGCGATGGAATATATATATACACGACATATACGTGGAAACAATAAGAAACCGCAACCAATATCTCAGATACATTGTCATGTCAATGCTGTCGTACAAGGCCGGGAAAATGCATCTCCTATCACCGCGGGTGCTTAATCAAACGCAGAGAAACGGTCTAAATGAATTATTCAACGATTCACAAGCGTGCATGTAAAACAGAATACGTGCATCAATGGAAAATTAACACGCGAATGAAAAGCTCGCACGCCGCACGTGCTTTTCATAATTTCTTACGCTTATTGTTAAATTTATCGATTTAGTCACATCGTATATTAGCATGCTAATTTACAGTTGCTTGGGAATGCGACGCGTAGAAGCTGTTATAAATTAATTTTTAACTAGAGATGAATTGCATTTTATTTCGCAATTGAGTTAATTCGATTATTGGTAATGTTAGCGGAAATAATGAATTGCACGGGAATAAAATTATTATATCGTTCGAATCTCATGCATTCATCCGTTGCGCATCCGTCATCCATTCGTTACCATTGAAGATTAATCGCCACCACGGCGATGCACTAGTTTGCAGCCGCATTCGCAAAAGGTATTTGCCATTCAACCGGTAATTTGTTAGCCTTAGAGAGTTCTCTCTCTCTTTCTCAGGAACTCCCGACGGTACATATGCTGAAGTTGTATAAGGCAAATTATTTCCCGGTGACAATTCAAAGGTAGCTATTTCCAGGCTGCGGTCTACGCGAGCCTAAAGTCAAGTAGTACTTCGTAAGCCACGCGCGACGGACTCGCCGTATTTGTTCCCCTACCGTGTGTTAAAGGCAATCTATCTTGTTCTCCTTTTATTGTTACAATGACACTAGCCGTTTGGTGTATGTGACACGTATAGCCTTCGCGGTCGTACAGCACTCGCTTATTGACTTGCGGTGAGCAGATCATCTTTTATTTAATTATTTTACCGGATAGAAATTTATGTAGCCCAAAAACTAGCTTACAACTTTGAGAGATAAACAATAAATTTCTTATTTGTCCGTAATATATCCAATAGGTATCATCCACTAAATACAGAAAAATAGTGGATTTAAAAATTTATTGGTTTGCGTAGCAAAGAACTGATAATTTATTTTTCCAAAGCAACTTATTTTTTACTCTACCTGTATTTGATCGTATAACAATGTTCAATTTTAATTTAAGTTTAAATACCGATCAAACTGTTCGAAATAAAATAAACACATTAGAACACTTTAGAACCGGAAGAAAGAATCGAGAAAATTTTAGTCTGTTGTCAAATCCCTCGTGTTTAAGGGGAGATTTGGAATTTTCAAATTATTGCCAGGGACATCTAGAGATGAAGGCAAGATAAATTTGCTCTGACGTGTATGTTATATAAAGCTACGTTTACAGGAGAGACAGATCAACAGATTTCTCTATTTCCCTCCATATTTCTCTATTTAGATATATTCCTCTACTTTTATTCAGATATAAAGGATTGTTGATTAAAAAAGCAGTTAAAAATGAAAAATTAGTAACTACGAGCAACGTTTGTGGAATGAATGTTACGGATTTTCATTAAATTAGTGATATTTCCTGGATTATAACGAGTAAAGAATAAAAATGCGCATTTGACGCACCTGCGTACTCGACTTTGACATTTTATGCACAAAGATTTATGATTGTCGTTTTTTGTGTGGGATCGATTGCTGTATAAAGAAACAGTGAAATTATTTCTTTTAATCTCTTAAAAAAGTATACAACACAATATATTGTCTGTAGTAAAAAAAGGAATATTTAATAAACATTATAATAAGCATTTATACCTTAAATGTTACATTCAATTTTTGTAATAAGTTACGTTTATTCAACCATTATATTCTCACTGAAATATTACCATTAGTAAAACATTTATATAAAAATCTACCTCCTTTGTGTTTTCTCCTTTTGTGTTTTTTATAGTGTTTAACAATTTTAAATACTATAAATACCTACTATACTTTAAATATACTATTAAATTATTCTTAGATGTTCTATTATATTAAGTTACTAGTCCATATCTATATATTAAATATATTATTAAATTATATATATTTAAATATACTATTAAATACTATAGGTAAGTATTTAACAGTTTTAAAACTACTAACAATGAAAATATTATTGGCTTTCTTTTTCTCTCTCGTGTGAACGCAAACGATGATAAAAAAACTTGAGGGGAATAAAATCTCTTACCCGCGATCAGACAAAAATTCAAAATTCGAAAAAAATTAAAAAACAAATCTTATATAAAGCAGAGAGGGTCCAACAGTTTATGACACCCGATTTTATCTTAGCGCGGCTTTTTTACCGTATCAGTACGCCATCGTATGCAATAAAAGGATTCCTACGACCCGACGTGACGGTTCTGGATGATAAATGTGCTAAACAGCGCGTCAATATAAAAGAGATAATGGTAAATGCCGCGAATATACGATTCGATCGTAAATCTTCACGCGCCCTCGCGCGCCAGCACAATCGCACACCTCTAGATTTTGTCCCCTCGTTCGTTTTTTCATTTTCGCGCATCAGATTTTATTCGCATTTCTATTCAAAAAATTTGAAATCGTTGCGTTAACGACTCACTATAGTTATTTGTGTAACAAGTGCGGGAAGTTGAGAATTGGACACGGGTGCGGAGTGGACGCACGAGCCGAAGGCGAGTACCTTCTATTTACCGAATTATTTAAATGCAACAGGTTTTAGATAAAACCATCTCTTATTTTGGATAATCAGATATTGCGTAGATGATTTAATTGTTTGATATTGGAAGCATATCTATTGCAAATTAAATGTAAATTGTTTTCTGATTAAAAATTATCTTTGAAATAACTTTTCTAATTTGCCTTTGATTTCAAGTTACCGTAATTGATTTATTAACTCTGTCGTTTTTTTTGCGTTTGCAATGAAAAAATTTTTATCTTTTCTCTTGTGTTTTTTTTAGTATTATTGCACGTTGGTATAGACTTTTAAATCAATATGTCGTTGGTATATAGAAGTTTTAATTAGTCAGAACATTTTTTTCTCGTGAAATGATATTCTCAATTAACTTATTTATTCATAGTTTATATATATATAATTATATATATTCTGTATTTATGTACATCATATAATTTTAATATATGTACAAGTTATAATTACTGCATAATAAATTTTTTACTTTTCCCTACTTTATAACAAATTAATAATGCAACATTTTTTGCATTTTTATTACATAATATTGATAATGATAAATTGTGGGCAGATGTTGTTATAGTTATAGATCAAATATAAAGTTATAGTTAAATGTTATATTAAATATAAAGCTATAGTTAACCATAGTTAAAATAGAAAGTTATAGTTAAAATAATCTATTTTTTTGCTCGGGTACCTTTTACCGTGTCGGCGATTGATGACTTTTGAATAATATTGATTTATTCAAGTTTGAGAAATAATATTCGAATAAAAACAATTCTACGGTTCCTATATTATTGACAAGGTGTTACGTCACGATAAAAATAGCGTGAATGATCCATTTATTTAAGAGTTGAGAAATCTCCGTTACGCAAATCATCGTAACGATCTCCTCCTCTATCTGTGAAAACGCATCATGTTCGATCATGGTTCCGTGGGAATTACGTTTCTGGCACGGTTCATAAATCATTCGAGTTTCGACAGGGAAATAACGAAAAAGCGCTAAGCCGATTTGTTAGAAGGACGAAAAATGACGCGATCTTTCTCGAAAGCCCTTTTCACGCGAGTGCGTCGAAATGGAAGGGTTGCAACAAGTGAGATTCGAATCCGACAGGTACATCCAACCCTGAATTATTTGTTGCTTGTAAATATGCAGCGTTGCACGACGCAGATTGCAGAATATTTATAATTCTTTCACTAAAACTGCTTAATTCGGCTTTCGCATATTTGCAAAATTTTATTTTTCTCATTATTAAAAGCTTTTATTTTATGGGTTTTTTTGCATGTACTACAATTAGTTTAATTAGTTTCTTTTCCCATACGCGTACGCAAGCACTATAAAGACACGTAATGAAATAATAAAGAACTTATCGACTATATAAAATATAAAAAGATTGTAGTAGTAAAATCCTCAATATTGACTGCAAAACCAATTATAATGCATCACCGTAATAGTTTCCGCTAAATTAATTTCTACTAAATTACGATCGCATTTCAATTATCTATCGCTACCTCGCTGTCTATTAATATTTGTACAATTTCGTACACGATTAATCGAAACGCAATCAGATAGCTCGCTAGAGTAGAGTTACGCAAAATGCGTCATTCGTGCGCGGCTGACATTTTGCAAATGTTGTCAGCTCACATTAGACTAACGCGAGGATATTATCGCGTTTGTGCCTCGTGTTTATTCATTACGACGCCGTGTATTAACGCAGTTTAGCAAAGTTAAGCCGTGATTAATGGCCGACAGTCAAGGCACGTAATTAGAATGCAAAACCCATCGATGTTTCGCGCGTGATGGAACCTAATCGGGTCCAACGCGATTCGCGCAGCCGCGTTTTCTTGCAGGACTTCTTTTCCCGCAGGATGGCGAATAAAAGCGAGGATGTGTATTTTTTTCACGACGGTATGAATAGCGATGTGGCGCTTGCGAACAATCCAGTGAATATAATGTCCCAAATCGGGACATATGACATCTTAAAGATGTCATTAAGATGTCTTACAGACGTCATATGTCCCGATTTGGGACGTGCGTATTGTCTGGAAACGCGCGATAGCCTACCGGAATATCATCGCCTCTGCGTGGGATGCCATATGTTAAAAATCGCCCCGACATTTTTCGCCGATCGACGGCTTCCAATTTCGGAACCTGACCTACTTTCGACCGACCCGAATGGGGCAATAAGGGTTTTATGACCATTCATATGTGGATGTAGTAACTCCTGCGGTGTGTTAATCATAAAATATTCTATTCTTGTTCAAGGTTACGCTTGGTATTATCTGAGTGGGAAAACGAATCTTGAACCCTAGCAAATCTAGGACGGCTCGTTGTCACTGCATGCAATATATTTGCGACAAGATCTCTCTCGGTGCTTCTACATTTTTATTTGTCAATTTTGTAATCTCTCTCTTTCTCTTTCCTGATTTAATTCGCATTCTCTGCTTCTCGTAGAATCTGTCGTTTATATTTTTATATTTATATTTTTACAACATGTTTTTAATTTTATAACATATGTGACAACTTTATTCGATTAATTCAATTAATAATAACGATAATCTCTCAAAGCATCGGTTTGAAAAGTTTTCCGACATTATTATCTTCATAATCGCGAGGTAATTATAGATTAGACTTTATTCCAGTAATTTCATACGATAGAGAATTTTAATTTCCTTAAAAAAAAGTCACCTTGTACAATCGGCCCGATCGATGAACTCGTCTATCGAAAAGTTATATCCGTCATTTGTCACTCATTCTCCCGCATGACATTTCGCGTCTCGCGGAGACTACGCCTTCATTCTAATTCTCCCGCTCTAATTCCGACAGTCTCATTAGAACAATTCCTTCTCGTCGGCAGAATCCCGACGTCCTTCTCCGTACGTCGGCGTCGCAGCCTCTTCTGGTGCAACGGTGGCATAACAGGTTGTGTGTCACCGAGAGAGCGCGAACGCCTAATTCTCATTAATCAGCGAGGAACGCGGCGCGAGACGCACGTCAGTTGTGACATTCGGAGGCTTCGCGATGCCTCGCCCTCGCCCTCCAGCTCGTCTCGTGAACTATCTCTGTAGAACTAATCCCGCAGCACGTAGTCTCGTGTCTTTTCTATTATTCTGGAAAACTTATTAAAAATCTAGGGAAAAACGGTCGCGGTCGCCGGTAGAACGACACGTGAAACGCGAGTGTAACGGCGAATCAAAGAGTGAGAGAGAAAGAGTGGGTGTGCGCGGAAATAGAGATCGGAAGGGACGACGGGTGCGACGGAGGGACGACGACGCGCTGGCTGGTGGTGAATGAACGAGAATTGGATTCACTAACCTGCCTGGCCAGTCCGCCCAGTCCGGAAACCGTGGAGCAACTGAGAGAGATGGTAGCGTCGAGGCGACTGTCCGCGGCTCCACTGCCTTGGCCGTACGAAACCCACCCCCGCGGCCGCCTTCTCTCTCTCCGCCACCCCCGTCGTCGATCCTGCCACCACGCCGCCGGGGTCCCTGTTCCTTGCGTTAAACGAGGATGCTCTTGGAACCTCGCTCTCTCTCACGCCCCGTTCATGCTTTCATTCGCCTCCTTTCCTTTCTCTCTCTCTCTCTCTCTCTCTCTCTCTCTCTCTCTCTCGCTCCTCCTCCACTTCCTCCTTCTTCTCCTTTTCCTTCTCCTTTTCCCCTCTCACACCTTTCCCTACGTCACCCCCCGACCATTTCGTTTCTATCTCACTCGCCCGTTCTCTGTCACGCTTTCTTCCGTTTCTTTTTTGGAAGATTCTGGGACTCCACCTTCGCGCAGGATTCCTCTCGGTCTGTCACTTCCCTCTCCCTTGCGCCTCCCCGCTGTTGAATTTTCCCCTAAAAACCATCCTATGGACGAACGTACGTCCGGGAAACTGCACCCCTCTCTCGTCAGTGACGTAGTTGTCGGTTGGGGAGCCCGCGAATTTTGCGGGCGGCGAAACGTCGAGTAATTGATGCGTTAAATCCGCTCGTTATTTCTGGGAAATAACGTGGGATTAGGATATACGCCACGTGTGGCTTTAGATAATAAGGCAATTAGAACCGCATGTGCATGTGCAGCATGCGTTAAATCACCTGAATTCTCAAAGCCGGACCGATCGATATATCCTCCTGGTTATGAATTTTTTGAAAAAAGCGAGTGTAAAGGAAAAGTTTAATTTCTTAATTGCACGCAAGTAGGTCACGAGGAAGTATCTAAAAGTGAACGAAAATGATGTTAATGAGATATTTTTTTTTCGATATTATATAATAATGAGGCAACGTAGCTCGTCGAGAAGTAGACGAGTGAAAAGGGAGAAGAGAGATCTAACTATTCCGGAATACCTGAAAGCCTCTTTTGTACCGTCGTTTTGATAGAATCCTCACCTCGCTGCAAAATCGGAAGACCCTTTTCCTCCGTCCACCGTCTTACGTTTTTAGAAAACGCGCGCGACGCGAGAGATGATTTTCCGTGAAATACATTTTATCCGATGCTTCGTCGGAAAATCAGTCGGATCCGCGAGAGCAAAATATTGCAGCGCACGTAAACGCTCCGGAAATAAACGCGACGCCCATTACGCCAGTTCCTCGAGGTCTGGGTAAGCACTGCATCATATGAAATGTCAAAGGCTAGCCTTCGCGCGCGGCTATATAGAGGGAACTTAATATTTTTTCGCCCACGTATCCTGTGGGTCGGTCAGAGGGAGAAATTGTGAAAGGAACTCTGGCCGCGCGCTGAGGCCAATGGGCTCATAGAGCCGCCATGCGAGAGGTAATAGCTTCTTATTGACCTAAGTAAATTGCGCCGTCGAAAACATCGTCAAAAAAACCAGTCCGCACGAGAATTATCCGCCCCGTTATCCGCTTTTCCGTTTTAGAAGACCGAGTTTCTCCGACGTTCCATTTGTCCGCGTGTTGAGCGTTGATTAATGTTGTGGCAATGTGGATTAAATATATTTATCGGCAATATTTTACAATACTAATTAACGTACGATATAGATAAAGTTATATAAAAGTTCCCTAGTAGCACAATATCTTGGCAACATGTTGGCTGAATATTGGTTGTATTGGGATCTTGGCCAATATTTCCCAATGTACAGCTAATATTGGTTGACAAAATGCAAGTGCACTGCCAATATTAGCTCAAAAAGAGAGAAAGTTTACTTTACAATATAGTACCAACATGAAAGATTAGTCGCTACCCAACATAAAATTGGATATATATTGTTAGCCAATATTGCTGCAATAAAGTTGTTCTACTAGGATTATTTTTGAAAAATTTAATCGCGTAGATTTGGAAATAATTTTACTTATTTACTCGACATTGTTAAACCGAGGATTGTTCACGCAAAGGTGGCAATAAAGTTAAAGCACACGCGAAAAACAACGAAAGATATATTCACTTATCAAGAAATCTTTTCGGCACAATCTACGAGATAATTTAAGTTCTATCGAAACACGGAGTTACATCAGAAACTGCACTTATGTTCGTTTCATCCTCGCGGCTCCTTAATTATATTAATGAACTTGCCGGCGGCTAAGTGCCGAAGGAGAGCGAGTTTCCGAGCTTGCAAACTTTGGAGCGAAAAACGCCAATGAGGCGAACAGACAGCGGCGGAAGCTCGTGGCGGCAAAGTGTATACGGCGAACTTTTCCCATTTTAGCCGTCCCTTCGAAGAGGGATTTTCACCCTAATCTTTACCGTGACTGAAAGGACGGGTGAAAAGTAATAAAAGAGGCGATTGAATCGACGGCTGTTTAATCTTACGACCACGCAAACCGAGCATGTTAGATTTATTTGCCTTCGGAAAGGAAGATAGCCATTCTTCGCGCGCGGAGAATGCAAAATATTCGATTCGCGGGTTATTCGCACGTTAAATCGAGTACGGGGAATAACGGGGGAGTCGAGGACTTGTTATTTATTGCGTAATTGCCATATCGAAAGGTTAGCTCTTCGCGAAAGCTGCGAAATTCATTCACGGTTGTGGTTCCGGGATTAAAGGGTAAAACGCCACGAAGAAGATACTTGGGGGCGAGAAGCCGCGGCGAGCGAGCTATAACGATTTTGACTCCCGGATACTTGTTGCGCAGGCGAGCTGAAACTTAGCTTCTTTAAGCTATATTGACTGCAACTAGGCTATGTCCTACCCCCGAAAAAAGTCTGGGTAGCCAGGGATGCAGCTTTGCAGCAACGCACGATTAGTCTTTCGACAAACAAAGGTTTTTATCGATTAATTAACTATTATTGAATATTATTATTTACTTCAAATATTTGTGATATTTTATTTATTTAACATTATTTATTTATTTAACATTATAAAGGCGAGCATATTATAATTCATTTAAGCAATAAATATCAAGACATACTTTTTTAATGAATAAAAAAATAGACACATTAGTTGTAATAACTGATAACAATAAACATAAATAATTAATTTTAACTGCATCGAATAACAAAGAGGTAAATCGTAATTGGAAAAAAGCTTGTCAAATTTTTCAAAAATCCTTTTTCTGGTGCCAACTCCAATATTTGAAGAGCACGATTATGATCTTCGGGGTATATAACGCCTACGCGTTTAATATAGCACAGCACGAATTGTTACGACGTTAGTTATTACGAGAAATGAAACGAGATATGTGTGACAATGCCGGATCTATTAATATTGAATTGGAAGTGTACGCTGTCAGCAAGAAAATTAGAGCATGATTATATCACAGCAATTATTTCACACACAGACGTTTATCGTGCCGAGAACAGTTTTAAAAAATATTTAAGATATTATCTATCGGAGTAATAACGATCTAACATTAGTGTACGATAAGAATCCGTAAATGAAATTAATATGAAACAGCGATTGGTGCTGAAGTTATTTCATATGGGAGAGAAATAATAAAGCGGAATAATAAAGCGGAGAAAAATTATTTAGAATGAATTATGGTATTTTGATGTATTAAAACAAGTGTGCAAAGCGTAATATTAACAGATGTCATATAAGTGCAAACAAGCGTGCAGTTGTTAGTTAAAACTATTCTTTTATTTATACAAAAAGACTTTAAAGTAAATACTTTTACTGTTAAAAATGGCTTTTATATAAGATTATCGTTGCTTCTGTAAGGAGTACTTCGTCTATAGGCCAGTCAAATTAGACATTTGAGGTCGAAAGTGATGCAAACTTTTTTATTCTTTTTTAGGCGTGTAGGGGGTGTTTAGAAAAGCTTATTTCTGAGTTGTCGTGTTATTTGACCCAGAGCTTTTTGAGGGGGAAAGGGGAAACCAAAATTTTCGCGGTTTTTTGCATTTATCTCGTTTCGATTAATAGATAGCACTTTTTCGCTCCTGAGAAAGTTGTAGGGCTTGAAAAAACGAAGAAAATGAGCGGTAACTCGTTCCGATTCGTCAAAAATTGAGCCCAGGGGAGCCTCCGCAAGTCGCGCGTGTTGAGCCGAGCGTTCGGAACTCGGCGCGTTTTTCGCTTCTGTCTCTTTTCTGATAAATGCAATCGAAAAATGACTAATATGAAACTTGTAGAGAATAAAAATACCTACCATTAGCCGCACATTACATCAAAATTCATTGAAAATTGCATACAGTAGAGAGTCCGAAAGTCATGTGATCGGCACGAGAAATAGTCATTTTAATTTAAGAAATTGTTCAGTTACATTAATTATTGCATATTAGTCATTTTTCGATTGCATTTATCAGAAAAGAGAGAGAAGCAAAAAACGCGCCGAGTTTCGAACGCTCGGCTCGACACGCGCGACTTCCGGAGGGTCCCCTGGGCTCAATTTTTGACGAATCGGAACGAGTCACCACTCATTTTCTTCGTTTTTTCAAGCCCTACAACTTTCTCAGGAGCAAAAAAGTGCTATCTATTAATCGAAACGAGATAAATGCAAAAAACCGCGAAAATTTTGGTTTCCCCTTTCCCCCTCAAAAAGCTCTGGGTCAAATAACACGACAACTCAGAAATAAGCTTTTCTAAACACCCCCTATACGCTTAAAAAAAAATAAAAAAATTCGCATCACTTTCGAGCAAAAGCCTTTTTTTTGTCTAATTTGATTGGCCTACTAATGTCTTGTCGTGAACGCCATTCGATAGATGCTATCAATACGCTAAAATGTAAATCATAAGTGATTTAAATTATCACATCTTATCTGGTAAAACGCAGTCCTTATCTAGTAAAAAAAAATAAACGTTGATTTATTTCGCACATTAAGCCAAATAGTTTTAGCCACTTTTTATCGCGAAACGAAAGGGCATCGGCGCAATGTCGATCGTACGAGTAATTAATACGTTCGGGCGGCAAATAAATCAGAAAAGTTTCTCGCATCGACAATTTCTCTCACGGGTGCTTGGATCGAAATATGAATATCTCTCTCTCTCTCTCTCTCTCTCTCTCTCTCTCTCTCTCTCTCTCTCTCTCTCTCTCTCTCTCTCTCTCTCTCTCTCTCTCTCCCTCTCTCTCTCTCTCTCTCTCTCTCTCTCTCTCTCTCTCTCTCTCTCTCTCTCTCTCTCTCTCTCTCTCTCTCTCTCTCTCTCTCTCTCTCTCTCTCTCTCTCTCTCTCTCTCTCTCTCTCTCTCTCTCTCTCTCTCTCTCTCTCTCTATCTCTCTCTCTCGTAAAATAGAGCTTTGTGCTTCGCACCTGACGTCATTATGGCCGGACAATGTATGTGTGCCGTGTCAACAATGGATGTCACGCCGCAGTGACGCACATTGTGCCACCCTGGGAAGTCCTTTTCGAAATAGTCCGATGAATCGGATCGGGAAAGTTACAGATCCCGGATGATCGAATTAAATGTAGGCGGCGGTTAATAGGAAATTAAAATTAATCATTTGGCCGCTGATTCCTTTTTCTCGTCAACGACCCTTTTAGGGGGACGTAATACGGCAAGTGTCGCCGCAGGCGATAAAGTGGGAAAGAAATTTTACCTTTTACTATCACGTAAATTACGTAATACGGTGAAAGAATTATCGTTATAACGTGCGTCTGTGTATAGAAGCTACCGAGAAGAGGTTTTTTGCTATATTAATAAAAAGATGAGGTTGGTACAATATATATTTTAGACATTCTTTTTTTATCAAATTTTTTATTACGAACACTTTTCATAAGGCTGTTATATATCTCAGTACTGAAATTAACCTTCGCCCGCAAAATTCTATTCATTAATTATTCAGTTAGTCCGTTAAAAAATGAGATGTGATGAGATGTTTGACAACTTTGAAGGATCCGTTCAAGATCTCTTCGATCCTCGAAAATTGCTTCGGAGACGAGAAATGCAGATGAAGATTTGTATAGCTTTGACACATCAATATGCAAAATTTCGGTATTAAGTTAAATTACAGTCGAGATTGATCGTGATACAAACTAAAACTTTATAATCGATAAAATATTCTATATATATATATATATATATAGAATATTTTATCGATTATAAAGTTCATATTATATATATGAACTTTATTTTATTCATATATATATATATATATATATATATATATATATATGAATAAAAGGGTGCAAATAATTTTTTGCTTGCAAATCTTTTAACATTAATTGGGTGACGTTGGAAAATATTTCGGAAAATAGTTTCTCCGTTGATTGCATTGTACAAATCTATATTACTCATAAAGTTAATGTCAATATATTGCTTTTTTACGATTATATTACTTTTCTTGATATCTTTTTAATATAAAATGTTTCCACAAGGCAATATCCAATATTCAATAGTAAATTCTTATTTGCACTTTAATTTTTTTTACTTTAATTTTTTATGGCTTTTATTATAATTTTTACTTAAAAGTAATTTAAAATATCTTTTTTATTTTATATGAAAGATAATTTTGTAAATTAAATCCATATATTTGTGACAGTACGCAGTTCTCATTTAGATAGGTATATTTGCTACTTTGTCTCTTTTTGCTCTTAAGCAGGATTCTTTAATGTCAATCGTGTTTTTAACCGATGTGCGGAAGTGTAATAAGCGTAGGATGAGGTTTATTATGTAAAGAAGCTATACGCCCTCGCGGTCAATTTTTAGGACACTGTATATACTAGAAACACAGTCGGAGAAGTAAGCAGAGAGAGTGAGAGAGACGGAGAGAGGAAATCGACAGACAGAATGTAGAGGAGCGTGGGAGGTAGACAAGGGTGGAAACGACGAGGATATCAGGACAAGCACGGTCCTTCACTCAGGTACTCGTGCGGTACGCGCATTTTTGACAAACATCGAGCGCATAGTTTTAGTAAAGTTCTCGCGCGCATTATATGTTTCATCTTTACTAGGTATTAATTTTGTCCTCAGGTATACGAGGGAGGTACATGGATACGCTTAACGGAATTTGCGCGTATAGGCGTAAGGTGTCCAATCGTACGAAAGAAAATTTGGAACGCATAGTTAGTCCAAATTGGATGTTTTCCTAAAGTTGTCCATAATCTCTTTCAAGGATATTATCTTGGATATTATCTTCTTCATTCTTATTTAGAGAATATCTTTATTTTTGACATGTAAATCTTAAAATGAGATTATACAGCGTTAAACAAAGATAAATTACTTGCATTAAAGTATTATATGTATCTAGTTTAATAAAGAAAAATATATTTTTATTATTTAAAAATAATTTTTGTTAATGGAAAGGAAAAAATATTGGATAGAGAATAACAGTACTTTCAAACCAAAAATATTCATGTTATAACGATAAAGACAGTTTAATCTTATTTTAAAATTCAATATTCTCTATGTAAATACAAATAATGTTGACTCAATTTTATTATGTTACAATGAAGAAGAAGAAATCGGAAGAAGAAGACATCATTAGCATCAAAATAATCATTGTACTCTTTATGTGACAATTATAATATTCGAATTAAATTATAATATTCTTGAAATACAAGAATATAACATTATTTTAAGAAAATTATATATTCTTGCTTATATATGAAACAATGTTTGTGTTGATTTGAATATATATTTGTCTTGAGTATAGACTAATTTTTTTCTGCGTGGGGGGGGCAAACGGGTTAATACTTTTCAATTTTTTAAATACTTTTTCTGGAACAGACTGCGTGCTAGAGGAAGCAGATTTACGAAAAGATATTTCTTTCCTCTTTTTGTTTCGAGTGCATATTGGATATTCTTTGTTTTCTCAATCAAAATTTCAAGATTCGCGCGTTCTACAACTTCTTGTTTTGTTATAATAATATTATTGCGTACTTTACACAATAACGAATCGGGAATGCTTTCATATTCACATTTCAAATTTATTATTTTAATTTCTAGTTACTTATTTAGGTCTCGTGGGAACGTGTTGTGAATTATAGTTCCAGCTTTAAGTTCTCTAATTTAATTCTTTTCGTTGTCTTTCACGCTAAGATTATGAGGCCAAGCGAAGCAGACGAGTAGCGAATGGGGGCACTGACGAATAATTAATTTAATAATTGTCGTCCACCCTAATATAATATAGTGTAAGCTTTTTGCATCAAGTAACGAGTAAGTAAATCGTAACCAAGCGCGTCGTAAATTCGTATATTAAATTCAATGACACGCAATGCGAAATCGAGGCGTCGCCCGTATATTGGTCATCATTCATACTTATAATGTGTGTGTCAGTATGCGTGTGTCCTACATCTCGAGCGAATCGGCTGCATCGAGCGCAACGAGATTTAACCGACGGAATAAATATTTGTGATCATTTTTGACCAAATAATGCACACGCAATTTGTAAATTGTGTCAATTTACGTGTCGCATAAAATTTCGTATGTATATGCAATTAATGATAAATGTTATTTCCGCTTGTAGAAGAATGGCGAAAGGAAATGTAAACCGAAAAACGGATTACATTAGTAAATCGGATTTATAAAATAATAAGTCTTGCGTACAAATCGCATTGCAATAATAAATCGACAATAATCACTTGTTTAATCTTCTGATATTCCATAATATATCACGAGGTATTGCATAATGAAATTTCGGTTGGCTGATATATTCTACGTAACGTAAAATTTGATATTTTCGTTAAAATATATATCTCTGTATAATTTCCGAGAACATCAGCTTTGATATCTTATGTTTCTGTTGAAACGAATATATTAATAACAAAGATATTAATAATAAAGTATAGAATTTCTGTATGTAAATTAAAAGCACGTAACTGAGCAGGCGACGCTTTATTGAATGAAAAAATCTCGAAGCTGTGCAGTTGCACAGTTCGCTGTACAGTTTCCCATTCTGCGGACATTTATCAAAATATAGAAGCGCTTTCGACGGTAAAATTTCGCAGAGCAAAAATAAAAATGTAGCTTTAAAAGTGCCAGCGCTTTAGACGGTTTCACAAATAGAAGGAAAAAATAACTGTGGAATTTATTATAATATATTTGAAGCGTACGTAGATGTCCCGATGCGTTTCACTTGTAATTGATTTTAATCACTTAATTATTTCATCGCCCGCGTATAACGATTGTAGAGAGGTCCAGGTTCGAATCCTGGCTGTGGTGATATTTTTCGCAATAAATTCTTTACAGTGACGTAATAAGGATGTTTATTAACATCAAAAGTTAAATCAATTATCAAGTTAAGTATGTGGATTTACTCTTCCAACAAAAAGCTGACAAATAATCGGCGCGCAGTTTATTAAGTTAGAAAAAGTATATAAAATTCACACAGAAATATTATTTTTAGACTACCAAGTTATTAAACTATTCAGCTTGACTGAAAGTGGCATCTTCTCTCTAATTTATTTAATTTACCTATTTTCTTTTAGGCTCTCACACACAGTTTTCCTTGAATTTCTCTATTTTATACCGCGATTATCTTTGCGATTTTCTATTATGTTATTTATTAACATTTAATATCGCTCATTTGCGTACAATCTGCGCCTCTACATGTTTTGCTTTTAACTGATTTAAGTGAGACAAGTTAAATTAGTCACGAAAAGTTTCTCAAAAGTGGAACGACTCTAAGAGCTACTATCGCGCTTTGATTGCTATAATTTACATACAAGGACATTAGAGGAGGATATTCAATAAACGTGATAAGCTATTCGTACTTGTACTGCAAACGATCGCCAACGGTGTCTCTAATGACAATAAGGGGTGCTGGGGATGCAGATTACCTCAATGACCGCCCGCCATGCATTTCCAAGAATGCGCAATAACCTTTGCACGTTAGAAATGTTCGGCATATTTGATGTACGTTATTTCAGAGAGTGAAACTATGATGCTATATGAATGCGCTGGAACTATTTCCTCACTTTCGACAGAGAGAAGTCTCGAGAGCGAAAATTACACTTCTTTCACGTGATAAATTCTCGTCCAGCGGTTCTAACGAGAAGCGTTGCAGCTGCATTTCAATAAATTAGAACTCTAAATCATGTAATTAATGTAATATTAAAATGATCAATTACAGCATTTGTATTGTATATTTGTATATAATTCCTTACATTTTAAATAATTTAATTACGTTTGATAGTATTGCTTAATTAATTTTATCTGAAAATATAATCAGAACGCGGCCGCCTACCTCTGCTGATTACTCGCAGAATAATTATGCGTAATGGTAGCCTTTGCCTGCGGGAAAATCCGTGTCATCGCGACGCAAAGTGAATTAAAGTCCTCTCGGATGCCGCGAATTGTCTTAATAAATGGAATTTATTAATTCCACGCCCACGATACTCCGCGCGCGAGTCAAGGAGAAATATGAGCTATAATTTTCTCACGAATTTCTCGTGATTGTCCTTTTAAGTGATAGCGATACGTTGCATAATTAGGTTCCAGCTTGCGGAGAACGAACGTGCACTCCAGTATCTGCGCGCCACAGCAGCCCCATTACACTATTAGGAAATCTAATAATACTTTCTATAATATCATTATCACTTTAGACTGCAACGTCACTTCCTGCAAACATATTTTACGAAAACGTATCGCCGTAAAGGTAAGACCGTAAAATTTTCAAGAGAGAAATAAAAAGGATAGTTAAACAGTGTCGTATAGAAATTAAGTGCTTAATAACAATAAAATAAAGCTATGAAAATTTTATCGGTTCTTGTAAACGTAACGTGGATATGCGAAACTTTTGCAAATAATAGCTTCATTATAAAAAACCTAGTCACTGTAAGCACAAAGTTTTAATAATACGACTTTCTGTGAGAAATTGTATTTAACCGTGCAACTTCTCTTTGCGCGAATGAATCCATTTAATATTAGCAATTAGCGTTTATTAACTTCTTTGTACCTCGACTTCCTCTTTTGACAAATAGGAATCCACTCAGTCTAGAGTATCTTTTCCCGCGACGGCACACGCCTTCACGCGCTCTCTTTGTCTCACTCTATGACATCATAAATCTCTCGACTCTTCTCTTGCCTCACTGCAACATCTCTTATAACCCTCCTCTAAATCTACACGCGCCACATGATATCTACTAGACAGTGAAATCCGACCCGGTGGATCAGTATCGTGTCAATAATTCTGAACGGAGGATCAACATATCGGCAGAAACAATTTCGCGCGAATGGAATGTCCCGTGGGATCCGCCTTCGCGAATCACACCGCGTAAGCCTGCAATTTGTTGCAAAGATCGAGAGACTAATTTCATATCGCCGTATACGTGAGACGTAGCTCTCGATTATACGAGGGGATTGATGAATTTGCGAACGTAAGAGGAAGTATCAAGTACCTCAGTCATTATATTCTGGACCTTATAACACTAGATATTTAATTAAATATTTACCATGACAGTATACGTGCAATATTTATGGATTTTGTTATTATATATATATGTTCTGTACAATTTATATGTATTTAAATGATGTACATACGAATAATATAAGCGCACTCAACATTTTTATATTTTTTTTAGGAAAAAACCCAGGAAAAAAGTAGCAATTTATACTTTTATATTCTATACATTTCTTGTTGTATCTTCTCTTGCGTATATTTATAATACAGACGTTTTAAATCTTTCGCAAGCGATGTAAATGCAAAGCAGATTACACGCTGGTCATTTCCGCGTAATTCCCCGACTTAGAATAAAAGACCGTCTCTCGGATTCCCCGTTTTCCCGCGAAAGAGGTGCCTGCGGTCGATTCCTCGAAAGTATCCAGAGAAAAACTCTTCTCCGAAAGCTCATGTTAAAATGTACAGTAACATTCTGTGAATGGGGATTAAACAATGAAGTGAATTAAAAGTAAGGATTCTCGCTCCCGGGAGAGGAGACGCGCCAATTGGAAATTGCGGGGAGATCTGGAAAGTTAATAGGCTGAGAGACCAGAGACGGAAATGAGTCCCCGAGTACGAGTTTGTACCTAGTCTAGAATGCGCGAATCGCTCTCCGATTCCATTCACTCTCCGTCCGTTACTATACGCTTCCAGGGACGACGTGACTACTGGCTGCCCTATAAATGCCACGACGGAACATGGACGCACTCGGATCTTGCATCATTGTTACAAACCATTCTTGCCGAGCTCATGATATATATATATATATATATATATGTATATATATATATATATATATATATATATATAGAGAGAGAGAGAGAGAGAGAGAGAGAGAGAGAGAGAGAGAGAGACTCCCAAGTAAATGTTAGTTGAAATTTACTGAAATTTAATCGACTCTATTTCTGCCCAGAAATAGAATTGGAGGAAGGCAGGAAGTCAGTTAAATAACCTTATAAATTTTAGTTAATTGGTCAATTAGCAGTAGCACGATATATTAGTTCTTTACCGATAATTACTTTGTCCTTATAAATATCAATCAAAGTTAACGCAAGTTGTTTTCTTTTATGTCTTCTAAAAACAAGATTTAAAAGAAGAAGTCATAAAAATTGGTTGAAACTAATTGTCTTTTCCTAATTAAATTTATAAAAAAGAGGAAATTAATCGGATAAATTCAATGTTGACAGATATTCATTGTTCACAGTTTATGAAAGTATTAATTAAACACGCTTTTCGATTGATATCGACGAATGTGTTTATGAGAATATGTATGTATAGAGTTGCAGACTCACCGACATGTTGAGCTTCCTCGGCAGCGTGAAGCTAGCCCGCGGCAACATCACGAGTGAAAACCGAAAATTTATGAATGAACAGTAATACAGCTGGCCCGGTCGATAGAGCGGCACCCCGCATGCCCTCGCGCCGACCCACCCTCGGCGTAGTAATCAATATAGAAGAGGGGGTTAGGGCGACGAGGGGTATGGCGGGCGCGCCAAGTCCATTCAGTAGAAACGGCAGGTCTTGCTATTGATTGCGTGGGCAGCTAAAAGCGACTCCCCCACTTTCGGCCATTCAGCGGACCGCAGCAGCCTGTGGGGATGGCAGGGGTAACCTGCCAGGGGTGAGGCTCCTGAAGTGGTGGATGATGTGTGCATGGTCTATATGTTTGCATTTGTATGTATGGTATGTCTGTGTGCGCCGCGGGCGCGCATGTATGTACGGGAAAGTGAGTGGAAGTGGCGTAGGTGGAAAACGAGGAAGGGGAAACAGCATTTTCTATGAGAGTCAGGGCTGGCCGTAATTTTCGGGCGCTATAATTTTCCAGGCGGCGTTTAGAAGGCTACAAATAGATGCGCGCAAATACCTTTAGTAGCAAAAAAGCAGAAATTTTGCTGACTTTAATAGTTATTTGTGTAACAAGTGCTGTAAGATGAAAGCTCGTGCGTCAACTCCGCACCCGGGAATTTTCATTTTTACGCACGGCTTGCACACCCTATTTTATGTTGCAAGTGCCTGGAAAGTGGTCTATCACGCACGCGTAGCGTGCGTAATGGGCCACTTTCCATGCACGTGTTGCATAATAAGTCTTTAAGATGGCTGATCTTTCTTTAGTCTGAGATAAAATTTGAGGCAAATGTTCTGTATCTCAACATGGTTTCCACAAAGAATTTACTTAAGGCTCTTGGGTAGTCACCGCGGCCATATTGGATTCTTACTATCGAGGCGAGGAAAACACCCAATTTTGTTGTGCATGCCATTTTCAAATAAAAAGACATTTCAATAAAACATCACTATAGATCGTTTCAGAACACTTCCGAAATTGGCCGAAAACTACCCTTTTCCCTCGACAATAAACAAACAGCCATAAAACGAAGCCTAAACATACGGGAAAAACAGCCATTTAACGACTATCGAAAGAAGGTGAAAACGTTCCTTCCGCATGCAAATCTTACTTTTCGGCCAATTTTACGACTTTCACGAATACGTTAAACGTTAGAGCATAAGCACAGAGCGAATAATAAAGAAATAGCACGCACAACAAAATAGGTTGTCAACATGTCACAAGACAGAATTCTCCATTGGAGAGAGTGAGAGGAGAGAGTTCTGATTTCTGCCGCGACGCGTCGTCGCCACCGTCAACGCAGAGTTCTCGGCTCAGGGACCAGGAGCCTTAATTATTACGGAATAATATTGGTTATTTCATTATCTTGAAGAAATTTATTTGCAATGTGTATCTGATTTACCAATTATCGATCGAGGATATATAGTACTAGCATGCCCCGCCGGGCTTCGCCCCGGAGAACATGTGTAGTAAAACACGCAAATAGTCTCTCTCTCTCTCTCTCTCTCTCCCGCTCTGAAAAATTTTGTAACCGATTTCCAAAAAGATACCAATTCCCAAAAAGATCGGTAACGAAAAACTATACAGTTTATAGCACTCCCCGAGAAATTCTACCCCTACTTCATATATAATTTTTTGCGATTCGGTCAATTAATTCCCGAAAAATTTGAAAAATTTCTGATACCGGCTTCCAAAAAAATCGGTAACAAAAAATTATACACTTTATAGCACTCCCCGGAAAATTCTACCCCCGTTTCATATACAATTCTTTGAGATTCGGTCAATTATTTTCCGAAAATTAAAAAAAATTAGAAAAACCGGTTTCCAGAAAATCGGTAACAAAAAACTATACACATTATGACACTCCCCGGAAAATTCTACTCCTGTTTCATATATATTTCTTTGAAATTCGGTCAATTATTTCCCGAAAAAATGAAAAAATGTCGAATACCGGTTCCCAAAAAGATCGGTAACAAAAAATTATACACTCTATAACACTCCCCGGAAAATTCTACCCCTATTTTATATACTTTTGGTAAAAATTCGGTCGAATAGTTCAAGAGTGTATAAAGGACATACATACATACATACATACATACATACATTCATTTTTATATATATAGATAGTAATATTTAAAATTGGTAATATTTCATTCCGATGTGTGTGCGCGCGTGCGCGTGTATATGTAATTTATTGTAACAGATATTAATTTTATTACTATTTTTAATATATTTTGAAAAGGAAAGATGCTTAAGTATTTACAATAATGGATGTCATTTTTATTATTACAGGAATTAATTATAAATATATATTCATTTCTGTACTCTCGGACAGCACACATGTCCAAAAGCGGGATATAAGACGTCTAAAAGACATCTTAGACGCCTTACGAAAAAAAGATGGCTAAAAGACGTCTAAAATTTTATATCCCGATTTTGGACATTGTGCTGTCTAGGTCGTATATAATAAATAGTTTTTCTCCAATTTGTAGTAAAAATCGTAGACCTACAGGTTTAACAATATAAACGATATTTATCACAATGCAATGTGAAAAATATTGCTTTGATATTTGAATTATGTCAAGCAACTAAGGTTTTCGATATTAACTGGATTTAAAATTGATTTTATATCTTATCAGATTATTTATTTATAAAACTTGTAATAAAACTTGATTACAAACTTGATGTTTTGGCAAAATTTGTCATGTGACTTGCTTTTGGAAAGATAAATCAAATGTATTTATACTTGATACTTGTAAAACAATTTGTCATATAATTGTAGAAATCTTTAAAGTGTTTAAAGTATATAACAAATTTTGTTGTTGTTGTTGTTGTGGTGCTACAGATTAATTTGAGCTTTACTCTTCTGAATTAGAATCGGAGACTCTTTTTTCAAAGAGATTGTTAGCGTCACGCCCAAAACAATTGTAATAAAATTGTATAATAAATTAATTATATTGTGATAATTGTTTTTAATATAACTCCTTTCAATTCATTTGTCATACAATATATATATGGATAAACTATTGTTTATGTTGCCAATTTTTGTTTGATCTGCAGTTGATAACTGATCAACTATTGATATTATTTTCACTCCCAGCAAATTTTATAACCCAGATCTAACCATAAATATTGGCACGATGGCCGCATAATGCATGTACGCGTGCATGGAATGCTGTTATATATGTGATGTCCAGATACTGCCGCACCTGACGAGCACAGTGACGGCACTTAACGGCGCTTAACGGGCAATGCAGACAACATGCTAGCATTTTGCAGGTCAAAATTTTTGGCATTGTGTATAAGATATAACAAACAATACTTATCGTGATAGCACCGTGCTAGCACTGTTTGCTTATCCCTTAATTAATTATACGTTTTATACATGACTTTAGTCTATTCATAAAAAAACAAAATTGTTTTTTCTGTCACATTTGTCTGTACTTACAGAGGGTGATTTTATCGAAGGTTGGTATATTAGTTCTCATGCTATCAATCGTCAATTTAATTATTTTTACCCCGATAGCCAAGCGTGCTAGCACGACAGTGCACACTGTGCTCAGTATGCAAACACTATGCTGTCTCTGGCTGGTATTTATAGTCGGTTCTTATTTCAAGACCGTCTTAAGATGGCTCTGTGATTGGTTCATAACATCTTAAGATCGTACTTAAGGGGATCCTGGAGTGACAGCGACACTGACATAATCGGTCTAAGCAACCCTGGAAATATTTCTACAAAATAAAAAAAATAAAAGTGTAGGGGAGAGTAGGGTAATTGAGAACGGCGGGTAATTGGGAACAGGCTAGATAAGTAATACATCCCCCCGCACTACACCGTCCCGAACCTATTCAACGGCTGCATGCAGGCTGCAGCAGCCTGCGATGTTGCCATCTCCCATTTATGCTACACCTCTCATGTCTCCTTGCAGTGCCAGACTAGAGTCAAGCTCAACAGGGTCTTCTTTCCCCGCTAATTTTTCCAAGCCCGGTCCCTTGGCAGTGGTTTCGCTAGATAGCAGATAGGGACAGTGGGAATCTCGTTAATCCATTCATGCGCATCACTAATTAGATGACGAGGCATTTGGCTACTTTCATCACGCCCTTTGGCGCATCTTACCGCTTCGAGTCAGTGCGGTTCCTGAGAACAACGGGACCCGGCTCGAGCGATCTTGCAGGATGCATTGGATCGCTCCTCTGCGCAACGGGTTACCCCAACAACAAGGATACGAGATCCAGCATAACTTTCATCAAGAAATCTCAGTTAGGGGCGAAAGACTGTACGATCGGAGCAAGGCCTACAAAGATTTCGGTCAAGCCCATACTTCCACTCATCCAGCTAACCACCACCCCTGAGAGTCCAACACCTTTTAGCGGGGTCCCGGAAGGTGCCACCCGCAAAGACACTCCCCGGGAAGGGCACCCCGCCGCCCTCAATACTCGTGTCGAGCCTCAGCTTACGTGTGACGAGTCGCCGTCGTGAGTGTCGCCACTCACTACCATGTGTCGCATCAGCTGATCGTTTGATAGGTATTCGGTACATGGTGGCCCAAGATACCCATACGTTACCCTGACGGGAATGTACCCGATGACACCGATCACGTTGATCGGCCGAGTGCCCAGGGTGTGCACTCGTATCGCCTGAACCCCGTTCGCTACCCGGCAAACCGGGTACCTGGCGAGCACCAACTTGGAGGTGGGGCAGACTTGAGGCTGTGAGATCTTACGCCTTCTTGCGAACGAGCAACTACAACCCCACGGGGCAGGAAGAGACTAAGGGTGGCAGCCCCCCCCCCGCGCCTTAAGAGAGTCATAGTTACTCCCGCCGTTTACCCGCGCTTGCTTGAATTTCTTCACGTTGACATTCAGAGCACTGGGCAGAAATCACATTGCGTCAATAAAGCAGGCTGCAATCCCACTCTCCCCTACTACAAAAAACTATAAAATATAATTGCCAGAATCTATTAAATTCTACATGAATTTAAGAAGTACTACAAAACACTACATGAAAATGCTAGAATTGGAACACTTTTGTAAATTTTTGTATTTTTTTAGTGCATCTTGATCTATAAATTTTTCGGTAAAACTACGCCAAACTACAACTAATACTGATATTCTACACATTTCTATATCTATTTGAGTACAGTAGATTACAAGGAAATACTAGAATTAAAACACTTGTGTAGATTTTTCGTAGTTTTTGTCAAAACTTGTAGTTATATTGCTACAACTTGAATCTATAAATTACGGACACCTACTATTAACGATGTTCTATGTATTTTTATACCTAAATAAGTACAGTATACTACAAGGAAATACTACAATTAAAACAGTTTTGTAAATTTTTGAAATTTCTTGTGACAACATCAATTGGACTACACATTTTTGGAATCCAAACTACATATTTTCACAAAAAATTCTAAATTTACAAACTTTTATTCCAATTTGCATTTCCTTAGTATATTTTAGTAAGAAATAATGGTTGAAAAAAACCTCGATTCGAAAATATTTTAATACATAATAAACATATATTTTTATGGTACATTTAATTGGTTTTAATGGTACAATATATAATAACAAACATTAGTCTCACAAATTATTTATGAATACACAGTTACTTTATATATATTGTGTTTAAAATTGTTTTCGACGTTGCAGCATATTTTTTGTTAAATAATGTTGATTACAAAAAGAAAAAAAAAAGCGCTTCTTTATTCTAACTTATCTATAAAATGAAAAGCGAGTCATTATAAAAAAAACCTTACCCAGCACCACATACACACATGTCTAAAACCGCATAAGACGTCTTTTAGATATCTTTTAGCCATCTTTTTTTGTAAGACGTCTAAAAGATGTCTAAAAGATGTCTTTTAGACGTCTTATCCCTGGCGGAAAAAATTTCTATGAATAACTACCAAATTTAACTAAAAATAGAAATTTATACATTTTTGTTGAAATATTTAATTTTTTGTAGAAATGGTTATTTTTTTGTAGAAATATTTTCGAAATAGTATCACAAATTACAATGTTCTCAAATCAAGAAATTATTGCAAGTAGTATTTTATGAAAAACTACAATTTATAAAAAATAGTACAAAGATCTACAAATTTTAAAAATTTAAGAAACAAAATCTTAAAAAATTAAAACATCTGCTTATTTATAGAATACTACAAAAATTTACAAATGTGTTCCAATTCTAGCATTTTCATGTAGGATTTTGTAGTACTTCTTAAATTCATGTAGAATTTAATAGATTCTGGCAATTATATTTTATAGTTTTTTAAATTTTGTAGAAATATTTCCGCCAGGGATGTCCCGCTTTTGAACGTGCTTGCTGTCAGTTATTTTTTTGCAGAAATATCTACGAAATAGTACCACAAATTACAATGTTCTGAAATAAAGAAATTATTGCAAGTAGTATTTCATGAAAATCTACAATTTAATAAAAAATAATACAAAAATCTACAAATATTAAAAATTTGAGAATCAACAAAATCTTAAAAAATTAAAACATCTGCTTACTCTTGTAAAATACTACAATTATTATAATTGACTATAGAAATCTACCACAATTTACATATCGTAAAACTATACAAATTAGAATCTAATCCAGTTTTTAGTTTCTCATAAAATACTACAATTTTGTATGAATAGTAACAAATATCGATTTGTTTGTACAGCTAAAAAATCTATTACAATTATGGCTAATTAAAATTTGTAATTTTTAGTTAAATGTTACAAGTTCTTACACAAATCTTCCAAAATTCATTTATTATTAATAACTTCTTAATTCGCAGAAGTCAAAATACTTATGTTTTTATTTTCGTATAATTTGCTGTAAGACCCAATAGAAAAATACACAAATGTACAATTTTTTACCTAGTTAAATTTCTGACTCGTGAATGATTGTAATTTCGCATATAATACTACAAGGTCCTATAGACAACGACAAAATTCTTAAGCCTTTTACGAATCGTGAATCCATGGAAATCTACATGTATTCGCTTTTTTAGATTTTTATAAGATACTACAATTTTCCATGGAAAGGTTGAAGGTTTGGTTGAAGGTCTGTTAATTTTCATGTAAAATTGTAGTATCTTATAAACATCTAAAAAAGCAAATTTATGTAGTGAACGGGGATGTATAAGCCCGGGTTTCGCCCCGCTCCTTTGACTCTGGCTTATACATGCGAGAAAATGTGGTAACGTCACGAACTTGAGTCTCGCTGTTCTGTTCATATGACCGTGGTCAAAACTTGTATTTCACATAATTTTAGAGCGAGTACTCCTCCGTTAGCGCTCGTAAAGGTTAGGTGCTTAAGTTTGAGGTGGTGTCATATTATGGTGCTGTATAAATACTGGCTGTACACTTTTTGCGTGGGTGCAGTCGCTGCGACGTTGCTAAATCTCCATTGTTATTCGAAGCACGCTACGTGAACTGTGATATGGCCTGTTTCAATAGCCAATATTACAAAATTTTACACGAAAACCCTTGTTTTTCTCAATATTTCTGAAAAGCTTTAAAAGATCTATAAGAGCTCCGTTTTTTGAATCCCTGGTAGGCCGTCTTCATATAATTAATATCTCGTTTCCTGCCTCCAGGAACCCCTCTGCCATAAGAGCTCATGTTAAAAACTGTGATTTCAAAATTTATTTTTGCAAATTTTTACACGATAACCGATGCATTTTTCTGGCATCTCAATTTATACGCCCATTAAGTTTTTTTTTTAAATTTTTAGATACATCCATTATCTGTAGAACCTCCTTTACGTTATTATATTGCGATCATATACATACAGGGTGTTTTCTAAGTAATACATAAACTTGAAGGGGATATTCCTTGACTTATTTTAAGAAGAAAACGAAGCAGTTTAGAGCACATGTTTATAGGACTTTTTCTTCTTAAAATAAGCCAAGGAATATATTCCCTTCAAGTTTGTGTACTTATTTAGGTAATATCCTGTATAATAATCCAAAATCTGAATGACACAAAATTATCATTTATTAATAATTCTATTAAATTAATGTATTTACATTATTTAATGTATTTACATTATCAAATAATTACATTAATTGCATTAATTCGAAAATGTGATGACAAGTATGTTGATGACAGCAATAAATAATATTAAACAATTTGTATTAATAAACTATTTTATGGTAGTATTATTTATTTTTAGGATCAATATTGATTAAGGATTTTATACTTTTCTCTGTGAGCACCATTAAGATATTAAGTATATATTTTTTAAATATTATTAAAATAAGATATGTTATTTTACATTTTTTGCTGCTATTAATGTTTATTAATAAATTCCGGTAAAACAGTTTTTTTATGTAAAAATATATAAAAATAAAATAATTATACATAAAATATGTTTGTATAAGTTTTCTTCTTCTTGTATACTCTTTATCGGTGTACATAAGAAAAGTGTGCAAGTAGAAACTTGCACATTGCTTCCTCATAGTTTTTAAGTGTGCAAGTAAAAACTTGCACATTGCTTTCTCATAGTTTTCAAGTGTGCAAGTAGAAACTTGCACATTGCTTCCTTATAGTTTTTAAGTGTGCAAGTAGAAACCTTCGCTCACAAAGCTCCTCTATGAGGAAGCTTGTATTTTATTTGATACATAATTATTAGTATTTATTTGTTTTGGCTTTCTCATAGAGGAAGCTTTGTGAGCGAAGGTTTCTACTTGCACATTTAAAAAACTATAAGAAAGCAATGTGCAGGTTTCTACTTTCACACTCAAAAACTATGAGGAAGCAATGTGAAAGTTTCTACTTGCACACTTTTTTTTATTGTGATAAGCTTTATTGCGGCTAATATTTGTTATACTAATACCTGTTATACTATTACAAAAATCAATTAACCCTTAAATGCTCCGTGGGGTACAGCGGACCCCAGACCCTTTAGAATGAAATGTTTTCAAATGTTCTTGCCAAAAATGGAGCTCATGCTTCCATTGATGATAGTTGAGTGATTGACCTACCCGTTTGTACACTTAGCAGTACTCAGTTTACTTAATTTTTTATACTATGTTGAAATTGAAATTTTAACAATATAAGCATTTTATTCTCTTTTCTAAGCCTTGAACAACATTAAAAAAAATTTTCATAACTAAAGATTAAAAAATCAATGAGTAAGGAGACATTTTTCATGCTGGGGACTTTTAGACCCCTCATGTCATTTACGAGATTCTTGAGAGGTGTGGCATTTAAGGGTTAAATAATTAATGTTTTTACTAAAATGATCCCTACTAATTTTTACATTACATGGTCCATATATGGACTTTTGCACATGGACCTTTGATCGCGTATAAAGCTGGGTCTAATCAACCTAATCTTAAAGAATTATATATGAAATAGGGGTAGAAAGGATTTAAAAATATAATAAAATTAGAAATAAACCGATATCTCAAAATTTGCGGAAATTAGAGCAACCACAAACTTTTCTACAAAAGTTCTAAATTTTATTAAAAAAGAACCGCTTTACCGATCATCGCCAAATTCAATCCCAACCTTCCTTACATGATACTCTATCGATTAAAAAAAATGTATCTCAATATATAAAAAATTACGGAAGTTAGAGCATAAACAAACAACAAAAGCGTACATACATACATACAAACACACACGCACGCACGCACGCACGCACGCACGCACGCACGCACGCACGCACGCACGCACGCATACAGACATTTTGTACAAAAGTGATTTTTCGACGTTTTAAAACATTCTAAACACTTTGCCAAAGATGCTTGAAAAAAAATTTTTTCCCCAAAACAAAGCTTCCTCTATGAGGAAACAAAAATAGTAAAAAAAAAGTAATTGAAGTAATTAGGAAAATAATTTTTGCATTTTTTCTTTTTTATAAAAAGTAAAATTGTGATTTGGTTATATAATATTCTGTATATAATTATAAATCATAATTTATACGTTTATTACATTTATATATGATTAATTAGAACATTAAATTATTAGAAATAGGCATTAAGCAATTTTTTTCATATCCTCAAACTTCATTTTTAATAAAAAAGCATTGCAAAAAATATCATTTTTATTACTTTTTAATTTTTTTACTTATTATACACACAGAGATTATACAACAGAAAAAAAACATATTACATGGATATATTTTGTAATAATAATATACATTTTTTTTTACCGGAGTTCTATCTCGGATGTTAAATCCATTATGTACATATAATATACATTAATATTATATATATATATATATATATATATATATATTCTAGGTAGTAGAATAACGTCTATATATATATATATATATATATATATATATATATATATATATATATATATATATATATATATATATATATATATGTAGGTCCAGAAGTATGTTCCGGGACTTTTATTTTTTACATCGGTATATTCCAGGACATTTGGCAGTTTCCAGGACTGTCCTGGAAAAAATTCATGTCCTACGGCACGTTTCGGGACAATTTTTTGAATCTGATTACATATATATGCGTTATATTCCAGGACTGTACATTTCAAAAAACGTAAACAGTCCCGGAACATACCTCTAGACCTACATATATATATATATATATATATAGATATATATATATATATATATATATAGATATATATAAAGACGTCACTCTGCTACCTGGGATATGTATATATGTATGTATATAAGCATAGCAAGCGTATGATGAATTAATGTCAATTAGGTAATTTTTTAATTATTTAATCATCAATAACTTTTGTATTGAAATCCAGTTTTTATGGAAATATGAGATAGATTTTTTTAAATGGAATTATTAATGATTGACTTTGATAGAAGTTATAATATTAAAGAATGTCGTTGTGCGAATTTAAATCGCACAGCTTATTTTGTGTAATTACTGACAAGTGATACGTCATGTATTATCGCAAATCTCAATATGATACGAGTCCGAGAAGCGTTTCTCCCCCCTTCTATCTTGGTTTTTTCACGTATTACTCAGAAGCGCTATTACGTACGCACTTACAACGTTCTACGCCACGTCCGACGAAGTATCTCGTTAGTCTGTTATCTCATCGCATCAAAATGGCTTCGACCTTTGTGCTATTACTGATTACTCTGGTCGTCATTGGCGTTCTGAAAATTGTCTCTGTGCTGCATCACGCGTATTTTTACTGGAAGAATAAGGGCGTACCTTATTTGCCAAATTCGCTATCGTCTTTTGTAACAGTTTGGAAAGTGTTTTTGGGCTACATCACATTCGCCGACTATTGCGAATATGTATACCGTTACTTCCCAAACGCTAAATATTTTGGAGGGGTGGATTTTTTTACGCCTGCCATAATTTTGCGCGACCCCGAGCTGATTAAAGACATCATGGTGAAAGATTTTGAACATTTCCCGGATCATCGCACCTTCGTTGACGAAAAAGTGGAACCGCTGTTTGGCAAGAACATCTTCTCCTTACGCGGAAATCGTTGGAAAGAAATGAGGAATACGCTGAGCCCCTCTTTCACCGCCAGCAAAATGAAGTTCATGTTCGATTTGATATCAAAATGTTCTCACGACTTCGTCAATTATTTGGTCAACCATCCGGAGCTCTGTCACACGATCGAAACGAAGGCGGTCTTTAGAAGATACACCAATGACGTAATTGCTACGGCAGCCTTTGGCATAAGTGTGAATTCTATGAAAGATCGAGACAATGAATTCTATATAAGAGGAATTGAGGCTACCAAATTTTCTTCCGGGCTACTAGTAACTATTAAGATCATATTTTTACGTGCGTGTCCATGGCTCGCTAAATTAATAGGTCTAACTTTTTTCCCGGCGGCTACGTCCAAATTTTTCAGGAAGATTGTAGGGGAAACCATTAACGCGCGCGAAACACAAGATATCGTCAGACCGGATATGATTCATTTGCTAATGCAGGCTCGGAACAAGGACAGTGCCAGTGCGTCCAAAATGACATTGGATGATATCGTTTCGCAAGCTTTCATCTTTTTCTTTGCTGGTTTCGATACCTCCTCGACTCTGATGTGCTTTGCTGCTCACGAACTGGCGGTTAATCAAAATATTCAGGATCGCCTGCGCGAGGAGATACAGCAGCATCTTGCCGAAGGAAACGGTGAGATTTCTTACGAGTCGCTATCGAAGATGTCTTACATGGACATGGTGATTTCCGAGACTCTCAGAAAGTATCCACCGGTGATCTTCATCGATAGACTTTGCACTAAGGAATACGAACTACCTCCGTCGCAACCAGGCTGCAAAAATGTGATCGTCAAACCTGATAACGTATTGATGTTTCCCGTTTATGCTTTACATCGCGATCCAGCATATTTTCCAAACCCGGATAAGTTCGATCCCGAAAGGTTCAGCGAGGAGAACAAGGACAACATTGTACCGTACACTTATATGCCATTCGGTCACGGGCCTAGAAAGTGTATCGGCAATCGATTTGCTCTTATGGAGACTAAGATTCTGATAGCTCATCTTTTGCAAAAGTTTACTTTCAAGACAGTAGAAAAAACCGTCGAACCAGTTGTATATACTAAAAAAGAGTTTACACTGCAACCTGTTGGCGGATTCTGGATTGGCTTGGAGAAGAGAGAACCGTGAAAATCTTGTGCGAAATACATAATTTTACGATATAGTTGTATTCGTAAAAATATTATCGCATTTTTAACTTTCAAACTTTTCAACGTTTTTAAAGATGATTAAAGTGTACAATAAGAGTTATTTATGATGTATTATCATCCAATGCACAAATCAAATGATTAATGATGCTAAAAAGAAATGAAAAAAATTGATAAGCATGTGCACTTGTTTAGACGAGTATACTCGACGTGATCAAGATCATCGTTTTTTATGACTTATATAACTTCCACTTGTTTTTATGACTTATGTAACTTTCACTTGTAATACAGCATGAATAGAGACGGTACCGTTAATTCTTTACAATAAGAGTGAATATTTGTATCGCGCAAACATTTATCGCATTTTATTGCTCTTTACCTAGAAAAATTGGTTTGCAATATCGACAAAACAATATTGTTGACCAATTATTTTGTTTATTTTGTTTTATTGGCAAAATAGTATATAAAAATAAAGACATTTTTAAATAAATGAACAAAACGTAATTGTTCATTGTACTGAATTATTTTGCTGAAGTTTATTAATTGGTTTAACACAGCACTATTGTTGATCTGACAAATTTTAACATAATTAACATATTTTTTAACAAACAATAATTAATTGTACAGAGAAGAAAATAATTTGCTAATTGTAGAAGACATTTTAAAAATTATTTTCGACTTTTGGGGTCAATACTTGTCATGCGTAAAAGTGCGATTTCATTGGCGCTAGAAACCAGCGGCAGCGTCAAGAAAATGTAGTGGGGGAAAAAGTTCAGACCGTCTCAACTTTTTAGCGTACCGCAAAATTCAACGGAACTTTTTCCCCCACTACATTTTCTTGACGCTGCCGTTGGTTTCTAGCGTCAATGAAATCGCACCTTAACAAAGCAGCTTCACCCCACTCCTCAGTAACGCTAGAGCGTGCGAGCGTCGGTCATTCCGTGGCAGTGCTTTGTGGCGGCTAACTAAATTATTTTGTTAGAATAACGAATCATTTTATTGGCCCTGTAACAACACAAAAATTTTGATATATCTACAAAATTTTTGCTTCTTTAAAAAATAATTTTTCAGGTTGTTGAGACAATTTCTTTTCTTAGTTCAAGTTACTTTCATTTTTAGTTTATATTTTCTTGTAATTTGTTATAAATATAAGCATTGGACGTTATCTATATTATTATATTTTTTGAGAAAATATAATAAAATCATTAACAATTGATGCAATACACGCACAATGTGCGTATTATATGCGCATTTATCGGGGTCTCAGTGATGCATATGCAGTTACGCGAGAACTAGTGTCAGCCGTGCGCGTTGTCACGATCTTAAATTAGTAATAACTCGTGAACTGTTATTACTACGTCAGCAGTTGGTTAGGTTGAGAAATATTATAAACGCCGTTTCGTCAATTTTAATATCCGGATTACATGTATTATGGTATTATGGTATTCATGTTTTTCGTTTGAATCTTCTAATCAGCTTCGGGCGACTGCGGCCGAATACAAGTAACGTATTAAACTTTTGGAAAGAAAAGAGGTTTTCTGCGTATGATGTAAAATTAGTATTTTATCGTAAGAAATTACTGATAATATAAATTGCAATGTTATCAGTATATCACGTACATATACATGTATGTATACGCTGACGGGTGTATGTGCAATATAGAGGAAGTGCAAGTGTGGTGGAATATTCTAAGCCTTTCTTAAGAACACTTGAAAACTATTCAAGATAACTGAACTCAGTTTTCACTGACAATGAGTTGTAATGTCAAATTTTGTTCTAATGTGTTCCTAAAAATTTTTGTTTATCTATAGTATAAGTTTAAGGATGTTCTGATTATACAATCCCTGACAAAAGTTAGCTTTCAATAAGAAATTACTAAAATGAAGACTTTGCATGTACGTCAAACAACTCAAAATTGTTTATATGTTAGAAAGGATTACCGTTAACAGTTTGAGTATGGTTTTTTGACATTATTAGTATTGTCTAAACAATTAAAAAATAAAAAAATTTTAGCAAAAAGTTTTGAAACTTAAAATACAATGTCTATGATGTATGTTTATAAAAAACGTTTTAGAAACATCTCACCGGTTTTATTTATATTTACCGCAAAAATGTTGGATCTCCATACGGGATAATGTTGATTTTACCAATTTTAAACTTAAACAATTCTTAAATCGTTTAGTAAATCACTTACAGAGTATTTTTAATTTAATTCAAAAGAAACATTTCAAAATTTCAGCCATTTCTGAATATATTTGAAATACCTCCAATACATCCTTAAAATTGTTATAACTCAGCAACCCCGTTTAGATGGATTCGTTTCAACTTTTTCAGGAAGACTAAAAGAACAATCTCATTTATCGACTTCTTACTGTTTTGAAGATATAGCCAAAACATCCTTAAGGGGATGCTGGAGCCGTCTGTATAACCGACAAAATTACCATTTTCTATGTTATCGACTAATATATCTGTCCTTGTATAGACAAAGATATAGACAAGGATAGCACGCTACATTGCACGCACACATACGCACGATGCACATCGACATTATACTTTTATATTACGCTTCCAAATCTTGATTTGGAGGGTTTATCGATGTTTTTTTCTTGTTGTGCAATTCGGGGGAACTTGTTTTCGCGTTCGTACCAATGGTATATCTCTTATATGAAATACATTTTGTGACGAGCTGACAGCTCGCCGCAACTCGAGACGCCATATTGGGATAAAAGTAGGATAAGGAAATCTGTACTTCCGTAATTTTTTCTCGTTTTCTATATAAAATCGGAGTTCCCCCGAATCATTAATGTATGTACTGCAATTCTGGAGAAGGATTTTTAATTCTGTCAAATTAATACGACGCTACGTGCCGACAAAAAATGCCGGTAAAACAGACGGCTCCAGCATCCCCTTAATGTTATATCAATTTTCTCAAAGATAAATTTTGTGGAAGGATATAATGTGGAATAATATTATCTTATGATATGACGTCTTTAAGACGTTCCGATTTAGGATATTGTACTCACTAGCATTCTCGGTAAAAAAGAAAATTCTTATGAGACTGATGGTATTTAAAAAGTTACTATTTGATTAACCTCCTCCGTTTGACATTTCAGGGAATTCGTATACGTATTATACACACAAACACATACACACATACACGCACGCGCACGCACGCACACGACCATTAAAAAAAAATGCGATTTTTCTACATTTTAGAACATTCTGAACATTGTAAACTAAAAAAAAATTTTTTTACGAAAACGAATTAATAAGGTTTCTCTATGAGGAAGCAAAATAAGTAAACTTATTTACTCATTTTTATTTATGTAATAATTGCAAATAAAAATATTATTTATAAATTGTTGCTTCTATATATCTTAATGCATGCAACAACTTATAAATAATAATTGTTTAATTTTTTAATCATTACTAATAAGGCGCATATCAATAAAGAATCTATAAAACGTTAAGTTAACGTCTATTATTTATCTATCGAATCTCCATGACACATCTATAGTTATAATTTATATATAACGTCTAAAAGATATCTATGAATACGTCGAATAGAAGTATGAAACGTGGAATTATACATAAATGTCTAGCAGACGTTTATAGAAAGTTATATAGAAATCTAATGGAGTATTCAAATCACCTATTAGAGGTTTTTGTTCTATGTAGATGGTGTCAACGAACAAAATTTGGTTTTTGTTTTATGTAAGAATAATTCCATTTTCATAGATATTCAAATGTAAATTAAAAAATTATTAATATTAATAAAATAAATTTTTATTATGTTAATATTTGAAGTTATTATATCTCAGTTTTTATTTATAAAAAAGTAATTAAAGGAAAATATTCTACAACGCGTGACAATAAAATCGAATAATAAAATCTCCACTATCGGTAAAATAGAATGTACAAACACGACAGAAGATAATTGTTCAGTTACCTTATTTTCCTCGAGTACCATATCACCTCAACAAAGTTAGCCCCCCCAAGTGGATTATTGATATATTTTTTTTTACCAATCGTTTGGTGGTTGATTGGTAGTATTTGGTACCGTATTCAAAACGTTCGGTAGTTTCTCGTTTTCCTAGGAAATCAAAAACAAATTTTTCATCTTCTTTTAGCCCCCCCACTTTGACTGTGGTAGTTTTTTTTTTTAATCGATTGGCGATTGATTGGCAATGTTTGGTACCGCATTAAAAACTTTTGGTGGTTGCGCGTCTCTTTAGAAAATCGAAAAAACATTGATCTTTTCTTAGCCCCCCCACTTTGACTGTGGTAGTTTTTTTTTTTAAATCGATTGGCGATTGATTGGCAATGTTTGGTACCGCATTGAAACCTTTTGGTAGTTTCGCGTTTTAAAAAGAAAGAATTAATTGTCAACAAATTTTTAACTTTTTTTAGCGCCTACACTTCGACTGTTGGGAATTTTAAATTCTTTTTTTACCAATCGTTTAGTGGTTGATTGGTAAT